>NC_084478.1:2095000-2417500 GCF_027409185.1 Cynocephalus volans
CCCCTGCCACCTTCCCGCCACCTGCTCCAGCCCCACGGGAACCCCTGGGCGCAGGGCTGGCCCTGGCGACAGTCCCGTACCCGGATCCCGCGCCCTCCCCGAACTTGTGAGCCCCCCCCCACCGTCGCCCCGCAGAGCGGACGCACAAGTGCACTCACGCGCTGTCCCCAGACGGTGCCTGAAGGTCACGGCCAGGTGGCGGCGGCGGCGGCGGCGGCGGCGGCGGCGGGGCTCGGGGCGGGGGTCGCCGTGCGCGTGGCGACCGGCGGGCGCCGCGGTCCTCAGATGCCGTGGTCGCAGTCCACATCGCGGCAGATGTACCAGAGGATCACGTAGAGGATGAGGAGGATGGCGAAGATGAACAGGGCCACCAGGATCGCCTTCGTCACCGGCGAGATGAGCGACTGCATGGCCCCGGCGGGGCGCGCGGGCGGGGGGCGCGGGGCGCGGCGCTCACGACCCCCGAGCGCGCCCGGAGCCCCCGCGCCGGCCCCGCGCCGCATCCGCAGTGCTCCGTGCCGGGGACGGGCGCTGGCTGCTCGGTGGGTGGCTGCTCGGTGGCTGCTCGGTGGCGGCGGTGGCGGCGGTGGCTGCTCGGTGGCTGCTCGGTGGCGGCGGTGGCGGCGGTGGCTGCTCGGTGGCTGCTCGGTGGCTGCTCGGTGGCTGCTCGGTGGCGGTGGCGGTGGCGGCGGTGGCGGCTCCCCGGGCCCCCCGCTGGTGGCACTCACCGGGCCCGGCGGCCGCGCGTCCGGGCGGGGGCTGCGGCCATGGGCGAGGACCGGGGACGCGGACCCAGCGCCGGAGGCCAGCGGCGCGCCGGGCAAGTCCCCGCCAAGTTGGGCGGCGGCGAGACGGCGGCCGCGCGGTGACAGGTGGAGGCGGCGGCCCCGTGGGGCGCAGCGCGCAGCCGTCCACGCGCGGCGGGGGGCGCGGGGGTGGCCGGACGGAGCCGCGTGTGCGCGGGAGGGCGGCGCGGGCGCGAGCGCACGGGGACGGGCTGCGGCGCGGGCTGGGGGGACCGGGGGACGCCCGCCGCACACGCGGGGACGGCCCGCCGCGACCCCACGCGGGCCCCCGTCACTGCCGCCCCCTCGCCCGTCCTCATCACGGCGGTGGGTGCCCTCCGTTTCCGTCGCTCGTGCCGCCCCCTTTGGCAGAGCCCCCCATCTTTCTCTGTTGGGCCCCCCACCACCGTGCACCCCGCTCTTGGGGACCTGCGATGTGATGACCGGGCTGTGTGGATGGAGACAGGCGCCCCACCCTCCCCCGTCTCTCTGTCTCCTTCTCTGCATGCGACAGAGCAGAGGAGGGGTCTTTGGGTTTCAGGGAAGTCATTGCTGACACCAGACAGGAAGCGGGTGGGCGAGGAATGGACCCGGCCAGGAGAAAGGCTGCAAACGGTCCTGGGAGTCAGCGCTTACATAAGGGGGACACTGAGACGCACAGTCCCCTGATAGAGATGCAGGAGGGTGTGCACACGTCCCCGTGCAAGGGTCCCCCCACGTGCCGTGGCTTGCACCCTCCAGGCCTGGGTGATGGGGTGAGGGGTCAGATTCTGGGGCACGCTCAGGCTCGCAGGCCTTTCCTGCAGGATGCGGGGTGTTTACGGTTGATGCCTGGTGGGGACGTTGCAGGGTAGTGAGGGTAACACAGGCCAAAGGGGCCCAAAAGCCTTGTGCAGAGTTCTGAAGAAATTAGGTGACTTGTATGCAGCTGGGCATCCCTTTAAGGCATGGGGTGAGTTGGGGGTGGGTGGGTGTAGGATGAGGTCCTGGGCCTAGACTAGGAATCCGTGGCATGCGGGAACAGGAACAAACTCCATCTCAGGGTGTTTGAAGGTGACACCCAGCACCCACTGACCTCAGTCTCCACCTCCTGTTGACCCCAACACCTGTGACCAGGCGCTTGTCCACACGTACTGACAGAGGTCCTCCCTTGCACAAGGTGAGGAGCTGCCTGAGGGACAGCTAGGTCCCTGAATGCAATGACCCCAGCCCTCAAACCTCACGGTTCTTGGAGACAGGGTGAGCCAGGGGGTTGAAGAGGCCTCGTCTGAGACTGTGGCTTTCTAGGGCATCCCTGACCTTCAGAGCCAGGGACGAAGAGGAAGTATGACCGGACTGAGGTGGACGCAGCATCCCTCAGGTGATGCAGGAGGAGTTTGCAGCTGAGTGAGATGTGCTGTGATGTTAGGGGAGACGCTGACCTGGCCTGGAGGAAGGAATCAGACACCAAAGTGGTACCAGAGTCCCTGCTGCCCATCCTCCTGCCGAAAGCTTCCATCCCAGGGACTGCTCTCCAACCCCTGCACCCCCAAGATGGCACAGGCAGGAGGCAGGTTACCTCCTTCCTGCTTGCAGTAAAGAAAGAGCCCACATCAGGGGGATCTCCGCAGTTAGCAGGGTTTTCCATGAGTCTGCAGTCGTGGAAGGGGGAGCAGGTGGGAGTGGAAACCAAAGGAAGGATTTTTTCAAATGAGATGACCCAGCCCTGCAGGACTTGCAGTCAGGCAGCTTCTCACGGCCACTTGGGCAGATGAAGGTGTGCGTGTGCGCGTGTGCTTGCGTGTGTGTATGCGCGCGTGCGCGTGTGTGTGCACATGCATGCATGCACAGTGAACTGTTGGTGTCATCCATGGAGTATCTGACTAGCAGTGATACTGTGCATTTTTCCAGGGCTGCAGCTTCTATCTCTGAAATAAACCTGCATTTCCAGCCTCTAAGGAAGATAATTGGGATTATGCCTTCCCATCTCCTCGCACACAGAGTTTCTATTCCTCAGGGCACACTAGGGAGGAGAGCAGAGGTGCTAACGTTTTTTTTTTTTTTTTTTTTTTTTATTAAACTTAATTTTGTCTACAAAATCTATCAGACACCCACCATGGAGCTCAGAGCAACAAAGAATGTCCAGGTGGGAACGTATATGCAGGTGTCAATGAAAATGCACCACAGTTCTCTTCTCTGGAATTTATTTTTAATGTAAGAAGATGAACTGAATTCGTGGAGCATTTCTGAGATGGCTCTGATAAGCTTTGGTGTGTTCTAGTGGGTCACTGTGTGTTACATGCTGTGCAGGCATTTAATTTCATCTAATTCCTGGAGTAGCCTTAGAATGGAAGGTAATGTCATGAATAGAAAGAGAACAGTTAATATGGACAGCCACCTGCCTTTAAAATTCATAACCTGGCCGTGGCTCTGGCCACGTCAGACCCAGCCACTTTGCTGCCATTACTTTCTGGGTTGCTTAACCCCGTCCACAGACCTCCTTTGCACTCCAGCACTGCTGCTCCACAGCCCTGGTTCCAGCTGAAACTCTCTCTCCCTCGGAGGCTTGTACTCAGCAATCACTTCTCACTTTATTTTTATAGAATTGTTGTTGTTATAGCTGCTGCTGCTGAAACCTGCCATCAGGTACATGCTGTATTTCGTTTTCCTCATTCCTAAGCTACTTTTTGAACTAAATACTGTGGGAAGGCAATGTTTCAGTGGGTCCATTCTCCCTAGAGTGAATTATTTCAGAATCAGTTACGTGGTTGGGTCCTAAAATCAAAACGTGTGAGCTGCTAAATACTCTTTCTGTGTATGTCTCAACATTGTTTGCCCCTGAGCTGCAGGGTTCCGGACAGGGACAGTAATCTATTGATCCAGGACAAGCAATTAGGGCTTCTTCATTTTAACCTGTGTACCTTTCATCAAAGCCTTTCATTACTCCTAAGTATGTAAAACAACTTGAAAATCCAGGTCAGATCCTGCGGGGTAATTGGAATTTCAGCAGGTCAGTGTAGATAAATCAACGAGCTATTCCTGCTATGGCAGTGGTTTTCAAAGTGCAGATTACAACCAGTTAGAGGATTGTAAAGTCGATGGCATAGATGCAATGGGCATTTAAAAAAAAAAAAAAAGTCTAGTGGGTTTTAAAATACCAGAAAGCACTGCATGCAACAAGCCAAATATCATCTTCGGAAGCTGTTGCTGCATTTGTATGTGTGTGCATGCACAAGCACATGTTCTCACTTGTAATATGTATGTCCATGTGTCTGAGGAACACTACATTGTGCATGAAGGGTGCAGAAATAGGACTCTTGGAGAGCTGGATTATATGCTCTAGTTTTGATGGAAAAGAAAGCAAAAATTTTCTTGACTAAACCATGTGGTCAAAGAACATCATTAAGTGAGAGGACATAGTTGCAAAGTCCAGTGGGTTGATTTTCATTTTAGCTCACAGTAGCATTTAGAAATTTATAAGCAAGGAGACCCATGGCTCTGGAGCAGGCAGAAGAGAGAGCAGAGACGGTCTCCCAATGACTAACTCACTTCTGGGTGATTAGGAGAAGTGGCAAAATGATTCCCTTATTTCTGACTGCCAGGCTCAATATCTATGTGAGTAAGAGCTGGTCATGGGCCAGGCAGAGCTTGGCGTGGACCCCAGGTGGGCATGTATGTGTAGGTCAGTTTATTAAAGAAATGTGTATGTTTTTCTGAATCTGCTGCGAGTCTTTGGGATATCCCTGGAGAACGTTGGGATAGGTCCAGCAGTCTATATAGAACATGGGACATCTTTCCTGAGAGTTTTTGGACACCATCGTCCTCTGGCTTGACTCAAATGTCTCAAGTAATCAAATAATAATTGCTTGTCTCTCTGCTACACTTCAAATGCTAAAAAATATATATTTTTATTGTAGGAAGCTTGCCCAAATTCTCCACAATGTTGGACTCCTTTGGAAGATTGCAGATCTTGGGGCCAGGATCTATCTCTAGGATCCAGACATTGAACATTCAAAATAATTCAGACTTGGTTAGCTGCCCCACTTGCTGGCTTCCATAGTTCACTTGTATAAAACTTGACTTGTAAATCATCGATTTGCTCTCTGAATCTGTGGTCGTCGGCATGTGTTCAGTTGTGCTTGTGTGTTGGGGAGAAGGTGGGAGGAATTTGGGATGATGGTTATTTTTCATTGTGATAGTTCTTCTTAATGTATCATTATTATTATGGTTAGTTACGTTAAGTCTGCGGGTTAACTTAGGCTCAAACAGGCTTACTAATTTGCTGATTGAGGCAAAGAATGGAGCAAATGGTAAAAATCAATAAAAGCCAATTAACTAAAACTGATGTTGCCATAGTAGTGGGGTGTCACCTGGAGGTTCAAGTAGCTTTTCGCCTACTTAGGTCATGGTTTCTGGTTTTCTTCCCTTTCTTCTGTCAGCTTTGTTATTTTTCAGGATATGTCTCTTTTATTATTTGTTCAAGTTCTTTTAAAGATGATCTGGGCAGTGCTGTGCAAAGTAGCTAAGACTTTATGTAGATCCTATTAATAAATTGAAACCAATATTTTAGATGTATTACATTTTCATCTATGAACAGAGGAACTAACACTAGCAAGGTTTCTATTAAAAGGGAAGCAGATCGACCCCCTCTGCCTTTAGAATGGGGTAGTTTCAGAAGGAAACATCCCTCACATTATTCTTATTTCTTTTTGGTGGCTGGCTGAAATGGAGATCCAAACCCTTGACCTTGGTGTTATATCACCTGCTCTAACCAACTGAGCAAACCAGCCATCCCATCCCTCACATTCTTGAGATAACTCCTTTTTCCAAAAGACAAATTCATTAAACTCAGCACATTCTAAAAAGAAATAAATTAGTAGAGCTAATGGCACATTCAGACATCAGTGTATCTTTACTTCTACTTTATCCCAAAAAATATGCATCGATGACACAATTTTAGGAACTATAGGGAAAAGAATGTTTTATTTTTGAATAGCAGAGAGGGATCTGGTCAACTCATGGCTTTAGGGGGCACAAAAATGTCTAAAGAGATGTGGGAAACTATCACCCATTATTTCACCAAGTGTTATATATGATCACATTGTCTAAGATGGTATTTATGTACTTTAAACTTTGTTTTTATTTTCATTTTGTTTATGGGAAATAAATATAGAAACTGACAAAGACAGGGGAAGACTAGTTGGCCATGCATGTGATGGAGTTTGGATGTATTGTCCCCCCAGAACTCTTGTGAAAATTTGATCCCCAGTGTGGCAGTGCTGGAAGCTGTTTGAGTCGTGGTGGCAGATCCCTCATGAATGGATTAATGCTCTCCCTGGGGGAGGAGGGGTAGTGAGTGAGGTCTCCCTGTGTTAGTTCCCATGAGAGCTGGTTGTTTAAAAGGCCCTGGCACCTCCCCTCTCTCTCTCTCTCTTGCTTCCTCTCACCATGTGATCTGCTTGTACCTGCCAGCTGCCTGCCACTGTCCACCATGAGTAGAAGCAGCCTGAGGCCCTTACCTGATGCAGCTGTCCCAGAATCATGAGCCAAATAAATGTCTATTCTTTATAAATGACCCAGTGTCAGGTGTTATGTTATAGCAACACAAAACAGACTAATACAGCACTCTAGTTAAGATTTCATACTTTTGAAACTAGCTCCGTGTCTTTTTGTCAATCTGTGACTTGAGGCAGTAGCGTGAAGGGAGTTTTGTTAGAGGCTGTAGATTGCTTTTTGAAGTGGCAGCTTCTTTAAATTCACATTTCAAATAAGTTAACATCTCTCCCTACCTGCACTTGCTTCCCGTTGGATGTGGAAGGCCTTCCTCTTGGTAAAGGTGGATTTATTATCACAAATTTCTTTCTGCTGAGTTTGGAATCTAAAAAACACTTTGGGTAATTGAACTAAAACTATGTAAAATGCCAATTGGTGGCCAATTGGCTCATCCACGTGAGTCTGTTGCAGAGAAATCATGCTACTGGGTGACCTGCTTACTGAATTTACATTCTTAATTTTTAAAGACTTTATAAGGTATATGTAATAATAATATTTTATGTATTAGGCAACTTTGTACAGAGCATGGAATTTGTTATCGTTTGCATGCAGATCTGTTAGCGTCTCAATGAACATTTTCATTTGATACACATTTATTGCTTTTTAGGACTACATTTCACTTTATTTTTTATTTGTTTATTTTTATTAGTTATGAATATTCGTGCAATACAAAGCTGATTATCACCACTCATGCCCAAGATGTGAAGGCCAGATCCATCCTGGCAGCATGCCCATTACCACACGTTGCAATTATACCCTGTGTCCCCCACCCAATTATCCCTGACCCCCTTCCCCCTTCCCCCCACTCCACTTTGTACCCCTAGGTCCGCCCTCTCCCTCTGCAAGTCCAATGCACCACTGTGGTCTTTCTTTCCTTCCTTTCTCTCTTAGCTCCCACTTTTGAGTGAGGACATGTGGTATTTTTCCATCTGGGCTTTGCTTATTTCACTCAACATAAGTTTCTCTGAGCTTATCCATGTTGTTGCAAATAGGGGAATTGCATTCTTTTTTATGGCAGAGTAGTATTCCGTGGTGTATACAGACCACATTTTCCTTATCTAGTCATCCATTGATGGACATTTAGGTTGGTTCCATATCTTGTCTATTGTAAGCAGAGCTGTGATGAACATGGGAGTGCAGGTGCCCCTTCGACATGATGATTTCCATTCCTCTGGGCATATACCCAGCAGTGGCATTGCTGGATTGTATGGAAGATCTATGTGTAGTTGCTCTTCTCAGTGAACATTTGATACACGCTTCAATTAGATGACTTCAACAGTCTTATAAGATGTTGAGAGACGACCTCAATTCATATTTTATAGATTCACCCTTTGTGTAGGTGGAAGTGCTTGCTTCTCCCAATGTGGGTGTCTGATAAAATTTGACGATCTGTGTCTGAAATGTGGGAAGAAGGGGACGAAATGTCTAAGTCCAGGAGGGATCATGTTACTCTCTACAATGGTTATTCAGAATGGTCTTCGAACAGACTAAAAATCAGGGAAAATCTTTCAGGAAAACAGCGTCGTTACGTCTTTGCTCCCGGACAGCTTGTACAAAAGTGCTTCGTTAAAAAGCAAAGTTCAAGATGCCCAGGCTGGTGAAAGCTCTCCCCTGACCCACCTCTCACCATGCTCGTTCAAGGAGACAGGGAAGAAACTCAGGCACACCAAGAAGGCCCTGTGGTTTCGTCAATTGCACATTGAACAAGCAATCTTCTATTCTTTGTAAAAATTATATGCTTTGGTGTAGAAATTCCACACGTGATGTTCCTGGCCATCAGGCTGAATGTAAGGTAAGGTGAGAATGTCCCAGTAGGAGAAAACACGGGAGTAGGGAAGGTGTTTGGGTAAAAACAGGCAATATTGATTAACTGCTAACCTTATCACGGTGTTCCCTTTGTGTTAAAACATTTTACGCACAGTACCTGCCTCTGAGGTGGGTATGATTGTTTCGTCTTTTCAAATGAGGACGTGGGACAGCAAGGTTGAGTCACCTGTGGAATTTGAAACCAGCCACCATGCAGGAAAGAATCGTGGCGATAGTTCAGTGTTGATACAGCAATTAGCTGTTTAATTAATTAAATATGGTTGATTGAGGAATACGGTCTTTTCCTCAAACATAAATGTGGTGTTTGAAATTTCCCCTTTCTTTGATCCAAATCCTAAATTTCCAAGCATCAGGCCAGATCTGGGTGCTCGTTTGGAACCTCAAACTCCTCGTTATCCCAAAGTGTTTCCTTACTGTCCATCATGTGTGTTCTCAAGTATTTACTGTTTAGTCGTCCTTTGATGTTTTTCCAATGCCTGCCCCACAGAGTTTTTGTCTGGCTGGTTTGTAATATCACGGGGTGGTTGCCTTTGGAGGTGGGGGATACATTGCAACGATGCTTCTGCAGGGTGGTCATGCTGTGTTTGGACCTGCAAAGCTCTCAGGTTGGGGTCCTCCTGCAAATGAAAATCGTAGCCCTGATGGGGAGAGGTGATCTTTGCAGGCACTGTGGAGCCTTCGTGTGGATGACGCTTATCTGATCGCGCCACCTACTGGCCCCGAAGGGCACACACTGCCTGTCCCTTAGGTTTTCATCAACAGCTCCAGCCACTGCAGCTGGCTGGGAGGTGTGTGCACACCTGTGTCCCTGCAGGTGAATGCTGTGTTCCGTGGCCACCTGTCATCATCCTTCAAGTCTGAGAAAAGGGTAAAGAAGGATGTGGTACCGTGCTCAGGTCGATTTTACAGTTTTAGAGGTTGCTCGCTCCGGGAGAGTTTTCGGCATTTAAGTTTTTATAATTAAGTAAACGTTTTGATGATGTTGTATCTTGCAGAGGTAGGGAGGGGATGGGAGAGTCAGGGAGAGAAAGAGTGAGAGAGAGAAACTGATGGAAATTATGTTTTCCCGAACCGAGAAGAATAGTAGCACCCCATCATCCGAGGGGGCTGGTGCAAGCTGTCTACTGTACGAGTTAATGTGAAATGACCCACTGCAACACATAAGCCCTGGAATTTCAGAGGCTTAATACATTAAATGTTTATGTTGTCTTACCCAATAGTTCAACGCAGGATCCAGAAACCTCTAACCAGGTAACCAGCTCCCTGTGCAGACAGCTCAGCACCAGGGAAATGCTGCAGGAATTTTGGTTTGCAGCCAGCTGGCTCTGCAGCACGTGCCCAGGGAGATGCCTTGTGCATCTAGGTTTGCAGCCTTGGCACAGATTCCTGCATCCCCAGAATGTCAAGGGAAGCTGGTGGCAGGTAGGGCAGGGGTGGGGATGAGAGTGAAGCTTTCATTGCAGACCGTGATGGAAAATGGAGCATGACCCAAATTCTTACGAGACTCTAGGGAGAGGAGAGAACCACAATAATAGCCAAGATTACATTTCCCAGTGCCATGGAGTGTAAGAGCCATATTTAAGTCAGTTTTAATAGACATTTAAAAGATACAGATGTGTAACAGTTTGGTGGCTCCTCAAAAGATTATCCAAAGATTTACCATATGACCTAGCAATTCTGCTCCTAGATACATACCTAAAAAATATAAAAACACATGTCCACCCCAAAACGTGTACATTTGTATATGTAAATGTTCCTAGCATCACTACGCACAATAGCCAAAAAGTGAAAACATCCTATATGTCTATCAATGGGTGAACTGATAGAGGAAATATGATCTATCTATACAACGAAATAATATTCAGGCCCCCCGAAGAATAAGGAACTGATGCAACATAGTTGAATCTCAAAAACACTATGGCAATTGGGAGAAAGCAGTCACAGAAGACCATATACTGCATGATTCTGTTCCTAGGAAACATGAATCCAGAGAGACAAAAAGTAGACTAGTGGTTGTCAGGGGCTGGCAAGGGAACCGGGGGGGCTTAATGGTAAGAGTTTCTTTTTAGATTGTAGTAACGGTTGCACAACTCTGTAAATATACTAAAAATTGTTGAATTATACACTTAAAGTGGGTAAAGTTTATGGCATGCAAATTATGTCTCCATAAAGTTGTTTATAAACAGTAGAGATCTGACGTGGTTGAGAACCTACGTGCCTGCAGTGGTTGAAAGTGTAGCAAATGGTCAGTCAGAATGTCTGGAGTTCAAACGGCGTTTCATACATAAAAAGACTCAGTTCCTCATGTCTCACGGTAAACAAAGTTATTAGCTTTGGCTTTGAAGCATCTTTTCTAAGATGTTTTGATCAATCATGGTGTGTGTTCATCATTACCATATTTACCTAAACAAAGTTTTACCTCCAAGTGGATGTGCTGTATTTGTCTGTTTCTGGTGCTTATGGCAGAATACCCCAAACTGGGTAATTTATAAAGAAATGGAATTTATTTCTTACACTTTCAGGGGCTGGGAAGTCCAAAGTTCAGGGAACACGTCTGGTGAGGGGCTTCTTCTGGGTGGGAACTCTCTACAGAATCCTGTGGCAACCAGGGTGTCACATGGTGAGAACGGGCTGAGCAAAAGAGACCTGACCTGCTCACTTGCTCTTTTGATAAAGCCATCAGAACCACACCCATTAATCCATGAATGAATCAATCCCTTCATGAGGACACAGTCCTCACAATCTAATCACCTCTCAAGACCCTACCTTTCAATTATAATAATAGGAATTTCCACCCTCTTAGCACTGTTACAATAGGGGTCAAGTTTCCAACACATGAACCTATGGGTGACACGTTGAACCCATAGCGTGTGACTTTTTGAATGGTGGCCATTAACCAGCCCTCCTTTTACACTGTGAATAAAACCTGTGTTCCCAGTGGTAGATGCTGGCTCTCGTATTTGACTGACTCAGTGGTTTCACAGGTCCCCCTCACCCCACAAGTGAGATTTGGATACACAACGAGGTAGTCCAGAGGGCACCTGGCGTCCACAGCTAGACGGTGAAGAATGAACAAAAGACAATGAAATTCAGGGCACATCTGATATTTTCAATCTCGAGGGGGCTCAGAGACCTTCAAGTTCATCCTTCCTGTGCAAATGATAAACTCGAGGTCCAGAAAACTAAAGTGCTTTGTCCAAGGTTCTTGTATGGTTTGGAGATGGCCTTGTACCTGCATTTTTTGACTGTTCATGCCAGCATTGGGCAAAGGACCAAATTATTCCTACAGCTCATTCCTTGCCAACTTCCAATGGCAGCATGAGGAGACTTACTTCTATTACTAGCTTTGAAGCGAGTGACACGACACCCACATCAAAATACCAAACGCGTCCCCAACCTTGCTGGTATTCCTCCAGAACTGCAGAGAAGACAGAGACCATCACACTGGCCATTTGTCTTCCAGCACAACCTGCTCAGCTCACCATCATTGCCATAGCGTACGACGACACTCTGCAGGTAAGACAGGGTTCGGTGGTAATTACAGCGAAATGGTAGAAGTCATTAATAATTTTAAAATCTTGAAACTGGGTTTAGCCTGAGGGCGAAATGTGCATTTTCAGAGTGTTGCTGCTCTGATGAATTTAACAGAACTGCTCATTTATTTTTTAAGCAGTGTTTTCACCGGGGGAGAAGTAAACTAGTTGGTGATGCTCAGAAGATCATAGATTGGGTGGTATTTAAAATTATGATTCTAAAGTGGTATTTAAAATTAGTCATGTTCACAGCTGAAGTGAATAAAGAATATTATGATCATTGATTTCTAATCTTCATGGTCGTTGGGATAACTCAGAGCTGTGCATTCCAGCCATGCTGTAAATGCACATCTGAACCCTGGGGAGAGGGAAAGAGAATCGGACAGTGGTTAAGTTCATGTACTTTAAAGTCAGATCTCACGATCCATTCCCAGGCTTTGTGACCCTGGGAAGGTCCCTCCAACTTCTCCAGCCTAGTATTCCTAAAGTGGAAGTAAAGACCTACCTTGTAAGGTTGACGTGAAAATAAAATGAGATCATGTAAAAGGCTTAGTACCTGCTGCTTAATAACCACTCCATAATTTTAACTATCGTTACAGTTAAGATGTGATTGTTCACATAAGAAATAATAAAATAATATAACCATACGCTTGATTTCTGCTCCATGTCAAAAGCAGTTGTAGTGAGCTAAATTGTAGCTCTGAAAAGATACATCCATATCTTAATCCTTGGACTCTGTGAAAATTACCTTATATAGGAAGAAAAGTGATTATTACCGTACATGGCCAAAGATGTTATCAAATTAAGGATCTTGAAAGGAGCTTATCTTCGATTTTTTGCAGGGGATGCCCTAAATATAATCACATGTATTTTTATGAAAGAGAGTCGGAAGGGGTTTTGAAAGCAACACAGAGGAGAAGCCACGTGAAGATGGAGGCAGAGACTGGAGTGATGCGGCCACAAGCCCAGGGACGCCTGGAGCCACCAGGAGCTGGAAGAGGCAGGAAGGAACCTCCCCTGGAGCCTCTGGAGGGAGCACAGCCCTGCCACACCTGGATCTCAGACTTCTGCCTCCAGAACTGTGAAAATAAATTTCTGTTTTATAAGCCACCCCATTTACTGTACTTTTTCACAGCAGCTAAGGAAACTCACACACTGGGTATAGATCTAATCTTTGTGGAAGGTGACTCCATAGAACTGTTGGCAATTTCTGGGCCATGTTCTTGCAGTGTTTCCACTTGCCCCTAAAGACAGTAACTCTAGCAGTCCTCATTGGTTTGGTTTTTTGCACAAAAATGTACAGAAGTCCATCGTTTTGGACTAAGCTCCAGCACTAGGCACCAACAGACCAGACTAAAATAAAAATGGAGTTGCCCATGCTAAAGTTCCATGTCAATAGACCAAACCTAAACTGTTGTCTGACCTTCTGAGAAATCAGGAGAGAGATATAACATCCATCCGGGCCAGTTTCAATCTCCAATTAGCATGGTCATAAAGTCCCTTCTGTTTTAATCTTTACCACAAAAAGTAACCTGAAGTAATCAGCTGTTACCTAATCAGGTATTTTTCTACTATTCTGTCATCCTGTCCCCACCTTACAAGGAAAGTATCTTTGAAACGACCCACCCACTCTGCTCTTTGTTTCTGCTTTCTTCTGTCTTTTTCTGTCTATAAACCAACCTCTTCTGCTCAGCTCATGGGAACACTTATTCTATTATGTGGAATGAGGTTTCGCCCGACTGTAGAATCTCAAATGCAGCTGATGAAGACCTTTAAGCTAAATTTGCTGTACTTTTATGTTTTGGCAGCTCGTATCCTTTCTTGTTAAATGCTGTCTTTTTCCATCTCTTGGTTAGCACAAAACTGAGAAGACAGCTCTCCTGCCCTCTGCTTAGAATGCCAGTCCTGGGTAGAGAGAAGTCATTTCTTAATGTCCTTAAAGGAATAGTCACAAGTCTTCAGGACATTTCCAAGCATGGGAAGGGTCCTACAGTCCAACTCGTGCCATAGTCCAAAGTGCCCCCAACACAGGAGAGGACTAATGCTGCTGAGTATATACCATGTACCTTCTTCAGGTAACACAGGTGGCTTCCTCTTTTTAATTCTGTGACTGTGTTCATTCATCCACCAAGCACTCTCAGCCACTGCTCTGTCTTTCCCATCATTCCCGGGACTTAGATGCTTGGTGTCTGTCCTGCTCGGGCTTCCTAGCAATCACCTGGAACCCAGGAGTCGCATGGTGCGTGAGAGTCACACAAAATACAACACTCAAAGCAGAGCCACGTGGCTGAGGCTTAAATACACTCTTCATAGGAGACAGAAGAGCGAGGAATGTAGGCAATTTCAGAGGAAGAGTGAATAATTCTTGGAGGAGATAAACGGTCCTGTAGAGCAGACCATAGTCTGAGACGAAGTTCCCCTGGGCTCAGGGCGAGGTGGGTACAAGTTACCGGAGGTTGAGAGGTGGAACTGAATTGGAAACAAAGATGATTGTATTACGCAAAAAAAGGCTCACAGCAACAGCCCTCGGAAAGAATAGAGGAAAAGTCTGTCTGGGTAGGAGTTCTGATCACCTTGAGTTTCCTCTCCTGTGATGAATCTTCCTGGTTAATGAGATTTCAAATGAGAACCTGAAGGCAATTGTGTTTTGTTTTATTTTTTGAAAGAACTTTCTTCGGTCAGATAAGGAAACTTCAGAGAGAAACCTCCCCTTCCTGTGCTTTGGGGAGAAAACCAGAGAAGGTCAGAGAGACCTTGATTCTGAGACAGCTTCTAAGGCCTTCCAGTTTCTGTTAGTTTAAGTACTCAGCGTGCCAACGTGCCAGACTTCAGGGCATTGCTTTCTGAGCCCCCACATACAGTTCATGGCTGTGCTTCTTGCAGTTTTATTCTTTTGTCGTTGATTGCACATATTTGTGGGGTGCAGTGTGTTATACCAATGCATGCATAAACTGCACAGTGATTCGTTTAGGGTAGAAAGTATAGTTCTGTACCTGTTAGTCCACTGCTCTTGCAGTTTTTGGACCCCATGTCTTTGGGTCTTCTGCTTTATTTTATTTTATTTTAGTTTTAGTTTTGAGGGGATATAACTCAATCCACTACACCATGGTTACTTGAATATAATCTTAGTATCATAAAATATTATAATCTGTAATATATTAACCGTATATATTATAATGGGTCTCCTGCTTTAGAGAGAGCTGCAGCTGTGCTCCTGTAACTCTTTTCTTCTTCTGGACTTTCTTCTTGACCAGGAGAAACCACTGCTCATGACAATGTCTGGCATCATCTGTTATCAACACATCCTCTCCTTGACATTCTGACCTTCTCTGTCCAAAGTCAAGCCCTTACTTTTTCTGTGTCTTCTGTTTCTCAGCATAATCAGCTCAAATTAATCAAGCCAAAGGGACATATTTGGGGGTGGCATAGTCTGGTCTCCAACAGTCATATTTGGGGGGCATATTCTGGTCTCCTATAGTCATATTTGGGGGGCATATTCTGGTCTCCTATAGTCATATTTGGGGGGCATATTCTGGCCTTCTGCAGTCATATTTGCAGGGAGTCTTCTATAGTATATTTGATCAGATACCGCCCATTCTCCTGAGATGCAAATTTCTATGGATTCCATCGTACGGAAAGGACATAGGGCAAATATTCTTTTTGAAATTTTTTTCTGGTTATGAATGAGCCTCATAAGCCCATGAGGGAAAGCCATGTTTTTGGCTCACTTTCCCTAGAAAATCCATAGTCCTGAAATGTTCAGATTTTATTGTAAATATTTGTCACCAGACTTATTGGCCTTTTGTCTCACAGGGATTAATAGAAATGACAATCATTCTCTGTTTAGCAAAACATTTTAAGCATCTAACTGAAAGAAGCATATTAACCATATCGTCAGAAAACTGATATGCATGCATATTTTTCCCCTTTAGGGAGAGATGTACATTTTCATGTGTAATAAGCTGTGAGATCATTTAAGTGCTGCTTTGGTTTTTGGAGGCCTCATAGTAGTTCTGAGCAAGTTGAGTTGAGGAGATGAGAAATCCCCTCTTCTGTCATTTGTGCATGCAAACTACACTATCTGGGCTGCCACTCAGAGCCTCTCAGAGAAAAAGACAAAGTTGTTCTTTACTCTAACTCTTTTATTTCCTCAGGGATGCCATTTACAGAGTAGAAAATGACCCGTGAGGAGAAAGGGATTGGATTCAACGGAGTGATCGTATAGTCTGAACAATCTCCACCAAACTCCAGGCACTTTTTTGTGTCTGTCTGCGTGGCTCAACGTGTGATGGATTAGGCTTCCCAGAACGTGATTTAAAAGTAACATGCATTTTTTTTTTTTTCTGCAAGCACAGAAAATCTAGATGTCAAGGTACTGACCCCTTTCTTCCAGAGCATGGATTTGAGGTCAGAGTGATACATCAGCCTCCATCAGCCCGAGTTGCTAGGAACTGCCTGGAGCTTTAGTTCAAGGGATGTGGGTGACTTTCCCATATGCTATGCAGGTGTGGAGGTGGGGTGAGTTAAGTGCAGCAGAAAACACACTGTTTTTGCAACCTTCCTTCTTAGTCTGTTAGTCACAGTGCCTGACAACAAAGACCACAGGTGGGAAAGGGAAGATGTTGTCAGCATTTGTTTTTAGTCACTCCATGCCTATTAAAAGTGGCGTCCCCTCCCATACACTGTTGCTGGGACTGTAAGTTAGTACAGCCATTATGGGAAGCAGTGTGGAGGTTCATCAAACAACTACAGGTAGAACTGTCATAGGATCCAGCAATCCCACTGCTGCGTATATACCCAAAGGAATCGAAATCACCGTGTCAAAGAGATGCCTGCACTCTCGCATTCATTGCAGCTCTATTTACAACAGCCAAGAGTTGCAACCAACTTAAATGTCTATTAATTGATGTTGATTAAAATGATCAGAGACGCGAAGGAAGACCAGCAGATGAGATGCAGGTGAAGAGCGGGGGGGCGACTGCTCTCTCAGGCTAGTAGCGCCCGACCCAGCCACTATTACAGCTTTTATTACATTTAGCAAGCTTGTGCATGCAAGATAAGCATTAATGCATAAATTCTGTTATACTTTTCTCAAGAGCAGAAAGCCGTTACCTCCCTTCTCAAGCACTTGGTTATCTATAATGCGCCTCCTGGGAACATCCCAAGAAAGTGTTCTCACGACTTCACGCGTTCTCAAGGATTGCTTACAATCCTTGACATTTCTCGGTTAACTCCTTTGCGAGTTCACAAAGTGAACAAGTCCTTGGGTGCTGACCACAGAAGTCCATTAACCGTTTCCTTCATCTCCCCCTTTTGGTTTTTGCCATTTGTGGTTTAACGTTTTAGCAAAGACTCAGCTACATATTGTAAGAAACCAGCAGCAGGGGAGTCCTGCCACGGTCGGTTAAGTTTTACTGGTAACCAAATGCCAATTCTTTCCTTTAAGATATATAAACTATCTTTAGAAAAATTAATGTTCATGGTATGATTTAAACAAGTATATAATGAGCAATTAATCAAACATTTTATCTCACCAGTGGTTTGGTTCCAATTAATTTGTCCAATCATCATTAAATAAGGTAATCGTACACAACTGTGAACATATATGAAACTGTTTACAGTGAAGTTTAAGGAATAGTTTGATGAGGAATTAATCATACCTCCAATCCATGTATGTAAAGGATATAAAGATGCATGAAGTTTCCACATGTCTTTTTGTAATGGATAATATGGTAAATGAGGAAATGGAGGTGCATTAACCATTTCCTTCCTCTGATGACTGGATAAGGAAAATGTGTTATATACACACAATGGAATACTACTCTGCCATAATAAAGAATGAGATTGTGCCATTCATGACAACTGGGATGAGCCTGGAGAAAATCATGTTAAGTGAAATAAGCCAGGTACAGACAGAGAAATACCACACATCCTCACTCATAAGTGGGAGCTTAAATAACAAATAAATAAAAGGCAAAGAAAGAGACAATAATTGCAATAATATGTTGAACTTTCAAAAGGAGAGAATGCAGCTGAGGCCACTAGAGGTGGGAAAGGAGAAGGGACAGGGAGGTCGTGGAGAAATTGGTAATCATTCACAGAGAATGATTATGTTTTGCAATGATGAATATACTAATTATCCTGATTTGATCATCACATATTATACATAGATATTGATATTCAACTTGTATCCCTCAGATATTCATAATCACCTATGTTTCAACTTAAAAAGCAAAAGAGTTTAGGACACAGACACACACAGAGGGGTGACCATGTGAGGACACAGGTGTCTACAAACCACACAGAGAGAGGCCTCAGGAAAAACACCAGCCATGCCACACATTGATCTCAAACTTCTGGCCTCCAGAATTGTGAAATAATAAATATCTGTTCTTTTTTTTTTTTTAAAGTGGCTTCCCAACGGATCTTTCCAGAAGATGAGTGTTACAGTTCCCAGATGCAGACTCTGAGTCCAGGATTCAAGTACAAAGAGTTTCTGTGGGGAAGGGGTGTGGTCCCAAGAAGCACCAGGCAGGTCTGGGGAAGGGAGATGGGGAATAGATATTATCAAGCCAGTGACCACAGTGGGCACCTGGAGACTCAGGGTCATCCCACCCAAGGTGCAAGGCAGCTGGGGTCTTTATATGTCATATCCCATATGGGCTGGCAGCTCCTGTGATGCAGGCATGTGTTAATTTCCTTGGACATCTGATCTGCTGAATGGGTAGTAAAGTGGGCTCTGGAGACACACACACACACACACAAAGCCTGCAGGAAAAGATGTTCAGGTCCTGGCAGCTGGAGGTCAGGCAGTCAAGTGCTGGGTGATACTGATGGGGGATATGGCTGGGGCTGTCTCCGTGGACTCCAGTGGCATGATCTGTTTTTTTGAAGGCACCTTTTATTTCTAAGCATCAAGCCAAGCTCCCGTCTTTCCTGTCAGTTGACAGGAGGTTACTTCGAAAAGTTTGTGGAAAAATAGAACTGCAAGATGATGTGGATATTTTCATCAACTTTTTGAAGTAATCTTGGGATGGAGTTTGGGTGTATTGTCTTCCTAGAGCTCATGTGGAAATCCAGTCCCCAATGTGGCAGTGCTGGAAACTGATTGAGTCATGGGGGTGGATCCCTCATGAATGGATTAATTCTCTCCCTAGGTGGGGAGATTGAGTGACTTCTCGCTCTGTTAGTTCCCAAGAGAGCTGGTTGTTTAAAAGACCCTGGCACCTCCCCTCTCTCTTGTTTCCTCTCGCCATGTGATCTGCTTGTCTGTCGCTTTCCACCATGAGTAGAAGCAGCCTGAGGCCCATTCCAGATGCAGCTGTCCTGGAATCATAAGCCAAATAAACCTCCTTTCTTTATAAATTAGCCAGTCTCAGGTATTCTGTTATAGCAACACAAAACAGACTAATACACCTCGTATGACATTTGAATATGATGTGTGCATATGAATTTTTGCTTGCATGTATGTGTCTCTGTAGAAAAAAGCAGAATTGTCTCCTTGCCTCAAGAGGTAAACTACAGACAATCCCCAGCTTAGGATGGTTTGATTTAGGATTTTTCCATTTTACAGAGAAAGTGATATACATTCAGTAGCAACTGTACCCATGCAACCATCCTGGTTTTTCTTCACTTTCAGCATGGTATTCAATAAATTACATGAGATATTCAACAGTTTAATATAAACTATGCTTTGTGTTAGATGATTTTACCCAACTGTAAGCTGATATAAGTGTTCCAAGCACATTTAATGCAGGCTGAGCTAAGCTATGATGTTGGGTAGGTTAGACATAATAAATGCATTTCTGTTAGGTTGGCAAGACAAAGGGATGAAAGGACTTCAAGCCAAATGCTTACCAAGTCAGGGAGTTTATTTCCAGCAAACCCGGAGGGGTGACTGAAAGATCAGTTCCTGCCCCCATACAGACTAATGAAGGTTTTTATAGGGTTTGAATTAGGGGAAGGGGTTTGATAGCTATTTTGAGCATTCGATACTTTGCAACAGCTCTGCAGTTTTCCTGTTCTGTGCACGATTCTGTTCTGCACAGAGTCCATTTTTTTTTTTTTCAGAAAACATTTTGCTTAAGAGAAAGGGAGGGGTCAGGGTGCAGAATAAGGAAGTGGTTAACATGGCTGAGCTTATGCCAAGCTGATCATGAGGCCTAATAATTTCCACTTAACAATATTTTCACCTTAGGATGGGTTTGTTGGGATGTGAGGAGCATCTGTACTTGAAATTTGAGTCTGAACTGGGGCAGTCTTGTGAGATTGAGTCCTTAGCCTGCCTGATTTGCACTAACTTCTGGTTAGTGTCAGAATTCAATTGAATGGCAGGACATCATCTGGTATCAGAGAATTGGTAGATGTACAAGAAAAAAAAAACCTCACACACACTTCTAGTCATAGAAGTGTGGAGTGTGTGTGTATTAAAAACCTCAATTTTTCCTATACACCTTGTATTAGCTGTAACGTATTGAGAGTGGTGTGTGAATATAGAAGGAAAAACAGTGGTTTTTTTGTATACATAAGGTCACAGCAAGTTCACATTAATTAATTCACTGACAAAGAAACAAGCAGGCCCCGACATTCACGAGCTGGCTTCGTCCACATGGTGGGGCCTGGGGGTTTTATGTTGTATGTGAACAATGTCACAGAATGACAACATGAGCCAGGGACACTCTGACTGTGTTGAAGTCAAGAGCCCTTTCTGCTTTGGCCGGTTCTCAATTTCTTTCAGCTCAAAATAATCAGTATGCCAAAGTGGCATATTTTGGGGTGACACACTCTGACCTTCAGCAGTCATATTTTGGGGTGCTGTGTCCTAAACTCCATCAACTGGAAGGTCGTAGACTTCCTGGTTTGCAGAGATGGTAATTGTACAGACAGTCTCCGATTTACAATGGTTCCACTTATGAATTTTTGACTTTACAAGGGTCTAATAGTAATGATGTTGGAGGAAGGGTCTCAGAGGCCTGATGGCCGGCCTCAACCCATCCTGTCCTCTTACCAGTTTCTTGACTCCACCACAGGAAAGAATTCAAGGGCAGAGTCACAGTAAGAAACGAGAACAGATTTCATATAATGAATAAGACACACAGATTTCACGGAGAGTGTGTGGCTTAGCTCCAGAAGACTGGGCAGGGCTTGCACCAAGTTTAACACAAAAGTAAGAAATACGTACTTACAGTTTAGCACAGAGAGCAAGCTAGCTCAAGAGAATAAGTAATCTTAACACAGAGGTAAAGCATACACACACCTCAGCTGGTAAGGTGTGAGTTGTCCTCAGGAAAGTAAGCAACAACCCCACCTTCAACTGGGATTTGGCTTTTTAGTTTCTCTATCTAATGAATATTCAATTAAGGGGGTGGTCCCCAGTTATGCAACATAGTCGTGCACATGCTCAGTTGGCCTCTTTTTGGAACATGTTCATTGGTCAAATTCTATCACATGTACCAAACACATTTCAAGAACATTCTGTGCCCTCTAGCACCTGTAGGGGAAGGTTGTTCAGAGGATAAACTCCACTTTGCTGAGCATGCTTGCCTGCAAGCATGATATAAACCTTCTCTACTAAGTATCCACAGCCACTTGATTTCCATAAACAAGCCCCCTGAGGTTTCATTTTCCCCATGTTCGTGCCAAATAGAGGTCTAACTAGCAACAGTGACCTTCCTCTAGGGGAAAGCCTAGTGGAAGGGACTGAGACCTTGGGGAATGGCCATAGAGGCCTGTCCTGTAACCTGAGCCCAGGGAAACTGAGCACCTCTTATCTCAGTAATATGCATTCAGTAGAAACCTTACTTCAGCACAGTATTCAACCAATTACATGAGATATTCAACAATTTATTATAAAATGGTCTTTTGTGGGAGATGATTTTGCCCAACTGTAGGCTGGTGGAAATGTTGTGGGCATTTTTAAGGCAGGTTAGGCTCAGCTATTCTGTTCAGCAGCTTATGTGTATTAAATGCATTCTTGACTTTGTGATATTTTCCACTTACAGTGGGTTTATTGGGGCATGACCCGATCGTAAGTCGAAAAATATCTGTACTTCCTGGATCGTTGGGACATCATAGCACTTCCTGGCTCACAGGGACATCTGCAACACTGCCTGGTTTATAAGGATGACTGTGACATTCACTGGTTCATAGGAACATCGTGGAACTTTCGATATCATTAGAAGCTTGTTGAGCTTCCTGGTTTACTGGATGATTGTAGAACTTGCTGGTTCACAGAAACATTGCAGCAGTTTCTGGTTTATAGTGGTCGTACTTGCTGGATCGTTGGAAGGTCATAGCGTTTCCTGGTTCACAGGGACATTTACTGGTTCATAAGGTGGTGATAGCACTTCTTTGCTTATCAACATTTATTCCAGTATTAGTACATTTTTTTTCCTATTGACTCAAAAAACAAAAGCTTTATGACACAATTTGTATATCACAGAATTCACCCATTGAAAGTATTAGTCATGGCCAAATAATGAAGTTTCCATCAGCATGTGTACGGTGGTGGTCACTTAAGATTACAGCGGAGCTGAAAAATTCCTGTCATTTAGTGACATTGTAGCTGTTGGAATGTTGTCGCACAATGACTTTATTTTGTTTATGAATTTAATGCAGCCTAAGTGTACAGTGTTTATGAAGCCTACGGTCACGTCCAGTAATGCCCTAGGTCTTCACACTCACTCACCACTCAGTCACCAACTCACCCAGAATACTTCCCAGTCCTGAAAGTTCCATTCACGGTAAGTGCCCTAGACAGGTGAACTTGTTCAAAAAATCTTTTTTACTGTATTTTTTCTACATTTAGATATGTTTGGATACAAAAATACCATTGTGTTACAATTGCCTACAGTATTCTGTACAGTGATGTACTGCACAGGTTTGTAGCCTGGGAGCCATAGGCTGTACCGTACGCTGTACCATAGAGCCTGGGTGTGTAGTAGGCTGTACTGCCTCGGTTTGTGTAAGTGCACACTATGATGTTTGCACAATGACAGAGTCACCTAACAGTGCATTTCTCCGAGTGTATCCTGTTCTTAAGCAATGCATGACTGCAATTTAATGGCTTTTAGTATTTTCATAGAGTGGTGCATTCATCACTGCAATCAATTTTTGGATGTTTTCATTACCCCAGAAAGAACCCCTGCATCTTTTATTCATTGCCCCCAGTCCCGCCATCTCCTGCAGCCTTAGGCTACCACTAATCTACTCCCTGTACCTATAGATCTGCCTATTATGAGCATTTCAAGTAAATGGCATTATACAACATGTGGGTTTTGTGTCTGGCTTCTTTCACTCAGCATAATATTTTTGAGGTTCATTCATGCTGTGGCATGTCTCAGAATTTCACACTTTGGCACGATAGTCTGTTGTATACATAGCCCCATGTTGTTCACCCATTTTTCTGTAGATGGGCATGGTGTTCTCTCCCTTTGGCTACTATGAATAATGCCACTATGAACATTATATCCACACACCTGTTTGAGTACCTATCTTCAGTTCTTCGGGGTGTATACCTAGGAGTGAAATGGCTGGGTCCTGTAGTAACTCTATGTTTAACTCTTTGAGGAACCGCCAGACTGTTTTCCAAAGCAGCTGCAACATTGTACGATCCCACCAACAGGGTGACAGTGCTCCAACTGCCCCACGTCCCCTCCAGCACTTGTCATAGCCTGTCTCCTTGGCTAGAACTATCCTGGTGTGTATGGTGCAGTAATTCATAAATTGCGTTTCCCTGATGACTAGCTATCTTAGCTTCAAAGTTGTCTTGTTCCTTCTCAATCTCTGGCCAGTAGACCAGTAACAGATGACTATTTCATAGTAAGTGTTTAAATATACTTTGTCCATAGCCTTATCAGTACTGCACTCCAATTGCTTATCAGCTTGTTAGTTACTGGTACTTAAAGGTAAGTTCCAAGAGGGACTCTGCTTCGTCAAATGCAAAATCCCCAGGTCTAGGCGAGCACCTGACACAGGGAAGAGGCTCAAAAGGTATTGGTGGAATAAAATCACAAATGCACATTCTGATTTAAAATACCAACAGTTATTCCAATTGCAAAGAAAGTAAAATCTTTAATGTCAACATTAAGACTCTGTTTACAATGTATTCGTTTCATATATGTCGGCTGGTATGTGCATACTCACACCTATCTTTAAAAACACACACACAAACCTAGAATATTCCCCTTAGGCTCATGTCCAAAGCAGGTAGTTGAAGATGTTTGATTCCTAGTTGATGATAAAACAAAAAACAAACAAAAAACGAACAATATTGCATTATTTTCACCACGGTTTCTTTTGTTGGTTTTGTTGGAAGCTGTCTTTTGAACTGAAGTTTATGCAATTTTTTTATTGCTTCCTTTTAAATGTTTCAAGCAACCCATCACTTCCTCTGTGCTCAGAAAGGGGCTCATAAAAAAACTTCGACCTGCTAAAGCCAGCTCTCCAAGGGGTCTGGAAGCCTCTGGAAAGGTGGAAAATATAAATACCTTTAGAGCAGGAAATTTTCTCACTAATATTTCCAATCCAAGTATAGTCCACTACATCAAAAGTGTCTCTAATACTAGCAAACATCCTTATTCTATGGATACGTGGAAGGTAGCAACCTATCCTCCACTTTTTTCCAGCTTATTAGAAACATTTTAGAAAGGTAAATCGCTACATGACAACAGCTTTAAATATTTAAACAGTCAGTGCCCCAAACAAACAGAAGAATCTGTTACACAGAAGGAAAACAGAAAGAAAAGCTTATTTTCCATTCAGTTATGTTTCTCATAAATATTTTCCCAGGGACTGAAGATGTTCTCTTTTATATTAAAAAAATAAAGAAACACTTGACTCCTCATTAAGCTGAGAAAATATTGTGGAGATTTCCATTATATTAAAAATGCAAACTTAGAAGAGAGACTGAGCAGAGACAGAATAGGGACTTAGATTGCCTCTGGCCGGTATGTCTGGCTACTGCTTAAATTTCATTTCTAATTATTAAAATAATAGATTCACTAAATGGTGAAATTCACATTCAGCATTAACATGAGGGCACCTGAGGATTCCATTTCTACCAGTGAATAGAGACATTAAATAAGGACAGGACACCTCTTGCAGAGGCAGCTGGAAAACAGAGATCTCCCAGAGCTTTATCTTTTCATCAGCCTAGACTTGAATTTTGGTTGTCACCCTTCAAGGATAAAAATGTGGAGAGAATGTTTGGCAAAAGGCCAGATATTCATCCAAATGATTTAAAAATCTCCATCTAAGCTGCTCCCCTGCTCTGACCTTAGGAACTTTCTTATTCCATCTGGTCCTTGTTGTCTGATTCACTTCACCCTTTAAGACAGAGTCTATCAAAGGAACAAAGTCCTTCCGTATTTGGGTCTCCGATCCTCTTTCCTGGTGTCAAGCCACTCATCTGGTTGCCACTGGCTGCAGACAACTTGAAATTTGCTCCCAGAAGATTTGTGAGTTAATCTCACCCATGTTATTTGTGGTCAATAAATTAATAAATATGGATAGATAGATAGATGGCAGAAAGATAATTTATGAGGTAGATAGATGGTAGATAAATGATAGATTGATTGATAGATGATTGATAGGTGGTAGGTAGGTAGATGAAATGGTCAGACAGGTAACAGAAGACATAGATAGATGGATAGGTAAGTAAATAGACAGATAAAAGATGGTTAAAATTAAAATAAACTATAGGCCAAAGTCCCAGTGGAATGGTTTGGAAGCCTTGAGAAGATACATTTTTGTGCTGCATGTTGAAAAACTTAAAGAACTGGGCTAATACCTTCCACGGTAAGATAAGGCAGAAAGTGTGGAGAATATGTACCTTCCAGGAAAAAGAAATTGAAATAACGGAGCCAAGCTTTTTCCAGGTTTCACCTCTTTTGGGGGTACCAGTCTGCCCAAGATGCCCAGTGTTAGTGACAAGCTTCTCCTAAACTATTCAGATCAAAGTTCCTTTTTATGGTCCCAAGGATGCATCAGCTCCAAAGGCTGCAAATTATTATTATTATTATTATTTTGCTTACATCATCTACAGCGGTGGTTGTTATAAGAAATGAAATGTGTTCGCTTTGGTGCCAGATGGATTGTGTTTATTTCACCCATCATTTCTTAAACTCTGGAGATTCTTCAGTTTGGTGGGAAAACCATACCCCTGGGTCTAGCCTCTCAAGGAGGCCACGTAGGGAAAATCAAGGGCAGCGTTAGCAGATTTCCATCAGGACCCAAGAGGAGCTGGTGTCTTATCCATGTGCAGGTCTCTGATCTACTTTTCTGTCTCCATCAGCACATTCTGGGCTCTATGTTTCCAGAGCTCACATTCAGTTACATCTTTGCTGAATTGCCCTTATGGAAGAGGATAAAATTAGATTAAACAGAGACACAGAGTATTTGGAATACTCGTTTGCTCTCAGGAACACCCTCTGTTCCCTCTGTCCAGCACCGTAATTGGTCAAATGTGCCTTTATCTCCCAACTTTGCTCTAACTCCTTGACAGCAGGTGCCAAACCATGACTGTTTGTGTGTCTCTTGGAACCACACTCAGCATCCTGCAGATAGTAGGTGCCCCAGAGATAAATAGTGAATTCAGTTTTACTTTTTTCTCTTCCCTTATGCAGGTGGAGGAGGTAGGATGACTCAGGACACTGTTGCTCAGATGGCCTCCTGCTGCATCGCCACAGGGGTCCATGGCCTATTGAGACTAATTTTATTTTTAACTTTTTTGGGGGGTAAAAAAGATGCACATGGTAGAATATTTTATAAATGGGAAAAAATAAAGAGTGAAAAAAGAGTCTTTCCTTCTAACCCTGTCCTAGTTCATTTTGTGCTGCTATAACAGAATACCTAAGACTGGGTATTTTATAAGGGCAAAAAGTTTACTCGGTTGACAATTGTTTCTGGAAAGCCCAAGATTGGGCAGCAGCCTCTGCCGAGGGCCTGAGGCTGATTCTACTCAAAGGGAAAAACAGAAGGGGAGCCTGGCAAGAGAGGAAGCCAGACAGAGAAACTGAGGCATCCAGACTCTTTTTAAACAACCTGTTGTTCTGGGAACTAATCTATTCCCATGAGAATGAAAACTCACTTACCACCTCTACCTCCGTACCAGAGAAGGCATTAATCAATTCATGGGAGATTTGCTACCATGACCCAAACACCTCCCACTGGGCCCCACCTCCCAACACTACCACGTTGGAGATCACGTTTCACCTTGAGTTTTGGGGGTATAAACCACACCCAAACCATAGCACCCTACCGGATACCAGCGCTTCTCAGAAACAAACTTTAACCACTTGTTGGATGTCCACCTACACAATTCCTGTACCCACATAAGTAAGTTTGTCTAAATATATTTTGTTAAACATTTGAATAGCTGCAGTAGAACCAAAATGCATGCTGAAATTTCTTACATACCAGACGTTGCAACATTGCAAACATCCTGTCATTATCTTGGGCCACTGCCTGATAGGTGACCTATCTATTGTCATGGTGTATCTACCTGAGCTTAATCTTCAATGTGTTAAGGATAAAGATGGTTCCAGTTCTGGGCTGACTTTTTTAGGTAAAAAATAAATTATTTTACTGAGGGAGGGTATTAGTTTGTTTCTGTTGCTTCTAACAGAATACCTGGAACTAGGTAATGTATAAAGAAATAGAATTTGTTTCTTACAGTTTCAGAGGCTGGGAAGTCCATAGTCCAGGGAACACATCTTGTGAGGGCCTTTTTCTAGGTCATGACTCTACAGCAAATCAGGGTGTCACATGGTGAGAATGTGCTGAGCAAGAGAGAGCTGACCTGCCCACTCGCTGTCCTTATAAAGCTATCAGAACCAGGCCCATCACTGCATGAATGGATCAATCTATTCACAAGTGCACGGTCCTCATGATCCAATCACCTCTCAAAGCCCCCGCTTTTAATTACCATAATTGGATTTCTCAACCTCTCAACACTGTTACACTGGGGGTCAAGCTTCCAATGCATGAATTTTAGGGGGACACTTTTGACCCATAGCAGGGAGTTAAGTTATTCAAATGCTAACTGGTTGTAGACAAAAGGAAGAAACAAGTTCAAAATCAGGTTTGTTAGTAGAGGAGAGAGACTACTGAAGGCTCAGCTGAACAAATATTCAGAATCCGGGGTCTCCACGTTTCTTGATGTTTTGGTTTTGCATGGCTCACTCTGCTCAAGGATTCTAGTGACCAGATAAGATCGGATTCTTTCTCTCATCAACAGCGTCTTCAGGTCTTCTCTCAGCCATGGAAGTTATCCAGAGGAGATATAATTTATTCTTCATGTTCCTGTGGAGGACCAGAAAGTGCCTTTTGCATTGCAATGTGATGCTCTCCACTCTTGGTGATGTCCTCTTCTTTTCCACATCCACAATTTTTCAGGCATTTTCTTATCTCCCAGTGACAACCATGGCAATAACCAAAAATTGTCAGAATGCTGTGATTTGGGGTCATTTCTTAAGCACGTCAATGAATATGGTGCATTCTTCCGTGTGCAAGGATGGGGTTAAGTCAAGACGAATCTTGAAAAGATGATGGACCGCAGCAGAGATGCTGACTCAAGGCTGCATGGAGCGAGGGTGTCGGGCTGGAACACAGATACCTCTGCCCCATCCTGTGCAGGTCTCAAGTCAGGTAGTTGAAGGAAGATTCTGGAAGCTTTAAGAACAACAGATTTGCTTTACAGCCGATGCAAGCTCTGCCTTCCAGTGGTTCAGAGCTATTGTCTTTTATATTACAGGTCCACAATAGTGGCCATAAGCCAAGGATTACATAAGCGCACCTGTGCAATTACACCACTCTTACATAACTTGCTCACAATGTATGTGCTAAAACGTGCTGGATCATGCCCTGCCTGATAAGAGGGCAGCGAGCCTGACTAACCTATTTCTATTTTCCTTACAGAGGGCTGAAGCGGTATGCACCAACAAAGACTCCTAACCCAAAGACCAGATCCTGGGAACTGGGACCTGGGCAACCTCTGCAGTCCACTCAGTGGAGTACCCTAGGAGAAGATTCCAGGCACCTCCGCAACTAACTGGGCCAGTCTGTTGACGTTTTTATTTTTTTAGTTTTAACATTTACTTGTACATATTTGTGGGGTACAGTGCGTTGTTTCAATACATGCATACACAGCGGAATGATTCACTTGGAACAGACAGCACAGCTTTATACCCATTAATCCATCACTTTTCCTTTCCACCTGACACACCTCCCCTTTCCAGCCTCTGGAAACCATTATTCTACTCTCCACTTCTATGAGAACCACTTTTTTTTTTTTTTTTGAGATATCACATATGAGTGGGATCATGCAATATTTGTCTTTCTGTGCCTGACTGACTTAACACAACGGTTTCCAGTTCCATCTATATTGCTGCAAATGATAGGATATCATTTCTTTTTATAACTGAACAGTATTCCATTGTGTGTATATACCACAGTTTTTTTTTATCCATTCATCTGCTGATGGGTATTTAGTAAAAGGTGAAAGCTTTATACAATTTGGAGAGATACCAGAGTGTTACTGATGGGCTTTCAGGTTGCTCCCACCTCTTGGCTGCTGTGAATAGCATTGCAATGAACATGGGAGTGCAGGTGTCTTTTTGATGTGCAGAAAAGGAAACCCTCCTACATTGCTGGTGGGGATGGAAATTGGTACAGTCATTGTGGAAAAGAGTACAGAGGTTCCTCAGAGAACTAAGTATAGGTCCGCCTCACGACCCAGCTATCCCACTATTGCATATATACACCAAAGAAATTGACTTATTTTTGATCTGGAACTGCATATTGCATCCAGAGATAAAGCATGGTACTTATCATTCATAACAACTCCCCTGAGTACCAGGCTCTTTATGTATATTTCACTGAATACCCAACAAAACCCATGAGATGATCACATGACATCCCTTTTTTCAGATGTGTCAAGGAGGCTTAGGAGTTTCAGCCAGTCATTCAAGATCATGGGATCAGTGCAGGTCAGCACACATGCTCCCTGGGAGGGGATGTTTAGCTGTAGGGTGGGTCCCTTCCTCTAGGTTCCTGCAGATCCTGGGCAGAGGCAGCTGACTAGAGAAACTGAGGAGAATCCAGGAAGCATCTACCCATAAGTTTGGTCAAATTGGGATTTGGAGCTCTGTGTCTTTTTACTATGGATGCTAGTGTTCCTTGTACAATCCTATGATGAAAAGATCTTCACTGTTTTGTTTGCAAAAGATAGTACAGATTATAAAAAATGCTTTGCATGAAACTATATTTATGGCAGTTCTGATAGCCAAAAAAAAAAAACAAAAAAACCCCAAACAACAAAAATACCCTTAAAAACATTTGTGGATTATACTAACATTTATAAAGCAAATGTATTTCACAGGGCCTAACCTCCAAAGCCCTGTACTTTCAGGTATAACCTAACTTTTAAAAATTGCACATAGAAATGTTAAGCTTGCAAAAGACAGGAAACTTTCCTCAGGCTAAAGTCTCTGTTGTAGATAAAGAATTGTAACACAGCAAAATTGCTGGCTCAAGGACAGATGTCCCTGGAGCAGGTTAACCTAAAGTTACTTTATTGTTATGTAAAAATACTGAGGAAACTGCTGTAGGAAGACAGTATTTGCTAAGAACAAGCTTTTGTTGGTGGATCGAACTTACCTTTTGCAAATGGCATTATGGAATGTCACTTTGTTATTTCACTGATGTTACCAGCTTCTATTGTTAAACTATACTTAGCCATAACTCCACCTATGTTCCTTTTCTGTAACTTTCTGGCCTGGAGAATAAATACTGGGAGAAGACTCCAGTCTGGTGTTAATTTCCCGAGGAGGAATGCCTCTCTCTTGAGGGTTCCAGGAAATTAACTCCCTTGGGGTTTCTCAGTGCTCAGAAGAAATGGGCTTTGAGTAATCCTTTGTGTCTCAATCACCCAGGGGAAGAGAGGTGACAAAGAGAGTGCAACAAACATTACTATATATTAGAAATGTACAGAATAGCTTATAAAATTGTTAAGCTTTTTCTTCCTTAGTCAATGCCAGATGTAAGAATCAGATATTTATCTGGGTAAATTTCAGCTTTAAATGGCTCCAGTTTTTCTCTGGGTGGACAAAATTTTCTGCAGCATGTATAAAATTATCTGTCCTTCATGCCACATTTCTTCCCACCATTATAGAGTTAAAACAAACAAGAATTTCATAAAGTTTTGTTTCTCCCCGCTCCGGTACCAATAGAAAGTACAATTATGTTCCCTATAGTTACTCACAAGGGTTCTATTGCTAGAAGTTTTAAACCGTTGTTAATACCCACACATACACACACATATACATGCACATACATACCACACACACGTACACACACACACACACATACACACATGCACATCACACATATACACACATACATGTACACATACATACACATACACACGAACATGCATACATACACAGATACACACTGATATAGACACATATGCACAAAGGTTCTATTGCAAGTTTTAAGTGCTTGTGTGTACACAAACATATACACATATAGACATACATACCACACACACACATACACACATACACACAAACACACATACAGATAAGCCAGACACAGAAAGAGAAATACCGTGAGTCCTTTCTTATAACTGGGAACTAAAAAAATACAATAAGATAAAAAGAAAGAAAGATACAGCAACCACAATAATTCGTTGACCTTTCAAAAGGAGAGAACAGAACTGAGGCTACCAGAGATGGGAAAGGGGGCGTGGGGGTTAGTGATAGATTGGTGAAGAGCCACAAAAAATGATTATATTGTGTAATGTTAAATATGCTAATTATCCTGATTTGAGCACCATATATCGCACACTGGTATGGATATTCAATGCTGTACCCCATAGATACATAGAATAAATTGTTTCAGTAAAATATAATAAAATAAAAAACCCACACATATAGACACAGATACACACCGATACAGACAGATGCACAGATACACATATACACATGAACACACAAACATACATACATGCACACACAACCTCAGAGTAATGAAAATTTGATTACGGCACTGGAATTAACTGTGCATCCCATGAGGCAGCGCCTCTCAGTCACAAAGGACCAACTTCAAGGACTATATAAATGTTCTAGAAATATCAAATTGCACAGAACTAGATAACCTGGGGAAGAACAAAAGATTTGAGTGACTGTGACCGTCATTTTGAAATTTATGCCGATATAAAACTAGATTTCCTGGAGTGCATATTCCTTCATTTGTACATAGTTGGGTTAGATTTGCTGGGTCAGGGTGTCTTGTAGCTCTGGAGAGCACAAATGAGTGTGGAAACATGTGCCCTTGAACATTAGAGTTTTGTGACAATTCTTAATCTCACTCCGCTTGACAATATTCTGCTAGTACTTTTGGGACAGTTCCAAAAAGGAAAAAAAAAAAATCCCTTCCTATAAGATGCAAATGGAATAATTCATTTTGTGCTCCTGTGTGTTCTTAGGAATTGTCACCAGAAGACTTTAGAGAGCATATTGCTTGATTTATTAAATATATATATTATTATTAGCATATTCATTATTAAAACAAAATTATCACTGTTTTAAAGCTCACTAAACCTGATAGAAAATACTTCTGAACTGGTGGTAAAAGTTTAGGAATGTGATATGATAGAAATAAATTATGTAAATCATGTAAAGCAAGTTGTGAGATAACACAAAATGTATATAAATGTATATATGTGTGTGTTTATATGATGCAGCTTGCTGTGGTCTGAATATGTGTTCCCTCCAAAGCTCACGTGGAAGATTAGCCCACAATATGGTATTTGCAATGTGGAGCCTTTAAGAGGTGATTGGACCATGAGGTTTATGCCCTCGTGAATGGATTAATCCATTCATGGGCTAATGGGTTAACAGATGAATAGTTTATCATGGAAGTGGCACTAGCGGCTTGATAAGGAAAAGAAAAAAACACATCAATATGCTCAGCCCTCTTGCCATGTGATTTCCTGCACCACGTCTGGACTTTTCAGAAAGTCCCCACCAGGAGAAAGGCCCTCACCAGATGCATCCCCTGGACCTGGGACTTCCAACCTCCAAAGTGACATTGGGAAAGACCCAGGTCTCTCTGCTCATCTGTTAGACACTCTGAAACAGTCTTAGGAGATGCAATTCACGTCACTGTAATTAGGCTTGTTGAATTGTGCTGGAGTTTGTGGCTTTGCACGTGTCCCTTGATGATGAAGTTCTAGCCAGAGAGCCATTGTGAGGTTGGACATTGCGTTGAATGTTATCACTGCCGAGGGGCCGTTCTTTTGTCTCTCAAGTGCGGATCACGTCTGTGGTGACTTGCCACCTGTGTTCAGGTGGGGGAATGAGTGTCACTCTCCCTGCAGCCTCTAATTCAGTTGACAGCACAAATGTTCTGTCAGGCATTTTTTTTCCTCGGCTCAAGAACAATCTTTTCTTAGTATCCTGCAGTTAAGAACATACCACTCTAATTTTATTTATTTAAGTAATAAATGCTAATAATCACACAATGCTCATGATCACATGTTGGCGGTCAAATATCCCAATCTGTGGATGAATAAGATGCCATGTACATATTTATGGGGCACAGAGTTATAGTCCAATGCATGCATACAACGTGTGATGATCAAATCAGAGGAATTATTGTATTCTTCACTGCAAAATGTATCATTTCTTTGTGATGAGGACATTGGATCTCCCCTCTTCTAGCCACTGGAGAACATACAATAAATTATCATTAATTACAAACACGTGGCACTACTGTAGACCACTAGAACTTATTTTTCTTATTTAGCCTTAATTTTGTGCAGACGTGTCTTTCTTATAACCCACGGCAACATGCAACTGATCCCTCAAGGCACAATTCCCAGGCACAGGTGACAAAGGGGTAGGGGCCCCACAAGAGACAAGGGCAGGAAGGGGGACCTCTGTGGTCCTCCAGCTTCCTGGGCTTGCAGGACAAAGCAGAACCGGCAACTCAAGGACAGTGGTCAGAGGTTGCAGGTGCAGACCGTGAGGAGCAAAGAGCATGGATGATGGGGCTGGGGAGGTGCACAAAGTTGGTGAAGAAGGGGCAGGAGATCTGGGCAGGGCTGGACCTAAAGGAGACCATGGGAGGGATGCTGATGGGTGCAGATGACTGAAGGGAGGAAGAGGCCTTAACAGGGGCAGCTCCAGGAGCTCAGGACAGCACAGAAGGAAGCTCCTTGTCCCCAAGGACTGGGCCCCCAGTCTCGTTCACACTTCTGTGCGTGGATGCAGACATGGGTTGAATGATTTTCTCCTCCAGAGCCACCCGGTGTGGCAATGTGGAAAGGTGGGGATTTTAGGAGCTGATTGGTTAGCGAGGACTGTGATTGCATGAATGGGTTAATCCATTTATGGAGTTAAGGTTTCATGAATTAAGTGGGCTATCGTGGGAGGAGACTGGGGGCTTTAGAAGGACAGTAAGTGAGCATGTGAAAGATCTCTTCCCTCTCCTCACCCTGTGACACCCAGGGTCACCACAGGACTGTGCACAGACTCCCCACCAAGAACAGGGTCCTCACCAGATGTGCCCCTGGACCTCCGACTTCCAGCCTCCAAGAAATAAATTCTGTCAGCAATACTGTAAGAAACAAATTCTGTTTCTTTATAAATTACCCAGTTTGAGGTATTGTGTTATAAGCAACAGAAAACAAACCAATACAGATGTTAAGCCTTCAAAATGGAAACTCTGGGAAGTGTGTGTGAAGGGTCAGGGGGAGTGGGAGGTTAAAAGAATAAAAAAGCAAAAGAGGGAGCTGTGCGCAAGGACGTAGTTGGTGTCCAAGGGGGATTGTTTTCAGGAATTCCTGGCAAATACCAAAATCTTCAAATGCTCAAGTCTCTGATATAACATGGTGCAGTACTTGCATATAACCTATGCACATCCTCCTGTATACTTTAAATCATCTCCAGATTCCTCATACCTAATGCAATGTAAATGCAATGAAAATGCTGTGTAAATAGCTGTTATACTGCATTTAAAAAATTTGCATTATTTTTATTGTTGTAATGTTACTCTTTATTTTACTTTATTTTTTGAAATTTTTTGATCTGCTGTTTGTTGAATCTGTGGTTGCACAACTCATGGATATGGAGGCCTGTCTAAGTGGAATTGCAGAAACAGGCCATTTTCTATTTGTGTTATTTTTATTATTGCAATGGTATTTTTTATTATATTTTTCTTTCGAATATTTGTGGCTGCAGAACCCGTGGATACGGAGAGACAACTAAGCAGAATTGCAGAAACAGACCATTGCTCTGCTTTGGATTTGATTCCGGAAAGGATTTAAGAACTCATATATGAAATCCATCATGACGTCACGTGAGGCCTACTGCAAACCCAAAGGTGTGAGGGCCATTTCTCACCTGGCTGCTTCTGCAGATGCTTTGAGGCCCCTATGACCAGGGGGAGGCCATTCACTGGACTCCTAATGAGCCTGAGATTCCCCAGGCCACCGTGCCCCAGAAACTGTGTCCTATCCTAAAGAACACATGGTGCATGTAACTGGAAAACAACAGAGGTGATTCCAGGGTAGGGCTTACTTTTGGCTTCCAGATCGGGGCTGAGCTCTCCCAGTTCATTTATTCCTGCAAAACTGAGAGTGTTTTCGCAAACTTACATCAACCTGGTCTTAATCATTCCCAGCCCTGCCTGCTTCATGGAATCAGCCAAGGTTCTTTAAAAAACATGAAAGCCAGAACCTCACACCTGCCCCCAAATTATAATGTATTCTACAGATTCTAATGGTCTCAGGGGCAGCCTCTTTACCAAATCGTCAGGTGTGGGGTGGATAACATTTGAAAATAAAACTCTGATTTAAATCAGTGCCCTGCTCCAATTGGTATTTGGACTTAGTTGTCACTCAGTACAATAAAGATTAAATATTGGCTAGCGATGGAGAACAAAAAAAAAATCTTCTTTAATTATTAAATCCATACCTCACGGGGCTGGTGTTCATACTGCACCTTGAACTTGGACGAGGACTCTTTAAAACAGATGAAGCCTTATCACTGAGTGGACAGATGTAGAAGATTGAACAGAGAAAGTGGGATGTATTAGTTTCTGTGTCTGCTGTCACAAATTGCCAAGCTTAAAACAACACAAGTTTGTTATCTTACATTTCTGCAGGTTGGAAGTCTGAAATGGGTTTTGCTAGGTTACAATTAAGGTGTTGGCGAGGCTACACTCTCTGCAGAATCTCTAGGAGAGAATCCATTCCTTGCCTTTTCCAGCTTCTGGAAGCCACCTGCAATCCTCGCCTCCGAGGCCCTTTGCCCCGTCTACTAAGTGAATTGCTCTGACCTCTGCCTCCAAGCTCACATATTCTTTTTATGTGGTCACATCTCTCTCTGCCTCCCTGTGATAAGGATCCTTGTGATTCCATTGTGATTACGTGGATAATCCAGGCTAACCTCCCTATCTCAAGGTCCTTAACTTAATCCCATCTGCAAAGTCCCCTTGGTCGTATAAAATAACACATTCACAGGGTCCAGAGATTAGGTGGTGGGCCTCTTTGGAGACATTCTTCAGCCCATCACTTGGAGTTTGAACCACTGATAGGATCTGGGAGGCTGGTGAGGAGAGGTGAGTTTCCCCTGCAGGGCTGAGTTCATGGAAACCCACTTTCTAGAACACGGGGTCAACAGGAAGTTGGTGATTCACGAGGGCACTGAGTTAGCAGAAATAAGAGGGACCCCACCAGAGGGTCATAGATTTGGGGAGAGCCTCCAACCAGGAGAGGGCAACTGTACATATAAAGGAAAAAATACACATTACAGATACAATAGGATTGTGTCTAAAAGCGACTAACACTAATGGAGAAGTTTCAAAACCTCAAGGAAGTGGAGCCAAGCTATGTCAGCAGTTTCCTTTCAGAGGCAAACTCAAATTTTTTATCCCCCTCCACTTACTGTATTCTTTTGGGTTTCCTGGTTGACTGTAATGAGCACAGATGGCTTTTATGATGGGAAGATGGACCGTGCATGTAATCACTTAGGGGAGGGATGCCAGCAATGGGCACAGGTGTAGAAGCCACAGCTGAGAGCTGGGAGGCAGGAGGGGAGAGGGCAGAATGCCTGGAGCATGAAAAGCAAGGTCGGCTCCAGGGATGTCAAGGGGACATTTTTAAGGTTAGGGGATGATTAATAACTTCTTTGATTCACCTTTATCCCCACCTGATTCCAAACTGCTTCTTTCCCATCTTGCTTAGCTCCAAAGGCATCCTCAATTCCAGCGACCACAGGCCCTTTGCACATTCTATGCAAACTCTCTCCCTTCCTCTCCTTGCATCGTTAGTGCCTCATTCTTCACCTGTGAGCTCCACTGTCACTTCCCACCCAGGAAACCCTGTCTGAGCCCCTGCCAGACCCCCAGGTATCTACTTTGGAAGCATCTGGAAGCCCCAACTCTCATCATTGCTGTACTTGTACACTGCTCTCTTCACTTGAAGATTTTGTTGACTTCTGCTTTCCCCATTGGACTCAAAGCCACATGAGAGTGGGGGTCTAGCCAGGGTGGGCTCGTCTTGTGCATCTCTGGGCCTGGCCCAGTTCCTGGGCTTTCAGTGGTGTTCTAAGCTGGACACACACACACACAGTGGACCTGTGCCAGAGGCATGCGCTGGTTCTCATGGCCGTTCTCACCTGGAATGACTCCCCATGCACTTGCCTAGCCCTTTGCCACCTCGTCCATCCCTGTGGCCTCTGGAAAGCTGTCCCTGCCCATGGAAATTCATAGCAGTGCACAATTCCTGTAAGAGCAGCTTTGCTCTTGTGTGGCTGTTGTCCCTCACTCTTGCTGCAATGCAGCCTTTGGGATATCTAAAAAGACACCGAAAACACACAGCATCCTGTCCGTCAGTGGCAGGCATGGCAACAGACACTAAGAATGCTCCACGTTTTATGTAAGCACCTATCGGCTTTTTATCTTAACACGAGCCATCTTTCATGAGAGTAGGGTGGGGCTCACCTCTTGCTCTCTTAGTGTGGAGGAAAAAACCGCACGTAGTTGCAGAGATGTGCTGGGTCACCTCCAACAAGTCCTTGCACCGTCCTTTGTCGGACTGTGGCTTCGAGGATCCTCCTCTGTGGTGTGTGGTTCTTTGTCACCCAGCTATCTTCATGGGGAACCCCTTCCTGCCTCTCCCATACCCACCATCGAGATCCCAGGTTGGGCTCAAGGTTCCTCTGTTGGGGACCATCTGTGGGAGCCCACACCCCACAAATGCCTTAGCTCTTCTTTTTGTCGCCTCCTCCGTGCCAAGCAAGCCGCCCCTGCTGGCAGCTCCACATTCTGACACAGGGATGTTCATTCTGGGTGCACTGGGTAGGCGCTGTCTCCTGAGTGGAATGCTGGCTGGGCACAGCCAACAACAGCAGCACAGTTTGTTCCAAAGTCATTCAAATTCTTGGTGTTTTGCATCCTGTCTGTAAACATATTAACATATTCCTTGCTCCCAGTGGGAAGTCGTGCACTTGCTCTGTTCTGCCATTGTGGTAGTGGTGAGGTGTCTGTGCTCCCCTGCTCATGGGCTTTAAATGTATTTCTAGATGGCAGGGGCTATGGGTTGAAGCGTGTCCCCCAAAAGCTCATATACTAGAATCTTGACCCCCATTGTAACAATGCTAAGAGGGTGGAAAATGCAGTCGTAGTATTTGAAAGGTGGGGCCTTTGAGAGGTGATTGGATTGAGAGGAATGTGCCCTCATGAATGGACTGATTCATTCGTGAAGTAATGGGCTGATGGTTTAGTGGGTTGTCATGGGTGTGGTTCTGATGGCTTTGTAAAGAGAACTAGTGATAAGGAGCTGGAGGATGGGGACACGGGGCACAAAATACCTTTTCTGGGGGGTTTGCACTTCCATGCCAGGGTTTTCCTGGGTCCATCCAGCCCCTTTCCCATTCCTGGTAGGCAGTGGGGTGCGTTGCTTCTAGCGGTCTCTGAGATGTCACCCCACCATGCACAGAAATATACTACAAGGATAAGGAGACTCAGGTTCCTGGGGCAGGGTGTGTATTTCCCTGCAATGGTGCCCACAGTGAGAACTAACATAATGCAGATTATTGGTGACTGCACAGAGCGTATCCTCATTATTGGACTCACCTGCCCTGGATGCACCACCCGTTGAATTGATTATGAACCTGTGATAAAACACACATTGCTAACTGTGGGGTCTTTCTCATGAGGTTCGACACAGCCTTTCTTCAGAGTAACTGTGCAAACCCCAGAGCACCAGGCTGTGCAAGTGTCTTTCCCATGTAGTGTGAATTTCAGATGATCCAGATAGAAAAATAAATGTGACTGTCTATCCACAGGTCAATATTTTGAGTTCTCATATGGCCCATAAATTGTCGGGTCCACCACTGGCCGACGCAAACAGCCCTAGCCTCATTCCTTTTGGTGGGCGAGCGAATGGCCCAGATTCCTCTTTCCCTCTGGTCCCCTTTGGAAGGAGACGGGGGAAGAGAGCTATGAAGAGAGGTGAGCACAGCTGCCGTCCCCAACCAGCCCGGGTTAAAGGACACTCAGACGCGTCCCAGGGTTCTGTCGAGCAGTTCCATTTATTACCACACAAGCACTTGCTTTTAAAGGCAAATGGGGAAGGGAGGTTTTTTACATAATCCTATCAGCTTAAAGGTTACGAGAGCATGCATCCTGTCTCAATGCCTAGCTATTGCAAAAACTCTGCCAGTCGGTGTGTGCATATCTGCCAGTATCTGTTACTCCCTGCCCTATCCCCTTGCCAGATTCTAAGGTCTTGTGTCTACCTCCTTTGCTGGAATCCAAAGTGTAGCCTTCCTTTGACCATCTCAAAACTTTGCTGTGTTTTGATTCCTTGGCCACCAAGAATACCAACAGACATGCTTGTGTCACAAATGTTGGATGTCTGTGTGGGGAGTCTAATATTTGCTTCTGTCAGTTCTTCTCCAGGTCCTTCAGTATTTGATACAATTAAATTTTGCTGGGCCACACAGATACACTTTTCGCCAAGCCGAATGGTGCCACTTGTAATGTCACTTAAGGTGGCATTAGTTTTTAAGGCCCGGCAATAAATTAATAAAAACTGGGCTTTTGTTGCCCAAACGCACAGGGGCAGAGTTCTGAGCAAATTGTAAAACCCTCAACATATCATAAGGGTGGTGATTTTTTTTTAAAGATAAAAGATAACAATTGTTGACAAACATGTGGGTCAATTAGAACTCTCCACATTGCTGGTGGGAGGGTAACATGGTGCAGCCTCTGTGGAAAACAATTTTATGGTTTCTCAGAAAATAAAGCACATAATTGTCATGTGATCCAGCAATTCCGTTTCTAAAGGAACTGAAAACAGGTGTCCAGACTGAAATTTTTGCACACATGTTCATAGCAGTGCTGTCCAAAATCAATGAAAAGTGGAAGCAACCCAGCTCTCCATGAACAGGTGGATGGATAAACACAGTGTGGTCCGTGCACACAGTGGAATATTACTCAGCCATGAAAAGGATTGATGCTCTGATACCTGCTGCAACGTGGATGAGTACTGAAAGAAGCCAGACACAAAAGACCATGTATTGTATGACTCCATTATATAAAATGTCCACGGCAGGTAAATCCATAGAGATTTAAATGCAGACTAGTGTTTGCTTAGGGTTGGGGAAAGGGGGAATGGAAAGTGATTGCCTAATGGGTACAAGGTTCCCCTTTGGGGTCATGAGAATATTCTGGAACTACATAGAGGTAGTGGTTTCACAACATGGTGAATGTGCTAAAAGCCCCTGAATCTTTCACTTAAAAATGATGAAGTTTATGTTATGGGTATTTTACCACATGAACAACATCCTAACATATGAAAATCTTAATTGACAAGTCAGGTGTGTAGGAATCCAAGTCCTTCCTGAGACCCACAAAGCTGCCCCTCTCACTGGCAAGACACCAGGTAAAGGTCATTTGCTCAGGGACCATTGACCTCTGACTTTATCCTGCACCTGCATAGTCACTCGCATGGTCTCCAATCTGTCCAGCTTGTGCCTTGGCCCCAGAACAATCTCTAGACTCTCACATCCCAGCTTTTCCCTAGAAGCATCTCCAAAGCATTATCCCCGGACAAAAGACCTCAGCCACCTCTCCCACACCCGCCTCAAGAATTACTAACAGTCCCTACCTCCACCGCCTTTGTACCTACCTGAAGCCAAGTTCCAGACCCGTGGAAGCTGTAAGTCTCAGCCCCTCATGGATGCCAGCTATTGCCAACTCCTCTCAGCTCAAAGTCCCTACTCTCTGCCCCTAGGAAAAAAACCTACTAACTACAAGATCCTGGTGCAGAAGAAAGAAAGGCACAGATGCTGGATTCCCCCTGGGGGTGCCTTCTGGGGAGGTAAGACTGGCTGGAAACCACAGAGTCTCAGTTTCCTCTCTGCTGACGTGGGGACATGTGTAAGTCTTGGGGGTGCTGACTGAAGCCTATTGTCATCCGAGGGAGGCATTTTTTTTCTAGAACCCTTAGTTCTTGACCCCCACTCCCCACCCTCAAGATTGGGAAATATGCCAGAAAACTTTCAGAGCAAGAGGAAAGAGGGGATTGTATTAGTCTCTTTCTGTTGCTTATAACAAAATACCTGGAAGTAGGTAATTTGTAAGAAAACAAAATTTGTTCCTGATGGTTTTGGAGGCTGAGAAGTCCCAAGTCCAGGGAACACATCTGGTGAGGGTCTTTTGGGTGGTGGCTTTGTTGCAATGTGGGGGTCTCACATGCAGAAAACGGTGGGGCAGAGAGAGAGAGACTCTCACGTGCTCTCCTTTTAAAGCTCTCAGAACCATGCCCCTGACCACCGTTATTAATCCGTTCCTACAATTTGCAGTCTGTGGAAGCTACTGTGTTGGTCACACGATCACCAATTCTCCTGACCCAAGGAGAAGGGTGGGGAGGGGGTCGGACCATCCACAGAAGTGAATCCAGAAGACGCAAGATTTGGAAACCCAACATGAGTTGGCTTGTAGCTGCTGGGGTAAGAACCCAGGGAGGATTTTCCCAGAATGTCCAAGTGACAGTGAGCCTGTATGGAGATGTTCAGACAGAAATTAGGGTACAAGAAATGGAATTGGAGAGCCACATAGTCACAGATAGGATGAACTCATTCATTTGTTTATTCATTCATTCATTCACCCAACAAACATTAAACTGACTCCCTTGATTGAATCTCTTCATCTCTACCAGGGGGATAAATTGGAGAGGGGTGGGCTGGAGGAATGTAGGGTTGACATTGGAACTGGGAGCTTTCCAAAGGCTCTAGGCTCTGGTTTGTTCTTTTCATATCCCCAAATCTGTGGCATTGCGTATCTTGACAGATACCACATCGTTATTCAGATAACAGAATATCCATGAACTACACTGGAAAATGTTATTTACAATTGCTTTCAGCACACAGCAACCTACAGGTATTTCTTCCATGCACCTTCTTTAGGGTTGCTTGTGGTTCTGATGTAACTGGAGACAGAAAACTATCCCCCATCCACACCCTCTCTTCCATCAATTTTATCTGCAATCTGCCTTTTGCTGTGCATGCATTGACACTGTAACAAGAAAGAAGGCAAGTGAAATTCAGCTGGACTAACAGTTGTGAGATTAAGTAAATTATCTGACCATCAGTGTGGACAAAGAGCCTCTTGCAGAGACAGTACTTACCTGTGAAATAATCCCAGTTTCAGATGAGCCACGGTGATGCATTTGAAAGAGGAGTAAAATCTCAGAGGCATTCCTGAGCTCAGAACAGGTCATTATCTTGCTTTTACCTGGAAGATGCACCAATTCACTCATTGCCTGATAAACATTTCCATCAAAAGTGGGATCCCATCAAACCAAGTATCTCCAGACATGAGAGGGTCTGCTTTCAAATCCAGGATGAATCTAAAAGGAAACATATGGGAGACCAGTTTAACATGCAATTTCATGTTAATTATCTCTGCTCTAAGTTCAGTATTTAAATGGTGTCTCAGAAGACCTGGACTGACAACCACTTTTCTTTTTCTGTCACCTTGTACTGGAGGGTTTGTTTATTGCCTGGGTATGCTTGGAGACCCCAGGGGTCTGTGGATAAAATTAAGGGGGGGTCTATAAACCTGGAGGGGACAAAGTTGACATCTTTCCTTTCACTTGCTTCTCTTGGAAATTTAACATTTCCTGGGCCGACCCTGTGGCTCACTCGGGAGAGGGCGGCGCTGGGAGCACAGCAGCGCTTCCGCCGCAGGTTCGGATCCTATATAGGGATGGCCGGTTCGCTCACTGGCTGAGCGTGGTCACAAAAAAGGACAAAAAAAAAAAAAAAAAAAAAAAAAAAACATTTCCTTATGGGCATAGGAGATAAACCACAGCAGTAACAGCAATGCCTGTGAATTTGTCACCAATCACAATCACAAATATTTCCCTATCGCCCTACAGCAGTTGCAGATGTTTTGAAAGATCCTTTTTGCTCACTAGCATTTCAAATTACTGTGGTCATTAGATCTGCCTGGGGATTGGCTCCAGGACCCCTAACCCACAGATGCCAAAATCTATGCATGATCAAGTCACTTATGTGACTAGTATTTGCATATAACCTACACAATCCTTCTGTATACTTTAAATCATCTCTAGATTGCTTGTAATACCTAATACAATGTGAATTCTATGTGAAAAGTTGTTATACTGTAATTCTTTATTTACATTACTTTTTATTGTGTGTTGGTTTTTTTTCTGAATATTTTTGATCCTCAATTAGTTGAATCTGAGGATGTGTAACTAGCAAATATGAAGGGTTGACTGTACTTTAACTTTATAAATATCTAAATGTGTAACTGTGCTTCTACGACACTAAATGAAGCAATGATTTAGCAAATGCCCAGTTGAAATGAACCACCCATTGGCTGGGTCTGATCATGCAAGATTTTTTAAAGTCTCTTCTGTACTTGGATTTTACACCCAGGAGTTAATCTGGCGGGACTTGCTTGTCTGATCTTAAGAGGACAAAACAGGGTGGGACTCGCTTGGCTGTAGAATGGGTTTTAAAATCCCAAAGTGGTTCCAGCACTAGTTGAATCACACACCATGGCAGAATTGTATGGTGTTGGAAGTTAATTAGGGTACATAAATTGGGCGCATGTGAAAATTAGTATTTTTTTTCTATATTTACCTAAAATGGAAGGGAATTGGAAATGTAGTGTGCTTCTGTTGCAATTTCTATATTCCTCTGTTTTATTCTTATATCAATTTCCATTTTATCCTTCAGGAAGAGTCATTAATGCCTCTCCCTGTCTCAAGGTCTGTGCCAGCCTGGGACCATCCCAGCTGGATTCAGTGGGACCCAGTGGAAAGCCATGGAAAGTGACCAAGGCCATCTTTGTCAACTCATTCATAGATTCATCCAGTAGATGACCCCGTGTTCCCACCTGGGCTGACAAAATCTCAGCCCTGAGGGCGTTCGCCTCTCCCACCCCTTCCGCCCCTTCCAGATGGTCCACACCTGAGGCTGTTTGGGTGTGTCTGGGGGAGGTTGCTTCTAATCTCCAGGCAGGAGAATTTACTTGCAGTGATGCTGCGTTGCGGTTGGAATGTCCCCTCCAAAGCTCATGTTGAAGCTTGAGCCCCAATGGGACCATGTTGAGAAGTGGGGCCTTTGGGAGGGGATTGGATGCAAGGGGCACTAGGGACTTTATGAGATGAGAAAAAGTCATCTAATAGAGTGAGCTCCGTAACACTCTTGCCATCCGGATGTGGGATGCCCTGTGCCCTATCAGAACTCTGAACAGTGTTCCCCACCAGGACGAAGGCTCCTCCAGATGCTAAGCCATGCCCTTGGACTTCCCAGACTCTAGGATTATAAGATAAACTTTAAAAAAGTAAATTACCCAGTTTCAGTTATTTTGGTGCAAGTGACAGAAGACGTACCGCAGCGTGATGACCAAGGGACCAGACCTGATGACTTCTCGCTCAACGTGAAAATGCACAGGTTAACGACAGGAAGGGGACCACTAGGGGGCCTTCACACACAAGCAGGGCGGTAATGATGCAGAAGCTTTGGTGTCACAGGCAATAGCTACCGCATTTTAACATCTCTCTCTCATCCTCGCACACTCCCTGCTACTGGCCGTGTTCAGACCCTCATCAACGGGAGCTCCTGCTCCACAGCCTTGTTACCCAGGGAGTGGTCCGTGGGCCACAAACAGCAGCATCTCTTGGTTGCTCATTGAAGATGCAGAATCTCAGACCCCAAGTCCCAGATCTAATCAATCAGAGTCTGCATTTGAGCAAGATCCCTGGTGATTTCTGGACTCTAAAGTTTGAGTACCCTGAGAGACATCCAGCAACCCATTTCATTCCCTCTTGTCCTGAGCCATGGTCTCTCCCCCAGAAAAGAATAAAAAGGCATACTGCTTTCAGAAGCATTTGATAGTGGTTGGTCCAGGCACCCTCCGCCAGTTGGGGTTTCCAGGTATTTCTGTTAAGATGCAGCTGGGCATGAGAAAGGTGTGTTTTGACTTCTACAGGATGTTCTAAATCCAAAACCAAACAAATTGTCTAGGTTAAAGACACTGACTCTTCAATGGAGCTAGAATTTGAGGCCAGATGACCAAAGTTTCCAGATGCACTGGATAAAAGCCACAGACAAAAGTCTTTCAGGTTGGGCATTCTTTATCCAATAAGGTAGTTAAGATCTTTTTAACACACAATGACATTTGTGTTCAAATTACAGTCAACCTTCTTATTTCATTTAAAGATATTTAGTTTTTTTAAATTTTGTGTTAAAAATAAATAAGCATATTTTAATTTAAGCATATTTTATTAAAACATTTAGATGGATGTTCTAAAATGTACATAGTATAATCATTCTTTCAAAATTTGTTTGGGGCACACCGGCAAGGATTTTTGAAGACCTCGGACCAAATACAGTCTTTGAGGTTTGAAGAAAGCTTTTCAGGGGAATGAATTCATACCTAGTGCCCTTGTACAAGCAGCATCCAGTGTGTGTGTGCATGTGTTCAAATGTGTACATGAATGTGTATGTGCACATCTGTTGGTGTGCATGTGTATGTGTGTATGCAAATGTGTATGTGCATGTGTTCCGTGTACATGTGCATGTGTGTATACATATGTGTATGTGCATGTGTGCCAGTGTGCATGTGTATTTGTATACACACATGTGCATATACCTGTGTGTTGGTGTGTATGTGTGCAATGCATATCTATGTACGTGTGTGCTCATGTGTGCATACGTGTATGTATGGGCATGTGTGTGCATGTGTGTGGTATACTGGGAGAGGAGGTGTGCTTGAAGATGTTGAAGTCTAGGTGGAATGAGAGAGAGAGCAGGAGAGAGAGCAAAGAGAGTCACAAAAGAGAGAGAAGAGAGATGGAGACAGTGTGGGGGGGGGAGAGAGAGAGCAGGCTGAGATCTCATCCCCCCAGAAGCTCAGTTCTCTGAAGACCCAGAGGACACAGGGGTGGGGTTCCTGGGGGTGTTGGCTGATGAGACACACACATGCAGACATTTGCAAGGGTCCAGGAGTGGTTGACTTCTAGAAAACAGGAAAGGACTGTAGGGTTTTTGCAGGGCAGAGATACTGTGGGGTTTGCAGCTCAATTGCCCTGGAGCAGCAGAAGAAAAGCAGGGAGGAGGGGGCTGGACAGGAAGAGGAGACTGAGGGCAGGGGGGCCAGGGGCCATAACCCGGAGGGTGTCTGAGCATTGCAGGCTGGGAGCAGCAGGATGTGGACAGGATGGAGGGGCCAGTGGTTCAGAGGTTATGAGGGAGGAGACAGAGAGCGTAGGATGAGTCCAGGGTGGTTCTGGAGTTTCTGTGGGGAGCGGGGGGCTGTGTGTTTCCTTTCTCCTGGGAATATAAAGGGGGAGCAGGGGTCAGGAGAAAGGCAGTTTATGCAAGTACGCACATGTGTTTCGGGGTGCCTGGGTATGCATGGGCAGACTAGGGGGGGCACACAGCCTGGAGCTCCAGGAGGTATTGGCTGTACTTGGAGATCCTGGAGCCCCTCACCAGTGCAGATGGGCGAAGCTGCCTTCTGTGCAATGATGACACTGTCTGGCGAGCATATCCAGAAAAGACAGTGGCCAGGTAGCCATTGGAGCCCAGGAACCAGTTGTCGAGGCTGGAGCAGGGGCTGTTGGCTCAAGTCGGGAAGCTTAGACTGATGCGGCGCCCAAAGGCCAAATGGCCAGGTCCTCAGAGGAAGCGATGAGAGAGTACGCAGGGCCAAAGACAGCAGTATATTATTTATTTAGGAAAAGGAAGCCCCCTCATATATATGACACCAGGTACCCCACAAGGGATGGCCCTATTGGCAAGAGATGTGCTGGATTCCAAGACTGTTCATGAAGGAAAGCAGTTATAAGACACTTGGACAGAACTGCCCCAGCAAAGCCCTGGAGGTGACCGGGATGCACCAATCGACCTCCAAACCAAGGCATAAGTGTGGTTTGTAAAATGCACAGAGCGGGAGAAAAGTAAAGATGAATCTTGTGCAGGTTTCAGGGGCACGTGGGGGCTGTGGGGAGGGGATGCAGCTTGGGCTGTACACAACCATCACCTCCGACCTCTGCTCAGATCCCTGTCTCCTGGGGTGGTGGATTCTTCTGTCTGCACGGACCCTGAATCAGGGGATAGTCCAGATGCTGACATTTGCACGTTTGATATTCTCTTTGTATCCAACACCCAAAATGACTTTTTTGAGATGATAGGAGAGGTGTCCTTACATTTCAGAATGGTTTGTTAGCAATGCAGCCACCGGCCACCACCCAGAACAGCCAATTGCTTGGAATAAATTGTTGGATCTGTCTGCCTTTGCCAGAAATGGTGCAGTCTATGAACACATTTGCATATGTGTCCCAGGCTCTGGGGACGGCGGCAGACCAGAGAGCACTTCAACATGGTAGAGGGTCCCACCCCATCTCCCAGATCTCCCTTCTCTCCTCTCATTTTCCTGCCTACTCCCCACCCCCCACAAATGACCCCCTATAAATACACACCAGGACCAGATGCATTCATTATCTGGGGCTTTCCGTTTCTTCCGAGACATCCGTAGGCCATGCATGTTAGCGGAAAATCAGTCTGTAATTTACTTTGATGACACTGGCGAGGCAGATGTTACCTCTCTGGAAACTGTGGCTTGCCCGTGTGCATGTGTCCTCGTTGGCAGGTGCAGTTGTTTGGGAAGGAGCGATGGGTCATCAGTGTTTCCACACATTTTCTCTCATGAAGGGACCCATCAGACAATGCCAGAAAAGAGCCCCAAGACCTACAGCAAAGGGTCACCCTTGGACGACATTGCACTTACTTGGAAGGTCATGTAAAAATTAACTTTGCAAAACTCACTGAAAGGTTAATGCTAATTCTTTTCTTTTTTAAACATTGAAACATATCGATGGTACATATTTATGGGGCACAGACTGATATTCCAATACATGTATACAATGTGTTATATATTAAATGCCTCCCTAAACTCAATGAAGCCTTATCTCTACCGTTAACAATTCAGGGTGGGAAATCCTATTATGGTCATTGAAAGGTAAGGCCTTAAAGAACTGATTAGACTTTAAGATGAAAAATTTTCCAGTTCCATAGTAGTTATTTTTTCTTTAAAATAAAATCCCGCAACACAGCAGTAAACTTTCCTAATCTTCAGCACCTCGTTCTTTGTCTGAGCTGAATTTGGAGAACAAAAGAAGAAAACCTCTGCAAAAGGCTGAAAAGAGAAAAAAAAAAAAAAAAAGTAAGAACCAACAGGGAACTCGCTGGAGCCTTGTGCAGGGGGTCTTCCAGGACAGAGCAGGCGGTGGGAAGGGGACAGAACTGGGAGGCAGTGCAGGCATTTATTTCTGTTGTAGCTTCTTTTGTAAAGTCATTGCCCCAAACTTGTTTGTTTTCTGTCTGTTATGAAGCAAACACACAGAATCCTGCAGAGTCCGCCCAGGAAAGCGGGCTTTGTTTGCTCAGGACAGAAGGGAAGGGTGATCCTCCAATAAAGACAAGTACATGTGCCAGTGTCGTGTGCAGAGAAAAGGAACTATGGCTTCCCCCAAGACACACCTGCAGTCCTGCCGCATAATGACGTTTCAGTCATCAGTGATGGTGGTCCCGTAAGATTATAACGGTTTGGGTACCTGCTTTGTAGCAGTCACTGATTTAAGCCTTTACGACACAAAGGAAAGGCCATATCAGCGAAGACAGACAAACCACCATGCATCCGAGGTACAGAGAAGGAAAAGAATCTCTTCCTTTACACGTCACGGGTTCTCCAGCAGGAGCTCTGTAAATGAGACTGGCCAAAGACAGATCAACAGAAACAATGACAAAGAAAACCCCCCAAACCAAATCCAGATGCTTATTAACATGTGCACTGCACATACGCATGGGCGTACTCAGAGATGAGCAACTCCAGGAGGACATGCTATGTTCGGCTAAAACAAAGAAAAAGCGGTGTTGGGCTTCTGGGTAGGGGACAAAAGTTATGGGGCGATGGCCAGCAAGATGGCAACCAAAGGTTGCTAAGTGCGGTTTGCTATGCCGGTTTCAGTTGGTGCCTGCGCCATGGATCAGGATTACTAAGCTTTGTCCTCTTCTTGATGCAGCAGAGGGAGACGTGGCTACAAATAGACCTTTTTTTCATAAATGTAAATTTCCTTTACAAAGGAAAATTATGTGCCTGGTTTTTAGAGCTTTCCCTGCTTCTATGGGTTCTGTACCTGTCCGTTTCTGTTGCTCATAACAAAACAGCTGGAACCGGGGAATTTATGAAGAAAAACTAAATTCATTGCTTACAGTTTTGGAAGCTAGGAAGTCCAAAGTCCAGGGAACACACCTGGTGAGGGTCTTGGTGGTGGCAACAGTGGCCCAGGGGTCTCACATTGCAAGATGGTGGAAGCAGAGAGAGCAGAGAGAAGGAGACAGACAGACTCTCCTCTTCTTTTAAAGCCCTCAGAATCACGCACCTGACCACCATTTCTAATCCATTCACTACTGCAGGGTCCTACAATCCAATCACCTCTTCAAGGACCTGACTTTGAATTGCAATATTAGGATTTCCCACCCTTTTAACAGTCACACAGTGGGGGCCAAGTTTCTAATACATAAAACTTGGGGGACACAGTTCAAGCTTTAATGCATTTTTGGGGGAACATAATTCAATCCACTACAGGTTCTCAATGGCCCTTAGCTCGACATAACATGCCCAAGAGGCATGTTTTGAAGGTAGAATACACGGGTGCCCTTCCAGGGTGCACTGGAAAAAATGAAATGGTGTAAGCCTGTCTCAGGTGACGGGAAGGTGCATCGAGGAATGTTAGGTTTTAAGAAAAGACAAAGGTTAGTGAGGGGGAGAGTAGGTCAGACGAGAAGGTCATTCAAACAGAAGACTCAGTGAGTGCTGGGAGCCAGAATGCAGATGGCCGATGATGACAGGAAAGAGTAAAGATGTCATGGTGGACAGGGGCGTGGTTATAAGGGGTGGGCTGAATCATGCCTAGGCGTCTAGACTTTATCCTGAAAGCCATGGAGATGCCCGTGTTTTGGAATACTCAGCCTTTCAGGAGTCGACAGAATAGGTTTCCAGGGTAACCCTCAGCACAACCAACCTTTAGTGGGTCCAGAAATCATGGGGGAATCTTGCTGAAATGCTGATTGATTAGGTCTGGGACATGGGCCTGAGATTTTGCATGTTTGACAAGCACCCAGGGGATGCTGATGCTGTTGGTATTTCATAAAGGAAATGAAATTTATTGCTCAGGCTTTCTGAGGCTGGGAAGTCCAAAGTCCAGGGAACACAGCTGATGAAGGTCTTGGTGGTGGTGACAGTGATGGTAGGGTATCACATTGCAAAAATGGTGGAGCGGAGAGAGAGACAATAACCTCCTCAGGCACTCTCCTTTGAAAGCCTTCCAGACCATGCCCATGACCAGCATTTTTAATCCATTCACTACAGCCCGGTCCTACAATCTAATCACCTCTTCAAAGCCCTACCTTTCAATTACCATAATAGGATTTCCCACCCTCTTATCATTGTCACAGTAGGGGATCAAGTTTTGGGGGAAACGCAATCCAAGGTAGGTAGCAAGGTTGAGAAGACAGTAGCGGAAGCCCAGGTGGATGAGGGTGCAAACCTGGTCAGTAGCAATGAGGTTGGGAGGATGGGACGAAGTGTTAGGATGGAGAAGTTGCTGCCTGGAGCAGCAGACAAGGCTTCTGCATTCCTTTTGATGCCTGTTTGTGAGTGAAATACCCCTTAGTGGTTCACTTGTTCATACGTGTTCGTGTTCAGGCAGAATTGCAAACAGGAAGAAAAAAGTTCATTATGTCTGATTGCTTTTATCCACACTGTAAATGAGTATAATCTGCAATTTCCCCCCTGACTTTGCAAGTGCTTTCTTTCAAGAAATGTCACAGACGTGTGTCATCCTTATTAGTTTCCAAACTGGCCTGTTAGAAATTATCAAGGACACATGATTGTTATGTAACTGATGAGACCAAATGTCTTCCAGATGCCAAGTGACTCATTCTAGTGTGATTATATATACACATATCTTTAATTTAAGTTGTCATTAGAAAAAAAATAAATAACACGTATGTCGGTTGTTCTAATTTACATTGAGTGAAAGTTGCCTTTACTTATATACATTTTCAAAGTCATTTATTGGTTCCAACATTTTGAACCTTCAAAGATGTGTGGGACGCCTGTAAATGTTTTCAGCAGAGGGAGTACTGAGAAAGAAAAAGGAATCTCAAAGGCAAATAGAGGGGACTCGAGTAATTTTAATTTTCCATGCCTGATTATTTACAAATGTTTCCTCGCTCCTGTCTATCTGCTGGAAACATTAAATGAACAGACTCTGCTGTCCCAAGAAACAGCACACTTTCTAGTTTAAGTGATATATTAAAAAACAAATTATATGGTCAAGTCAAAGGGGAGACATAGAATGAATTTCATGAGTGGGAGCTCAATGATCCCTTAAAAGAATCATAATGACTTAAGGGCTGGTATAAAGTAGCACCAAAAAGCATGCTAGATAGATGTTTGTGTCCTCTGAAAATTCATATGTTTATACCTAATTCCCAATGCCATAGTATTTAGGAGGTGGGGTCTTTACTAGGTGATTAGTCATGAGGGTGGAGCTTCATGAATGAGCTTTGAACTCTCATAAAAGAGGCTCCAGGGAGCTCTCTTGCCCCTTCCACCATGTGAGGACATAGCAAGAAGGCCTCATCTATGAACCAGGAAGTAAGTCCTCACCAGACACAAAATCTGCCATGCCTTGGTGTTGGAATTCCAGCCTTCAGAGTTGTGAACAGTAAATGTCTGTTGTTCATAAATTACACAGTCTAAGGCATTTTGTCGTAGCAGCCCAAACCAACTAAGACAAAGCTCAGTGCTCATTTTGGGCTGCACAGAATAGGCACAACCTCCCCATCATGTGTGGGGACATTTTTTACCCTATAACCCCCTATGTACAAGCAACATAGTGTGCTGAATTTCAAGCTTCCCTTCCATTCAGGGTGAAGACCTGAAACTGGGGATCTGTGACCAGATGCATCTGCCCCCAAGCTTTACACAGGAAGCTCAGGTCATAGTGAAGCAGAAATCGGTAACAAGTCTCTCTGGAGGTGGAGATAACACGGCAAGGCTGAGTTCCGGGGGTAGAGCTTGCTGTGGCCAAAGTGGCATCCTTACAGACCTGTTTTTGCCCATTTGATGTGGGGACATTTCCTGACTGCACATTCTCCAGCCTGTTTCTCCAGCTGTATTCATTTTCTGTTGCTACATAGCAAATTATGACAAACTTAGCAACTTAAAAACCACACTCATTTTATTATCTCACTTTTTGTGTGTGGAGTCCAAGCATGGCTTTGCTGGGTCGTCCGCTTCAGGGTCTCACCGGGCTGCAACTCCTGTGTTAGATGGGGCTGTGGTCTCATCAGAGGCTCAGACCCACTTCCAAGCTTCTTGAGGAAGTTCACAGGATCAATTTCCTTGCAGTTGCAAAACTAGGATTCAGTTTCCTCCTGGAGGCAGCACCCAGCTCCTTGAGGCCACCTAGAGTTCCTTGTTGTGTGAGCTTCTGCAACATGGCCACTCACCTCATGGCAGATTACTTTGCCAAGGTCAGCAAAGGAGGGAGAGAGACTTAAAGGTTTCTGTTAACAAAACTGTGTCTGTCTTAATCATCTCAGATTGCAATAACAAAATGCCATAAACGGGGTGGCTTATAACCAACAGACATTTATCGCTCACCGTTCTGGAGGCTGGAAGTCCAAGATCAAGGTGTGGCAGATTTGGTGTCTAGTGAGAACCTGCTTCCTGGTCACAGATGGCGCCTTCTCTCTGTGTCCCCACATGGTGGAAGGGGTGAGGGGGCTCTCTGGGGTCTCTTTTCTAAGGACACTAATCCCATTCATGAGGCCCCACCCTCATGACCTCATCAGCTCCCAAAGTCCCGTTTTCTAATACTATCATCTTAAGAGTTAGGGCTTCAATATGCAAATTTGGGGGAGGATACAGACATGTTGTCCATGCCAGTGCCTTATTTAATGCAACGTGCTGTAATCGTGGGCATGACTTCTCATCACCTTTGCCATATTCTCTCAGTTAGCACCAAATCCCTGGTCCTGCCCACACTGGAAGGGAAGAGATTATACAGGGGTATGAACACTTGAGGGTCTGTCCAACAAACAAGCAATCCTAGAAATTCTGTGGGTGCCCAATGTCCTTTTCATGAATCTTTTTTGTTTTGTCTTTGCCAAATCATTCAGAATTCTATCCCGCTGCTGGCACCTAAGAAACTCGATTGACAGAGAGCAGGATGAGCAGAAACTACACTTTGGGTGTGGTCGTTCCTGTCTCTGACTCACTCTTGGTTTCCCACCCTCCTGCACAAAAGTAAGAATGAGAGGAAGGAGAGAGAGGATGTTGTTAAGAACACACACACACACACACACACACACAGAGACACCCATACTCACAGACACACACACAGACACACACTCACAGACACACACACACACACTCACAGACACACACACACAGACAAACACTCACAGACATGCACACACACACACACACAGAGACACACATACTCACAGACACACACACAGACACACACTCACAGACACACACACACACACAGACCCAGACACAGATACACACACACACACACACACACATATACACACACAGAGACACACAGAGACACACACAGACATAGAGACACACAGAGACACACAAAGACACACAGATACAGACACAAACAGACCCCCCCCACACACACACAGACATACACAGACACACACACACAGAGACACATACACACAGAGACAGACACACACACAGACACAAACAGACACACATATACAGACCCACAGACACACACACAGAGACAGACACACACAGACACAGACACAGACACACACAGACACAGAGACACACACACAGAGACAGACACACACACACTCACAGACATAGAGACACACAAAGACGCACACAGACATACACAGACACACAGACACACACAGAGACAGACACACACAGACACACACACAGACACACACACAGACACAGACACACACAGACACAGACACTCAGACACAGACACACAGACACAGACACACACACAGACAAACAGACACACACAGACACACACGCGCACACACACACTTGTTTTACAGGAAGGAATACTGCAGTGTGTCTGATCCCCCTAGTGTCTGTTTCCCAGGGCTGTTGTGACAAGCTATCTCAAACTTGGTGATTTAAAACAACTGGAGTTTATTCTCTCCCAGTCCTGGACGCAGAAGTCTGAAATCGAGGCGTGGGCAGGGTGGGTCCCTTCTGTAGGCTGCAGGGGACAACCATCTCCTACCACAATCCCAGTTTACTCACGTGCCTCAGGGGCCACCCGTACCTTCAGAAGGGTCTTCTTGGAGCATTTCTCCCACATTATCACCTGCTCATTATCGTGTACCCTGTCACTCCCCCAACCATCAGCTGCCATGCTCACGTCAGTTCATAGCTTTCATCTACCCTTTCACCTCCATCTATGCACATGTCCTCTAAGCTCCAACCACCACCTTCCTTCAGATCCCAAGTCTACGCCACTCTGCTCTGGGCACTTGGCATCAGTCGGCGTCGTTGTTTATTTGATATACTTGCCAGTTGTTTCTTCCCTCCCCTGCCTCTCACCCCACGAGTCAGGATTTTCTGGTCGCATCTATCACGTGTTCTTCAAGGCAGTGTGGTGCCGGCATGTACCTGTCTGTCCATGCATGTGTGCTGAAGGCAGCTGATGACATAATACCATAAGGGTGACCAAGAGTTTGCCTCTCCTACTTACATATCTTTATTCTCCAGTCATCAGAGCTAACATGTGTCCTTTATAAACACATGATTGCAAGCAAAAGTGCCTGTCATTGTGGTCACGAAAAGCACAATGGCAATTTACAAACCCAGAGTGACAGATCATCACATTACAGCAGCTTTCAGATGCATTCATACTCCTTAGACTTTTAGGTCTAGTAGTATCTGTCTGCTTTTTCTGTCTCTCTTTCTGTTCTGTCTCATCTCTCTTTCTATCTCTACCTCCCCCTTTATCACTGATCTGTCCACGTATTTATTCCTATTCATCTATAAATCCATCTATGCATTTACTACCTTTATTTGTCTATCTTTATATTTAACATAAATTTATATGTGCATATTATATGTAGTATGCACGTATGCATGTGCATGTGTGTATGTGAGCACGTGCACATATGCACTGCTGGACACTGGATGTCCCCCCCAGCCCCAACTTCGTTGAGGCTTAATCCCCACTGTAACTGTTGAGGGTGGGAAAACCTATTATGGTGATTGAAAGGCAGGGCCTTGAAGAGGTGATTGGATTGTAGGACCGTGCCGTAGTGAATGGATTAATAATGGTGGTCATGGGGCGTGGTTCTGAGGGCTTTAAAATGAGAGAGTCTGTCTGTCTATCTGTCTGTCTGTCTCTCTCTCTCTTTCTTTCTCTCTGCTCCAACATTTTGCAATGTGACACCCTTGGTCACTGTCGCCACCACCAAGACCCTCAAGAGATGTGTTCCTTGGACTTTGGACTTCCCAGCCAATAAATTTTGTTTTCTTTATAATCACCCAGTTTCAGGTATTTTGTTATAAGCAACAGAAATGGACTGATAACACACACATATTTTAGTAAAAGGGGATCCTGGCTTGATATGTGCATATCTAGGTGTTGGTAGTCATCAGGGAGAATCAGCCCCTGGGACCCGGGACTGCTGTGTCCTTCCCAGATGCAAGGCAGAGTCACAGGCAATACCCCCGGAGACTTCAGGGGATGCTCAGCCCAGCCACGGTCCTCACTGAAGACTCTCCTTACTGGAGTTTGGCCTCAAGGCTCTGGTTTCTAGTTCTCTCAGAAAGACAGAGAATAACAAATGCTGGTGAGGATGTGAACAAAGGGGAACCCACCTGTGCTATTGGTGAAACTGTAAATTAGTGCAGCCATCACGGAAAACAGTACGGAAGTTTCTCCAGCAACTACATGCAGATCTGCTGTACAATATAGCAATCCACTGCTATATATCTACATATACCTAAAGGAACGGAAATCATCATGTCAAAGGATACCTGCACTCCCATGTTTATCAACCCAAATGTGCACTGATGGACGCCTGGGTAAGGAAAATGTGGTATATACACACCGTGGAATACTACTCTGCCATGAAAAAGAATGAAATTCTGCCATTCACAGCAACATGAATGAGCTTAGAGAAAACTATATTAAGTGAAATAAGCCAGGTGCAGAAAGAGAAATACCACATGTACTCGCTCATAAGTGGGAGCGAAAATAAAATAAATAAATAAGAGAGAAATGAAAGAAAAAACAATCACAATAATACATTGGATTTTCATTTTTTTGGGGGGTGAGGGGGGCTGCTGGTACAGGGATCAGAACCCTTGACTTTGGTGATATCAGGCTGTGCCCTTACCAACTGCGCTCACCAGCCAGCCCCTCCATTGCATTTTCAAAAGGAGAGAACAGAACTGTGTTTATTAGGGCTGGGAAAGGGCGAAGGAGAGGTCGGTTAAGGGTCACAAAGAATGATTGCATTTCGTAAGGGTGAATATATTGATTACCCTGAGTTGCTCATCACATATTGCACACAGGGATTGATATGCAACTCTGTACCCTACAAGCACGTATACTCAGTTATGTTTCAATACAGAAATATATGAATTAGTTTTTTTAAAAGTCATACTAAACAACTTTAGATTCCCAACGTGGCTCGGGATGTAAAATTCAAGCCACATTAACCATGCTTTCTGTTTCTGATTTTAGCATGAACCACTAAAAATGAGGTAATTTTTATATGTCTTCATTTCTCTTCAGTAGCACTTAAATAGAAAAATATTTTAGTTCCAGCTGTACAATATTTCCTAAGACTTTCATTGAGACAATATTTTTCTTCTTATGCCTTTTTTTTTTTTCTCATTGATTTCTTTCATTAAGTAAAACTTACATGTTAGGTATAAAGAATGTTTCTTTACATTAAGAAAGAGATAAAGCATGTGTCTAACACTCATGTAAATTAAAGCAAAAAAGCTCGATTTCATCACAGTAACTCACACTGTATCAGTGATACCACAGTCAGTCGAGAGAAAAAGTGATTCCTGCCAGTAAAAATGCGGATGAGAAGAATTTTTGTGCGAAAAGTCCAAGTTTAAAAACTGTGCAAACATTGAACCCTCAAGTGAAGGAAAGATTCCCCCAAATCCATCTCTATATTCTTTTCTCTTGTTGTGGATAACTTGGAATGCAGTCTGTCCTCTGCTAGAATAATGTTTTATGGATTCGTGTACTACTTATTACTCCAGAAAAAATTCCAGAGGTCTTTCTGATAAAACGGTTTTAGCTTGACTGTTTTTTTTTTTAAAGAAAGATAGCAAAATTCAATGAGTCAGTATGACAAAGAAAAGCTTTTTTTTCCAGTCATGCATTTTTCAAGAGTTGAATTTTCCTGGCTCAACAATGCTTAAGGATAAACCTTAGCTTAAGCAACTTTCCATTCTTTGTCTTGTGACTTCCAAGGCTGGCCAGCCCTTGACATGTGACCTGGCATGTTTAATTTTTGTGCTGAATCTCTCTCCTTGGTGCATAGAGTCTCTTTCCAGCCTTGCACACCCACTCTCTGTCCTGGGTCTGACTTTTAGAGATGTCAGGGACTCCTGAGCTTACTGGCTTCTGAGGTTGGGCAGTGAAACCTGTACTGGGGGTAACTAGTGTCCTCCCCAAATTTAAGTTCACTGTGAACCTCCAAATAGCCTTATTTGGAAAGTCAGGTCTCTGCAGAGGTGTTTGTTAGGATGAGAACACCTGGATTAGGGTGGGCCCTGAATCCAATGATGTTTCCTTGCAAGAGACAGAAGATGAGACACAGACACAGAGGAGAAGCCAGGTGAAGACAGAGGCAGAGACTGGAGTGATGCAGCCACAAGCCAAGGGACTCCTGGAGCCACCAGGAGCTGGAAGAGGCAGGAAGGATCCTCCCCTGGAGCCTCTGGAGGGAGTGTGGCCCTGCCACACCTGGACCTCAGACTCCTGCCTACAGAGCTGGGAGAGGATGCATGTCTGTTGTTATAATCTCCACATTTTGTGGTCTTTGGTTATGGCAGCCCCAGAAAACTCATACGTCTCCCCTGCTCTCTTTGGGGCCCTCAGATTGCTCCATACGTATCCCAAGGGCCACAGATCCTGACTGTGAGCTCTGTCAGTGCTCCAGTTCATCTTTCTATGGCTCCAGGAACCAGCCCAAGGGACGTCCATCCCTGGCTTCCCATCCCTTGTGGGCTGGCCCCTGCTCCTTTTCTCCTTTTCCTATTCCTTTTCTCACACATTCCCTCTTGTGCGATCTTTCTCCCCTTATTTATCTACCTATTTTTGATTGTACATATTTGTGGGGTACAGTGTGTTGTTTCATACAATGATTCACCTAGGGTCCATAGCATATCCATCACCTAAACACTTATCTTTTTTTTTCTTTGCGGTGATTACATTCAAGATCATCTTTTCTAGCTATTTAGAAATAGACAATAAAAAAGTATTAGTTCCAGTGAGCCTAGAACATCAGAACCTTTTTTTCTATCTACCTGTAACTTTGTATCCATTAATCCATCTCTTCCCATCCCCCTAACCCTAGCCCTTTCCTTCCCAGCCTCTGGTAACAATCATTTTACTATTATCAAATAGACAGAAAATAACAAATGCTGGTGAGGATGCAGAGGAAAGGGAACTCTCGCACATTGCTGGTGGGAATATAAATTAATACAGCCATTACAGAAAACAGTATAGAGGTTCCTCGAAAAACTAGAAAAAAATCTACGTTATGACCCAGCAATTCCACTACTTGTTATATGTCCAAAGGAAATAAAATCAACATGGTAAAGAGACACCTGCATTCCTAAGTTTACTGCAGCCCTGTTCACAACAGAGAAGAGATGGAATCAACCTAAATGTCCATCAATGGAGGAATGGATTTTAATAATGTCCTATATTTACACAATGGAATATTATTTAGCCATAACAAAGAATGAAGTCCTGTTATTTGCTGCAACATAAATGGAACTGGAGACCATTAGGCTAAGTGAAGTAAGCCAGGCATGAAAGACAAATACCATAAGATCTCACTCATATGAGGAATCCAAAAAAAAAAAACCCAAAAACAAAAAAGTGGGATGGTTTTAATGGGGCTATTTTATATCCACCTTTATTTGTGTGCCCCTGTGAATAAACCAGAGCTGCTGAAACTGACTCAGGGGAATGTAAGTTTTTCCCACTAACAGTTCCTGGAAACATGGCAAAGGTTCTCTGCTGCATATGGGATGGAACAAAAGGACCCTTTAGCATAAATCTACAAGGGATCTCTCACCCCTCAAGATGTAAGACTTGGCAACGTGAATGTATTGAACATGTGTTGGGAATTTCTCCCAGAACTTAGTATAGAGCTGGCATTCCACGAACATTTTTTGATTGGCTGATAAATTATGAATCCTCTGTAATGCTTTGTGTTATTTGGAGATGATGAAAATATGTTGACTTAAAGCTGATTGAATTGGTGAAAACTGAACGAGGTTTGTATTCCCATTAAGTGGAATGCACCAATGCTAATATCCTGACTTTGACGTTGTATGGCAGCCATAATGTACAATGTCCCCAAAGGGGGAAAGTTGGGTTCAGGGTACGTGGGACTTTAGGTGCTGGTCTTGCATCTTGCAACTTCCTGGGAATCTACAATTATTTCAAAATATAAAGTAAAAAAAAAAAATCTTAATTTCTAAAATTCATACTGAGTACAATTTGGGACAATGGTATATTGTATATTTCTTGCTATATTTTGAAATCTAAATATCCTTTGGCATTATTAAACAACCATGTCTATAACCACAAAGTAGCCCATCTTCACCTCTGAACTTGACTTAGCATTATCACTCATAGAGGGAACTTTACTGTGTTGATTAGAAAACCTCCTGGCTTGTTTGAAATAGGGGTTAACTGTTGACAAGGACCCATCATATCAGAAAAAAATGGTGGATGTGTAAACACACACACACATATACACACATTGATTGAAATGTGGTTTATTTATTGGCTGATCCCAAGAACAGGCAGGTGGAATGTGTTGGGGTTGTACCTCTTTCAATTTCAAGTGGCAAGTCAACTGGCTTGGGTTCGCTTCCTTGTTTTTGTAACAGGGATGTTAATAACTTCCTCATAAGACTACAATGATCCAAAGGACAGAGGATGTAAAATGCACTGTAAATGCTGAACTTCCAAACTGTCCAATTTAAAGTGCTAGTGAGGTAGAAAAAAGGAAATACGTATCCTATAATCCAAGCAGCTATTTACTGGATCCTGTTGGATTTTGTCTGCGCATAGATGACGAACCTAGACCAACTCAGGAATACTCCTTCAATCTCAGGTGAACCTACAAACCACAGAGTAGCCAGTCTGACTTTGACGTACCACAGATGATTAAACATGCAAATAAAAGACACAGTATCAGTTCACAATAACGAATGGAACATATTTCTGTACTTACCCTTTCTCCAAACCCAAAGGGACTGTAGACTCCTCAGGGATGAGTTTATGTTTTTGTCCCTCAACGTTTCCCTGAAGAGTGTTGAGGACTTGGAGAGTTCTTAGCAAGGTCTGTCTTGAAAAGGAGAAGTATGGGGTTTGGGCAACTGATATCGTATGCAGCTGTTAGTTTCTGCAGCATGACAGACTTTTCCTCAAGCGTGGTGGCTTAACACGATGACCATTTATTTTACTCATGATTCTGAGGCTTGGCTATTTGGGTTGGGCTCAGCCGGGTGGCTCTGTTGTCAGCTGGAGTCACTCCTGAGTCAGCGGTCAGCTGCTGGGTGTCTGTGGAAGGCCTGGTTTGGATGGTTCAGCTGGGACAGCTTGACTCAAACCCATGTGATCTCTCATCATCTAACAGGACAGCTGAGACTTATGCATGTGGCAGCTGGGGAACTCCAATGCATCCAGTTCCTGTGAAGGGTACACTGGGCACATGCAGGGCACAGCCAGGAGACCACTCACCCACAGTGTATGTTTAGGACTCGCCAGCTGGGTTTGCAAGAGGAATTGTACTTCACACTTCCCAGTTTTTTGTTCATTGTTGAATGGCGTTCAGCCTCTCAGCACAGAGCTCAAACTTTTTCAGTGAGGTGAGCTTTATCTCGTGCAAGCTTTGCTCTTAAGAGCTTATAAGTGGGATGGACAACTATAGTTCAATCAAGGAGTCCGTCCAAATTGAAGCTTTATTAGATTTGAAGATTTGATCTTGTTTTAAGATAATCTTGTGGGGTCCGAGGGTCTTCAATGAGAAGGAGTTGCCAAGGTATCAGGGTACCTTGTCTCTGGCCCTGTGGGCTGGATTCACAGATGGGTCATTAGGGTATTGACACTCGCTGAGACAGGAAGGTCTCACAGGGAAAACGTTCCACTGAAATGGGGGTTGTCTTTCTCGTGGACTCCTGCCAAACTCTTTCTGCCCACAGCACATATTACAGAAACCACTAAGCCTTGTAAAAAATGTATGACCATCCTTTTGTTATAAGTCATCATAAAAGAATGGGTCTTTATAGTCTCATGCTCTTTCCTCTGCTCATAAATAACCATGATCTGAACAAACATAATAATAATAGTAAAATGATAATGATAAATTTCTCCCTTGCAGAGGTCTCTGGAATTGGTCCTCTTCTCTTTATCTCATACACCACACTTCCATTTAACACTCTCAGAATGTCTCTCTGGACAGACTCCGGCACCTTCCAGATTTTGCCCTATTTGTCTTTCCCTTCACAAACCCACATGGATTAGTCAGGTTCTCCAGAGAAACACAATTAAGAGGATATGCATAGATATATCAAAGGAGATTTACAAACAGATCTCCTCCAGAAACATCCACATGGGCACACACAGACACACCCAGAAGTAATGTTTTACCAGCTATCTGGGCAGTCTTAGCCCAGTCATGTAGACACATAAAATTAACCACCACACTACACTCTATTCTGCTTTCACAGCTAAATTCTGAACTGGGTTTTGGCCTGCCATGGTCCATCTTAAATCTTTTCTGAGGTTCCCTATCACTCTCAGCATAAAGTTGGCTCCACTTGTTAAGGCATGCAAAGTCTGTTCCCCCCTGGTCCCAGGCTACCTTTCCATCTTCACCTTCCAACTCCCTTCCTACCCGTACATGTCACAGATCTTCCTCTCCCAAAACCTGTGTCTTTGCTCAGGCAGGTGTACTCTCTGGAATCCATTCCTGCTCATTCTCTATCTGGAAAACTCCTATGTGTTCTACAAGACCCAGCTGAAATGCATTCTACATGATTTCCGCATTTTTCCATTTTCCTCCCACAGTGCTCTGTATATATTGTCTACAGAACACATCACACTGTGTATTTTTGCTATCTCTGAATACACCAATGGGGTTATTTAATGAGAAAAAATCAAAGGACTCTCTCACCTTTGCATGCTCAGCACCTAGGATAATATCTGCAATACTGTATTTGCTAAATAAATGTTTTTGAGTAAACAAACATAATTTTTACGTGTTTTTATGGTAGGGTGCTAGAATAAGCTTAAGCCAGCTCTGCAGCTATGATGCACATATTGTTGTCGGAGCAGATTACATTTCTCAAAAATGACCACACACTCTTCCAGAACTAAGCTGTTGCCATCTTGAGATTCTTAATAAAGTTTGGGTAAGTGGCCCCATGTTTTTATTCTGCACTAAGTCCCATAAACCAAATACCTAGTACTGGTTTCAGTCAACGGCCTTCCTTAAGCATCAGAAATTTGAATGAGCAAGATCTCAGCGATGTTAGCCTCCACCTTCTAGTGGAGCAGAGAGTCACCCTGGCTGAGTCCTGACAACATAGCAGATTTATGAGCAAAATACATACAGTGGCTCTCTCTCTCTCTCCCTCTCTCTCTCTCTTTTTTTTAAGATGACCGGTAAGGGGATCTTAACCCTTGGCTTGGTGTCGTCAGCACCACGCTCTCCCAAGTGAGCTAAATGGCCATCGCTATTTAGGGATCCGAACCCGTGGCCTTGGTGTTATCAGCACCACAGTCTCCCAAGTGAGCCACGGGCCAGCCCTACAGTGGCTCTCTTAAACCACTAAGTTTTGGGGTAGTTTGTTACACTCCGTAATTGGAACAGATAGACATTTGGGATTCATAGATATATTAAGTTTTGCCATGTACCACTTTCATACATATACATGTATAGTGTACGTGTGTCTGTGTATTTGTAGGCAAAAGAAAAAAGTTAAGGAGCTTTATTATTGCATAGAATGTTGCAGTGAGCTCAGTTTTGATTTTCATGCATTCAGTTGAGCAATTAAGCATCTGAAAGGCCCAGTCATCACGTTGGGCTGTCAGCCAGGTACTGCAGCAGGAACAAAAATGAGACTGCTCAGAGCTTACTGGGAGACTCAGATAAACACAAATAAAGAGACATAAATTCAAGCAGCTCTTCTGCCACTCTCTGTGTTTCTGACACACTAGGACAGTTCCCTCCGGCCCATCGCCATGATCACTATAGCCAACACTTGTCACGGTCAGGTCTCAACCCCCTGGACACAGTCCTCACAGACCACACAGCTCTAACCCACAAGCTTGTTTATTAATCTACACAGACTTAGAGGAAAACAAGATTCATGTTTCAAATACAGAATTCTGGGAAGTTGATTCTTTCCTGACTCCAAGCCAGACTAACTAACCATGAGGGTCATGAGCTCCATTAACAAAGTAGTGGTTTTTATATTATGCAGCTTAACTGCATGTCTTAATTTCTGCAGAAGGCCCGACCTATGTTACAGTTAAGAGAAAAAAAAAAAAAAAAAGACACCTGTCTGGCTCACAATCAAGCTTTTGTTAAATTAAATAAATTACTATTTTAAAGATGGTTTGGGCCACTGATGGGCACAAACCGTGATGTTCTCTGGGCTTTCGCAGGCTGTTTATCTTTGGCTGTGGTAAAAACAGTCTGAGAAAGAGGCCAGTGGTTTCGAGGCAGTCAAGAGACAATGTGGTAAAAATGGCCTGGACATAGAGTCAAAGAGCTCTTGGTTTTAGTCCCAGCACACCACTGGTGAGCTCGGTGGCCCCAGGATGTTTCCTTATCAGCAGAAGGGAACTAATGAATCCAATATCATTGCTTCACAGTTGTCTTCCAATGTGTGAACACTTGATAAGATATAAGAGAGTGAAAAAAAAAGATGTTAGGTAAAAGATTCAGTTACTTTGTCCATATACCTGCCCATCTTTCTATCCACCGTCCACCCATTTTCTCCTCCGTTTGCCTGTTCATTCATTTACCACCCATCCACCCATCCATTCATCTGCCCATCCATCCACTGATCCACACACATCTATCCAGTCATTCATCACTCATTCACCCACCCTCTTACCCACTCACCTATCCATTTATACCCCCATCCACCCACCCATTCATTTATCTGTCCATTTACCTACTCACTTGTCTATTTATCCATCTAGCCATTAATTTATCCATCCATCTGTCCAACCATCTGTACATCCACCATCCATCCATCCTTCCATCCATCACATATCCACCTGCCTGTATATCCATTCATCCACCCACCCACCCATTCACCCATCCACACACCCACTGTCCACCCATCTGTCCATCTACCCTTCCAGTGATTAAGAAATTGTCTCTTGGGCCTGTGCAGCAGGCATTGTGTGTGGTGCTAAGATACCGCTTCACTGGTTTGGCTTTCCACAAGGACCTCATAGTAGGTCTCTATTATAATTCGGGCTCAACTTCTGCTGATAGAGATAATACATACATATATACATACATACATACATACATGCATGCATACATACATAAAGTGATTTGAATAAGACTGAAACAAACCTGACTTTAGAAAAAGGTAAGTGAAAAGCTGACTTCTTTGTCCTGTAAAAGAAGTTCAAAAGAGAGGTACGGCCATTCTGCTATGTCATTGACCACACTGAACGCATTGCTCTATAGGTTCTGCCATTGCTAGACTGTGCCTTCTATCCTCCTGTTCCAAACTAGCTGCTGGGATTCCAGGCATCACATCATTATTCCAGGCAGGCAAAGAATGAAGGCTAAAAGTGGCTTTTGGTAAATCTGTCCCACTTTTAAGGAACTTCTCAGAAGTTTTACCCTACAACTTTTACTCACATTTATTTTATTGACTAGAACTTGTTTGGCACACCTAACTGCAATGAAAACCAAGGGAATAGTCTTTTAGTGGGCACATTGCCAACATCAGTAAAATCAAGGTTCCTTACTATGGAAGAAAGCAGAAAAAATATAAGATGGACAACATGTATGTGAGAGATGGCTGGCTGGATGGATGGACAGATGGACAGGGATATATATGTAAATACAGGTGTAGGTATATTGTATTAGTCTGCATATGCTGCCGTAACAAGCTACCAAAGAGTGGGTGACTTAAACAAAGAAATTTATTTTCTCACTGTTCTGGAAGCTGGGAAGTCCAAGATCAAGGTGCTGGTTGATTTGGTTGCTGGTGAGGGTTGCCTTCCTGGCTCGTGTTCTCACATGGCAGAGAGAGAGCAAGCCGTCCAGTGTCTCCACCTATAAGGGCACTAATCAGACAAATAGCTAATCTATCAGAATAGTGCCCTACCTTTATAACCTCATTTAAATTTAATTATCTCCTTACTCAAACAACAGCCACATTGGGGTCAGGATTTCAACATATAAACTTTGGGGGTGTCCATGGCACATACATATACATGTACACTATAAATGTGTGTCTGCATGTGTACATTCTTATATGACAAAGAAAAGGATAAGAAGCTTCAATATGTAAATGCTTAGTGTTTTATGGTGAGCTAATTTTTGTTTTGCATGCATTCAATTGAGTAATTAAGCATTTAAAAAGCCGTCTTTTTTGGGCTCTCAGCCAGGTGCTGAGGTAGAAACAAATGTAAAACTGCTCACAGCTTATCGAGAAACTCAGATAAACACAAATAAATAAACGTAAATTAAGGGCTATTAAAATAAACACTTACTGCACACAGAGGCAGAGCCATGGCTATTTGATTTCTCTGTCATATCCCACAGAGTAAACACTCAAGACACTTTGTTGAATGAATAACCATGCAAAGGAGTCACCGAGAATGGAGCACTCAAGGAAATTGGGGAGAAAAAAATGAGGAAAATAATCTAGATATCAGGAGAAAGTCTGGTGGACACAATTTGGAGTGAACAGGGACTAAAAATATCCACCCACTCACCTATTCACCCACTCATCCACCCACACATAGACCCATTCACCCATCTGCACACCCACCCCTTCATCCATCCATACATTCACCCACCCACCCATCTATGCACTCACCCATCTACCCATCTCCCATGCCTAATCATCCATCTGTCCATTTATCTACCCATTTATCCATCCATCCATCCACAAACCATCTGTCTGTCCATCCATCTATCCACCCACCCATCCCCCCAGCCCCCATCATCCATCCATCCATTTATCTACCCATTCATCTATCCACTCATCCATCCATCAATCCACCCACCCATCCACCCATCCATTTATCCATCCATCCACCCACCATCCACCCATCCATCTATCCACCCATCCATCCATCCACCCACCCATCCCCCCATCCCCCCATCATCCATCCATCCATTTATCTACCCATTTATCCATCCACCCATCCATTTATCCACCCATTTATCCATCCATCCATCCATCCACCCACCCACCCATCCACCCATCCATTTATCCATCCATCCATCCACCCATCCATCCATCCATTTATCCATCCTTCCATCCATCCACTTACCCATCCACCCATCTATTTATCCATCTGCCTATCCATCCATCCTCTATCCATCTACCCATACATCCATTCATCCATCCACCTACCCATCCATCCATCCACCCATCTATCCATCTATCAATTTATCCACCCACCCAGCGACCCACTCATCCATCCATCTATCCATCTATACATCTATCCATTTATCCACTCATCCATTCATCCACCCACACATCCATCGATCCATCCATCCACCCACACACCCATCCACCCACCTATCCACCCATCCATCTACTCATCTACCCACACATCCATCCATCCATCCACCAACCCAACCACCAACTCATCCATTCATCCACCCATTGATCCACTACTCTCCCATCCATTCACTCATTCATACATTGATCCGTCAACCCATCCACCCATCTATCCATCCACTCATCAATTCACCTAGCTAACTTGTAAGACTAGGAGTTCCCCACCCCATATCCTTTATCCCTTCTTTCGTGGTAAAGGAACTTGATCTTACTGGGGTGTCAGTCTGCCAGCTACAAGAACTAAGGTTCTCACGATAATAGAACTGTGATCGAACCCTCTCCTTTCCCAGGGTGGAATCTACTTCCATGACTGCATTTATTATCAAAATGTCCATCTGGCAATTTGTAGTGGGAGAGATCTCTCTCTAGTACCTCCAATGTTGTAGGGACCAAAATAGCAGTTGAAAAGCAGTGTGGTCAAAATGGAGTATTAGTTTCTTTAGGGCTAACATAACAAAGTACCACCAACTGGGTGGCTTAAAATGACAGAAATTTACTCTCTCCCAGTTCTGGAGGCAGAAGTCTGAGGTCCAGGTGTGGCAGGGCCGTGCTGCTTCCAGAGGCTCCAGGGGAGGATCCTTCCTGCCTCTTCCAGCTCCTGGTGGCTCCAGGTGTCCCTGGGCTTGTGGCCACATCACTCCAGCCTCTGCCTCCATCTTCATGTGGCTTCTCCTCTGTGTCTGTGTTATTCTTCCTTTTCATATGAGGACACCAGACACCACCCTAATCCAACATAACCTTATTTTAACTAAATAAATACCCTTTTCTATACCCTTTTTTTCATGCTATTTCTGCAAATACTTTTTCCCAAATAAGGTCACATTCACAGGTACTGGGGGTTAAGATTTGAACATATCTTTTTGGTGGACATAATCCAGCTTACGACAGATGTAACAGAGCACAGGGCAGAAAAAGTTTGAGATGATTTAATTAACAGCATGGTGAGGCCTGATGAACTGCCCCTGCCTCCAAATGGGCCCAGCTTGCTGGTGACCACACTTTGATGCCCCTTGATGTCTGGTAGTGGACATTGTTGATGGCCCACCAAGGCTGGGCATCCATAACCACCTGCTATGAACTGCTATTGGCTGTTAATAGTTTACACGTGTTCATTCTAGATGGAATTGCCCTGGGTAAAGATAAGCCACTTGACCCTAAATGTAATACCCATATACCATCTCCCTGAGATGTGAGGGCATTTCATGCCTATCGACTGGTAATCATGAGTAGGCAAAAGGCAGTCGACCCTCTTGACTTCAGAAGATACAATCCACACTTCTGAGTACCCAGTGGGGTCAAGCTAAGTGTGGTCCCCAGTTGGCACCAGCACCATTTTTCCTCTCCTGGGAGCTCTCGCTCAATAACCCATTTGCACTCGGACCCCCATAGCCGTCTGGGGAACCTGACCCTACATACTTCTTTCTCCCAAACAATGTTTGAAATTTTCTGCTAACTCCAGGTGGAAGCTTTGCTCATCTGTATTCTGGGTTTCAGGTTACTGACAGCCCTTCTGTCTGTTCACACGGTTTACATGTCTAGAAGGAAGAAGCTTCACCCTGTTAAATTACCATCGTATTCCAGGCATGCCCTCCTGAGTTGAGCCCACATTCAGGGGCATTCTGCAAATTTTCAGTCTTACAATTTTAAAATATGTTGAACCCTAGTTCAAAAGTAATATAGAATCAGTGTAGAAAATTCAGAAAGTACAGATAACCAAAAACATTCCCAGAATATGGGAAATACCCCACTAAACGTTTGATGTGTATCCTGGTTTTTTTTTTTTTTTCTTTTTTTCACTATGCTGTATAGAGAGTCTATATGTAGAATCTATTGATTTAGGCTGGGCCTTTCTTATTTGAGCATTCACAAGACATTAAATATTCTTCTACAATGCTTTCAAGTAGATGCATAGTTTCCTGTTAGAAATTGATTTTCCCAGTTCCTGAACTTGGTTTTTTGCTTGTCTGTTTTTATTATCTTGCTGCTGTAAATAATATTCTTTTAAGATGTTTTAAATAAACTTTAATTTTTAGAATAGTTTTAGTTCTTTAGCACAACGATGACAATGGTACAGAGAATACCCGTATACCTAGTTTCCCCTCTTATTTGATTCTTACATTAATATGGTACATTTGTCACAATGGAATGAACTCATGAGCTCATATTGATACACTTTTATTGGCTAAACTCCAACTTTATTCAGAATCTTTGGTTTTCCCCTCATGTCCTTTTTCTGTGCCAGGATCCCACATTATATTTAGTCGTCATGTTTTCTTAATCTCCTCTGGGAGTGACAGTTTCTCAGGCTTTTCTTGTTTTTGATGACCTTGACCGTATGGGGGAAGACTGGCCAGGTATGGTGTAGAACGTCCTTCTACTGGGCATTGTTTGGTGTTTTTACATTATGAGCCTGTGGTTATGGATTTTTAAGATTTTTAGGAGGAAGACCACAGAGAGATAAAGTGCCATTTTTATCACATCATCTCAAGACAACATCACTGTTGAATTTAACCCTGAACCAACTGTCTGAGTAGCATTTGTCAGATTTCTCTAAAGAAAAGTTACTCCCAAAAGGTTGGAAGTTGTGTTTCACCTCCCGGGAAGGGTTAGATTATCTACATCAATTATTGGGGAAAATTCTGCATGGGAGATTTGCCTCTTCTCCCTGTTTACTTATCTATTTTAAAAATACTTTTGATGTACAGATATTGTTCTGCAATCAACTCCCCCAACCTTAGATGTGAGAGTTGTTTCCCACAGCTCCCATTTGCAAACGACGATTTAACCACTGCCTGAGGTTCCCGACTGCTATGGGTTAGATTTGTCCCACAAAAGTTAGAAATGTGACCCCCATTGTAACAGTGTTAAGAGGGAGGGAAATCCAACTATTGTATTTGAAAGGTGGGGTCTTTAAGAGGTGATTGGATTGTCAGGACTGTGCCCTCGTGACTGGATTGATCCATTCACGCAATAATGGGCTTGGTTCTGGTGGCTTTATAAGGACAGCAAATGAGCAGGTCAGCTCTCTCTTGCTCAGCGCATTCTTGCCATGTGACACTCAGCTCATGTTAAAAGCTCACCCCCAAGAACAAAGTCTTCACCAGATGTATCCCCTGGACTGTGAACTTTCCAGCCTTCCAACTGTAAGAAATAAATTCCATTTCTTCAATAAATTACCCAATTCCAGATATTCTGTTATAAGCAGCGGACACAGACTGATACATTGACATTGTCTGTTGTCTTTTGGTTTTCTTACAACACACGGATAGCGTACCTTCAAACCCCAATTCTTACAAGAGTGCATTGTCTGTGAAAGATATGCTTAAGCTCCTTGGTTTGCTTCCAGATATGTTTTTTGGAAAGTTATTGGACTCTTGCACTCTTTCTTATGTCGTCGACTCAAAGTCAGGCCAGCAGCAGAGGTGACATTTTTTCTTCCTGTCCTAGCACTGTCACCAAGCTTGGCTTGGGGAGGACAGGGGTAGGGAGGTGAGACAAAGAAAACAAACTTGTCAAATGCTTTCCTTGGGGTCTAACAAAATCCTTTACTTACTTATTTATTCGTTTTGAAGTAGTTATTATTTTTTAAAAATCAATATTCCTATTCTGTATTCTAAAAACTCTGAAATTAAGACTCTGCTCTTGGCCAAACTTTAGTAGGAATCATTTAATTGGCTCATTAGAATCTGCTTAAATGAAAGGAGACCTAACAGCCTATTTTATGAGATGTGTGTGAGCACAAGAGGGCATTTTGGTGATCGGCGTTTTCCTTCACCTGTCCAGAAGGTTTTCACCTGCAGAGGGGGGTGTGCACATCTCAGACAGTGAACTTCCTGTACATCGATTTGTGGACTTAACCCCCATGTGTTTGGAGGTCCTGGGCCCAGCTTCTTCCCTGTGTGATATGGAATGAATTCTGTCTCCTCAAAATTCATAGGTTAAAGTCCTAACCCATAGAACTCAGAATGTGAATGTATTTGAAGATAGGTCTTTAAAGAGGTGATTAAGGTAAAATGAGGTCAAAAAGGTGGGCCCCAATCCAATAGGACTGGTGTCCCTATAGGAAGAGATTAGGACACAGACACACAGAGGGATGACCACGTAAGGACACAAGGAGAAGACGGAGTCTACAAGTCAAGGAGAGAGGCCTCAGGAGGAACCAGCCCTGCCACACCTTGATCTCAGACTTCAGCCTCAGGACTGGGAGAGAATAAATGTCTACTGTTTAAGCTGCCCACGCTGGGATACTTTGTTATGGTGGCCCTAGCAGACAAATACACTGTGGGACCTAAGAGGAAGTGATGGATGCTTCTTCTGACCCGTCTGCCCAGAGCTGAGCACTGAACACAAATCTTTGGGAAGTTGCAACAGCCTGAGCCAGCCCACACAGTTCCAGCCCCAGGCACCTGGTCTCCAGGTAGGCTCCCTCCTGTCTCACCAAACCCTTCTCTTGGTTTCTAAATGGAAAGCCACTCTGACTCCCTGACACTGGAAGGACTGTAGGGTCCCAGCTACGGAGAGAAACATAATGGCAAAACCCACCAAAGATAATGCAGAGATGAGTAGAGGATCTGCCATTGCTGACGGAACCAAGACACAGCCACTGTCTCTCCCAAATGGCACAACCCAGACAGCAACAAGAGCAAAGACAAAAATATGGCCCATCTGAACCAAAGCAAGGGGGAAGCAGAGGAAAGACCCTCCTCTTTGGTCCTGGAACAGATGTCCCCAAACTCAGTGCTCAGCATCACACAACTCAGACAGACTTCCAAAATTTCTCTCTAGGCATCTTCTCCTTCCTGCAAAGAAGACTTGTGGAAAGTGGTCCTTTCCGAACCTCGTCCCTCAAAGACTTTTCTTTCTGTGACTTCATTCATGTGTAGTTTACTTTTCATCGGTCCCTTGGGATTTTCAGTTCTGCATTTAGACCCATTACCTAGGTTTGTCAAGACAGCCCAGCAGGCAAAAACGAAGGATTCTCCCAAGAAAGTAGGAGGAAAGCCTAGTCTGTAATGATGCATGTGCACATGTGAGTGCATTTGGGGGGAATATATACATATAATGCACCTACACGCAGGATACATATACGTTACCTGTGGTTTCAATAGATACATGTATGGCACATATGTGCAGTGTGTATATGCAGTAATCCCCTCTGATCCGTGGTTTTGCTCTCTCTGTGGTTGCAGTTACCTGAGGTCAGCCACGATCCAAAAATATTACGATATCCTGAGAGAGAGAGAGAAAGACCACATTCATATAACTTTTATTATAGGCATTGCTATAATTGTCCTATTTGATTCTTAGTTACTGTTAATCTCTTACTGTGCCTAATTTATAAAAGAAGCTTTATCATAGGTGTGTATGTATAGGAAAAATCATAGTGTATATGGGATTTGGGGTTTGGTACTATACATGGTTTTAGGGATCCAGTCCAGGTCTTAGAAAGAATTATTGGGGGATAAGGAGGGAGGCTGCTGTATTACTGGTTTGGAGAGCAGGGTATGAATAGTCCAAAGTCAGATGAACCGGCCCTTAAAAACTGAAGAGACAGAGAGGATCCCAGCAGGAAGCTGGGAGCTATGAAGAGTTAGGTTGAAACACACCAATTTGCCACTTGGGTGCATTGATAGTGGTTGGGCACCCCCCATCCCTGCAATGAGTTCTACATTCCTCTGTGGGCCACATTCACAGCCTTCAATAGATGCTTCACGGAAGTGGCAGGAGTTGCGGGGTGAGCCGAACCCAGCTGCACCCAGGTAAATAGCGCACCAAAGACACCCATTTCCGTGTGCGTAGCCCACCCTAGCCACTGCAATTGCCACGGCTGCCACAAAAGCGGCTAGTCTCTATAGCAGCAGTCACAGCCACCATAGAGATGACATGCCAGACTCTCAACTGCATTGACACAAGGAGAGGCACCAGCAGAGACCAAAAAAAAGAAGAAGAGATGCTCTCTCTCCACAAAGCACACTCCAGAGTAATAGAAGAAGCATCTGACTTATGATAATAGGGGAGGACTTGATCATGAAGGCAACAAACCAACAGAGGCACAGTTGATCTATCAGATGGACAGAACAAATGTATGGTTTTTGGATACAATTCGGGAGGATTTTTAAATTAATTTAATTTTTTGTCTGGAAGTTAGGGCTCCGGATGCCTGTTCTGAAGCATCTGCAGAATATGATGGAAATTACTATTTTGAGCCAAGGAGAGAGAGAGAGAGAGAGAGAGAGAGAGAGAGAGAAAGAGAGAGAGAGAGAGAGAGAGAGAGAGAGAGAGAGAGAGAGAGAGAGAGAGGAGAAAAGAGAGAGAGAGAGAGAGAGAGAGAGAGAGAGAGAGAGAGAGAGAGGAGAAAAGAGAGAGAGAGAGAGAGAGAAGAGAAAAACCAAAAGGCATCCAAATGAATTAGAAACAGAAGCTCAGAGCGCCTCTCTGCAGGAACATAAATAAAAAGCCTCAAAGCCTGGCGTTTGGAGAGCAGCGATGCATATTTATTATGGCTGATGATAGTGACCCGCGTCCTTGCTGATAAAATGCACCCAGACTCCAGACGCTTCTGGAACAGCAGGGATGGTTGGAGGACAGAAGTTTCAACTGCAGGGCAGCCCGATTGTCAGAGGCTGGGGATTTGCCAGCCTTTCTGTAGAAGGTAAGGCCATAAGCAGGAAAGTCCTCACGGAGGGGTCTTTGAAATCGGAAACCACGAAACTCCTGGTTTCTTTCCTGCTCATCCCGAGGCTGATTAACTCCTGGTGTGAAAACAGCTGCAGCCTCTCCGTGCTCCACAAGAAGAGCCCCTGAAATCCTCCGGCTACCCTCACTTAGGACCCACGCCCTCCACCGGCCCCCACCCAAGACTGTGGCCAAGGAAAGGGGAAGTGTCCACTGGCAGACAGCCAGGCCTGCTTGAGGGTGGAGTGGTGGATGGAAGAAAATGTGGGGGTAACTCCAAGAGGTGACGCTTCCAAGGCACCGTTTCCATCCAAAAGGGTGACACGATCCTCATGCCTCTAAAGCACAGTCCTGCTGCTGAGCTACTGCTGTCCAAGACAGAAAACCCCCCTCCCGAGTTCAGACCGCCGCCCTTGTAAGAAGCGCATCCTTCAAACTCCCCAGGTGGGCCCTGGGGGGTCGAGTCAGCGCCTCAGGCCTTGGGTGTGTCTGACCCAGGCGCGCAGGTGGCCTTGGGTATGTCTGACCCAGGAGCACAGGTGGCCTTGGATGTGCCTGACCCAGGCGGGCAGGTGGCCTTGGGTATGTCTGACCGAGGCGCGCAGGTGGCCTTGGGTATGTCTGACCCAGGAGCACAGGTGGCCTTGGATGTGCCTGACCCAGGCGGGCAGGTGGCCTTGGGTATGTCTGACCCAGGCGCGCAGGTGCCCTTGGGTGTGTCTGACCCAGGCGCGCAGGTGCCCTTGGGTGTGTCTGACCCAGGCGCGCAGGTGGCCTTGGATGTGCCTGACCCAGGCGCGCAGGTGGCCTTGGGTATGTCTGACCGAGGTGCGTAGGTGGCCTTGGGTATGTCTGACCCAGGCGCGCAACTGGCCTTGGGTGTGTCTGACCCAGGCGCGCAGGTGGCCTTGGATGTGCCTGACCCAGGCGGGCAGGTGGCCTTAGGTGTGTCTGACCCAGGCGCGCAGGTGGCCTTGGGTATGTCTGACTGAGGCGCGCAGATGGCCTTGGATGTGCCTGACCCAGGCGCGCAGGTGGCCTTGGGTGTGTCTGACCCAGGCGCGCAGGTGGCCTTGGATGTGCCTGACCCACGCGGGCAGGTGGCCTTGGGTGTGTCTGACCCAGGCGCGCAGGTGGCCTTGGGTATGTCTGACCGAGGCGCGCAGGTGGCCTTGGATGTGCCTGACCCACGCGGGCAGGTGGCCTTGGGTGTGTCTGACCCAGGCGCGCAGGTGGCCTTGGGTATGTCTGACCCAGGCGCGCAGGTGGCCTTGGATGTGCATGACCCAGGCGGGCAGGTGGCCTTGGGTATGTCTGACTGAGGCGCGCAGGTGGCCTTGGATGTGCCTGACCCAGCCGGGCAGGTGGCCTTGGGCGTGTCTGACCCAGGCGCGCAGGTGGCCTTGGGCGTGCCTGACCCAGGCGCGCAGGTGGCCTGGGGCGGCGGCAGGCAGGTGGCAGCAGAAGACAGGCTTGAGGAGGAGGGCCCGGACGGGGCCCGAGCGCGAGGTGCGCTGCGGTGGGGACGGGCCGGAGGCTGGATCGGGTGGGGCTCGGAGCGTGGAGTGCGGCTGCTTCCCTCACGCTGAAGGAAAACCCATAGGATTTTAGGCCCAGCCATGAAAACAGGAATCTTGTTCCCCTGGCACGGACGACAGTCGCACTGCGGCTGTGGCCTGGGTCGGGGCGGGGAAGGTCTGGCCTGAAGAGTGCAGCGTGGGGCGAGCAGCGCAGGACCGGGACCGGGGCCAAGCGTCCCCGATGGGGGCGGCCGGCGCTTTCCCGCCTCCCCGCCCCCACCCCCAGACCCCCGTCTACTCCAGCCCCGGTCCCGAGCTCGCGGGAGAAGCTTCCAGAGCGCAGGCTCCTCCGAGGGAGGCACCCGCCGGGCGCAGAAGGGGCAGGCGCGCGCCCTGCTGCCAAGGCCTGCCAGCGTCGCCGTCCGTCCCCCGCGTGCTCGCGGCTGTGTCACCCCACCGTGGACCTGGGGGCGCTGCCTGGAGGGCACGGGGCCCACCCTTCCCCGAGCAGGGAGGGGTGTTGCCCTCGGGGCCCCGTTACAAGGGGAGAGGGGCTCACACTCCTTCGGGACGGGAGGTGGTTTCACTTCGTCACGTGTCGGGGGTACAGCCCCGGGGGTCCTTTCGGGAGCTGCAGACACGGAGGGGACACGCTTTTCGGAGAATGTGGGGGGACGGGGTGTCTCCGTCTGTTTCCGGTTGGCGCCGCCCTGGGAGTCCCCGTAGGGGGCGAGTGGGGACAGCGACCTCACTGTCCTGAGAAGGGAGTGGGATTCAGTCGCCCCCGCGCGCCGCTCGTCCCCTCCCTCCCGCTCCCGGACGCTCGGAGGCCCGGGGTGGGGCTCGCGCCCTCGGGGCGGGGCGTCGGGCCGCTCCCAGCCTCCCCGCACGCCGCCGCCGGCCCCGCCCCGTCCCGGTCCGGGTAGGGGGGTCCCCTCCAGCTGTCGCCGCCAGCGGTCGCCGCTCCGGGGACTGTTCTTCCATGGCGCGCCGGGCCGCCCTCGCGCTGCTGATCGTCGGCCTGCTGGGCGCTTTGAGGGCCGCACGGGGTGAGCGAGCTGGGGGCGCGGGCGGTGGGCCCACGGGGGGCGCGGGCAGGGTCCGGGGATCCGCATAGGGGGGCGCGGGCCGGGGCCACAGGGGACGCGGGAATGGTCCGGGGATCCGCGTAGGGGGGCGCGGGCAGGGTCCGGGGATCCGCGTAGGGGGGCGCGGGCAGGGTCAGGGGATCCGCGTAGGGGGCGCGGGCCGGGGCCACAGGGGGACGCGGGCAGGGTCCGGGGATCCGCGTAGGGGGCGCGGGCCGGGGCCACAGGGGGACGCGGGAAGGGTCCGGGGATCCGCGTAGGGGGGCGCGGGAAGGGTCCGGGGATCCGCGTAGGGGGGCGCGGGCCGGGGCCACAGGGGTCGCGGGAAGGGTCCGGGGATCCGCGTAGGGGGGCGCGGGCCGGGGCCACGGGGGGCGCGGAGGTTGTGGGGCGCAGCCGGGGTACCCCGACTCCCGTCGCGGGCGGACCCTTGTCAGAGGCGAAATGTCAGCGTTTGTTTTCAGAGTTTAGACTCTTCGGGGACTCTTCGGGTTGGAGGCACCTCGATCGTCCCCCCAGCCCTGGTGACTGTCCGACGGGTCCCCCCCCCAACCCACCCCGGCATCCCCTCTTCCCCAACTCCACCCCCCCCAGAGCTCGGGGGTCTGGATCTCCGTTGTGACGCCCACCAGGGCCACCCTGGAGTCGCCTCCCGGGGCCACGCCCTGCGTCCCGGGCCTAAATTTGGAATCGGCTGAGCAGCCTAAGACCTTGGGGGAGGGGGAGCGGTTAGGAAGAACCTCCAGCCCTGAAAACGCGCAGAAAGACTTGGTGGGTCCCCGCGCATGTCGCGGGTGTTTGGGTCCCTCCTGCGTACGGTGCCCGATGGGAAGCGACACCCCCAAAAGACACGCGTTCTTACCACATGGTCAGCGCGGTGCGGGCAGTAATTTGGAAAACCCAGGAAAGGCATGGGGAGAAGGAAAATTCTCTGTCGCCCCCACGCGTCCCCTAAGCAAACCGTTTCTTCTGGTCGTCGCCTTCACAGAGCTTTTCTGTTTCTCTCCGTTGCAAACGACAACAGGCACCGTGCCGGGCGTGGTGTGTTAGAACTTACTTTTTCCACTGCGCGGTGCATTTTTGCTCCTTTATAAGGCCAGCCTTTGCAGCAGACAGCCTTGCAGGACTGGCCTTATCAGGGGTGCACAGACTTGGGGAATGCGAAAAATGCAGGCCCCGCTCTGGAAGGGACGGGAAGGCTCAGCCCCCACCCCTGTTTATGTGGCAAAATTTCCTGCTCCCGTTGCTGGCCTGTAGCTCAGCTTAGAATGGATCTGGCCCTGTATTTTTAGGGAAGACCTGTTAATGGGTTTGCACACTTTTTAGATGTGCTCCAGGTGCTGCAGAAACGGTGGTTCCAGTGGGCAGACTTTAGAGAAAATTAAGCCTGATTTGTGGGGGGGGTGTGGGGGGCTTAGAAGAGTTTTAAGCTTGCCGGGGAGGTCCCACAACAGGCTTCCTGTTTCTCTCTTCCCTTCCAGAATGTCCTTCCTTATTCCTGGCAGGCTGCCACTACAGAAACGACCCTCTCGGGTTTTCTCAGGAGGGTTTTATCTGTTGTTTTTGTTCAGGTGACACCTACTCAAAGAGTTTTTCATGTATCGGTGTGGTTATGCGTGCGTTCATTCTCCAGGCATTCGTTTGTTCCTGAAAGCCTACTGTGTGCCTGGCACCAGGGGGATGAATCCTAGGGGGTTCCGGTTGTCCCCAAATGTGCAATTTACTGAGGAAGAGAGACATCTAAACAATGAAACAGAATATTAGTGATAGTAGCCACATAACTAAAGAACTCAGAGGAGCAAGGTGGTAAATCTTGGTGACTGGGAGGGTGTGACTGGATTTGAAGCACCAACAGCAGGGGTGAGATTCATGTCTCTGGAATATATTCTTTGAACCCCAAACAAGGCATTTTACAGTTTTCAAACGCACAGCAGTGTTGGCCTGGAACTGCCTGATTTTGAATGCAGACTGTGCCTGGGAAATCCAAGATTGCCGATGCTCTCAGTGAGCAGGTCTGGGACACTTGGTACCTGTGTGGGGGATGGGATGCACAGTTGCAGGGACACAGTCACCACCAAAAGCAGAGAAAGGACTGAGCTTCGGTACACGCTAATATCCTTACCCTCTCCCCTTTCTAATTGTTAGGTTAGGCCAGACAAGAGCCCTAATACTAATCTGATCCTGCTAGGGACAGAGGCAGAGACAGGCCATCCCAAAGGGACGAGTGGAAAGTTTATTAGGGAAATTTACTTTCCAGTTGGTGAAACTTAGCTGGTTTCTGTTCTGGCTACAAAAGCCCCTTGAGCCCAGGATTGGATCTTAGTTCTAGAGCTAACAGCTTTGTCTGATTTCACAGTTTTGAAAGGCCCCGTGTTCCCAGATTTTTTCACCCATCCCCATGGAAGCAGATGTAGGTTAACGAGGGATGGATGGACAGAGGGATACCTCTAGAAAAGCAGACTTTAGAGAGAGGAGGGCTTTCCAACTGGGCAGTTTTGTCCCCCAGGGAACACTTGGCAATGCCTGGAAATATTTTTGGTTGTCCTACTGGGGTGTGGGGTGCTACTGACATTACAGTTTAAAAAAAAAGTTATGTAGAGACCAATCTGCGAGAAAACGGTTTGCTTGGGAAAACAGGATTGCAATCCAGGGCCCACACACAGACCGGGGTGATCTCCAGTATTTCCAAAGAACAAAGGAAGGACTGGGAGTTTCATTACAGAGAGTAATGCCCCGTATTGTTTTGAAAGAATGCTCATTGGCACTAATGGAGATTTGGGGGGTTGGCAGGCTTTGGTGGGTGAATGACGGTTGTAGGTAAAATTAGTCTCAGAGTCACGGCAGGTCGTTTCAGCAGCTACGAGGCTTAAAAATTATCTTAGGGTTGCAGCAGGCTGTTTCAACAAGCTGCTATGTGCCCCAAGTGCTTTCCTCTCCGGGCCTCTCAACTCCAGTTGCAGTCTGGATACGACAAGAGTGACTCAGTCTGTATAATCAACTTTCACAGTGGCATCTGGTGGGTGGAGACCAGAGATGCTGCTGTACACCCAGCAATGCACAGAACCACTTCCATCACACAGACTCATCCGGCCCCAAATGTCACTAGTGCTGAGGGTGGAAAACCCTGACTATTTTGTATTTGTAAGTGTTGGAGTTAGTGGTTGTTGCAGTGGGTGTCCTGATTCATTCCTCTGTCTCCAGTTAGGAGAATCCCATCCCAGACTCTAAGGCAGCTCAGATTCTCTGGACCCGTGTGAAGTCGATTCAGGATGCTGAATCCATGGCTAGACACTCAGTCATCGACAGAGGCAGTTTTGTCCTGGCATCCGCACAGTGGCCTGTGCTGTTTGAAAAACTCCAAAAGCTTACATGGACCGACGTCTGTTAATACGAGGTCTTTCTGGGATTCCCTCACCCCCGTGCAGCAAGTGTGGGCTCGATCTCTTGAGTTTCTTGTAGCTCTTGTCTTTTGCCTCTGTGGGTGTCTGTGGAGGTGAAGAGAATGTTTTTGCCGTCTGGGCAGAGGAAATGCGTTTATTGTGCGGTGTGTTTGCCTTCATTTACAACCTACGTATTTGGCTCTGAGAAAAGTTAACTGCCTTTCATTGAACGCCCTGCTCTGCCTATTTATTCTTTCTCTGTTTATCAACAGGTGTCTTTGTGCTTTGGAGGTATTAAATGCATCTTTTTTTTTTCTTTTTTTTTTTCTTTTTCTAATTGAACCATAATTGATTATACATATTTTGGGGTAGAGTGTTGACATTATTTGTGTACAAGGTGAGATTATCGAATCACTATTATTAGCGTGTGTATGATTACAAATCGTAATTATTCTCTGTATGTGGTATTTCTCTTTCTGTGCCTGACTGATTTCACTTAATTTCCTCCAAGCTCATCCATGGTGCTGCAAATGGAAGAATTTCCTTCTTTTTTATGGCTGAGTAGTATTCCATGGTGTATATACACCACATTTTCCTTCAGTCATCCATCCATGGACACTGAGGTTGGTTCCACACTTTGGCTCCTGTAAAGAGAGCTGTGATGAACATTTTTCTTTCTTTCTTTCTTTTTTGGACAGCACTTTTCTTCAAGATTGGACGCTAGTTTCAAGAGATAATTTTGAAAGAAATGCAGCTAGTAGAATTCTTTCACCAATTCAGCATTTAGGATTTTTTAGATACTGCTCAGGATTTTTTCTGACTCAGATGTCTCCCCTAAGGGAGACAGACTTCCCACCACCCACGTGAAACTTGTGGGATGTATTCTTACTGAGGTTTTTCCAGTCCCTCCTGTCACTTTCAGGGGAAAAGAATCACATGCTGTGCTGGTAAAAGACTCTCAGGTGATAAAAGTTGTCTCAGAGCAGCTTTCTTCCTGGTATAGATACCATTCGTTACTAATGAGAATTTCCTTTGTAGATATAAATTTTCTTTACAGGGGAGGAGTTTTTAGAGCTTCTGTGTCTACACTTTCTCAAAATAACCAGCTTGAAATAATCACTATGCCAAAAAGGTATATTTTGGGGTGGTGTATGCTGCTCTCACATGGTCATGTTTTGGAGTGCTGTGTTCTGAGCCCCTACAACTCTTTTGTAGGTGTGTTATTTATTGCAGACTCTTTAATGAGACAGAAAAGTTGCTGTGGGAAGATTAGAATGAAAAACAATATCTGCTCCCAGCCCAGAAAGCCTCTCCACAAAGTTTGAAGGGAAAGGGAACTGTTTTAGTTTTGAATACACATTAAACCAGGATGCATAGGAGTCACCGGCAAGCTGCTAACAAGGAAAGAAAGCCCAGCCTTTCATAGAGCCAAGTGGATACTGTCCCGACCCGCGGGATATTCAACGCAGACCCTGGAGGGGGGAGTGGGAATTGGATGGGACCAGAGACACGAGAAATGGAGACAAGACAGTATTCTGATCAAGTCTCGTTTATTAGCCAGAAGGTCACAGCTTATATAGACAGCAGGAGGGAATCAGCAGATAAGGACGTATGCAGATGTTTTCTGGGAGAAATCACAGGGCACATCTTTCCAGGAAATGGAACATTTCTCAGCTATCTAAAGCAACGGTGATCTACGCCTAGGGCTCTGCAAGCAGTAAGGAGAAAAGGGTGGAAAGGTCACAGCATTTATATCTTTAGTGTCAGAGGGCTTCATGACCCTGGGCAGGCTATGACCGGGCTCTTTGGCCCCAGACAGATACAATGTATCATGGGCAGTTCTCAAGAAAAACAGCATCTAGTCCTCAAGTAAGAGGACCTGGCAACTCGTTTTAGATGAGCACATGGTTCACCCTAACTTTATAATGGTCACTGGGGAGGCCACCTGGGCTGGCTAATTGGCTTTACTGAGAGGAGAAACAGAAGGCAGTTTTGCAAACTGGAGCAAGGTGCCCACCTAAAGTCAGGCTCTAACCCTCCCTTAGGAACTGAGAGACAGAGAAGCTACCTCCCCTGGTGTGTACAGGACACCTTCCTGAGTTGTGAGACCGGAAAGAGGCTCCTTTAGTCATTATGAAGATTTGTATACATTTTGAAAGGACAGAGAAAGAAATTTTGAAATTAGAGAGGTGGAGGGAGAGGTAGAAGTCTGTTCCCTTATTTTCAACCGGGAGATTGAAGCCTGTTATTCCTCATTCGTATCCCCCTTGCGTTACAAAGACCCCCATCACAAGCACACACGTCTTCACCACTCGGAGCTAAGAACCGTGAACGTCATGTCACACTTCTCCCCTTTTGGGAGTATCACTGGCTTGCATAGGATCTCTTGGGTGAAAGATGGTAACTAACCGAGATGTGTGTACGTGTCAGTCTCGTTAACGGTCTGCTCCACGTCCCTAGGGACCAGAAGGGCTTTGATTCCTGTCCACGTTCTTTGGTTCTTGTGCACGTTCGGGCAGATGGGTCAGCGGGCGTGTCTGCACTTTGTTTTGGGATGACTCAGTGTTGCCACCGATCTCCTGTGGTCTCCCTAGTCAGGCTGTTAACATTTCTGCTAAACAGGAAACCAGAAACTTCCCTTTTCTTCTCCTCCAGAGTTAGATTCCAGCCCTCAAAGCAGTGTCTCTCAAATGGCAGGTGGAGGCCCCTTTGTGGGCTGTGCATTCAGTGCAGAGACAGCAGCCCTGACAAGCAGAAAACCCCAAAGACGAGACTAGAGAACACCAGCGTGTTGTGCCAAAGCCCTGCTAACTAAGCACGCGGGCAGAGCTTTTGTTCTGTTCCCTCTGTCTGGGTGGACTGGGCCCCGATGGGAAATGTGATTGTCATTGTGGCAGGCAGTCCCAGGAATCTAAAAGCCTTTGCAAATCTAAACCTCTTTATTTCATTCACGTTGCTTTCTCAACTTGTAGCGACAAGTCTGTTGGAGCCCCTCTGCTTTGCAGAAGTGCCTTAAAGGTGCGGTTCATCTGCAAGTCTTTGGAAAGCAGTCATTGCTACTACGGGTGTGTGTGTGTGTGTGTGAGTGTGTGTCTGTGTGTGTGTCTGTGTGTGTGTGTGTCTGTGTGTGTGTGTGTGTGTGTATTTAAAAATGGTTAACTTTATTTTTTTATTTCTATTTTTATTGGAACATAGTTGATTGCACCTATCTGTGGGGTACAGCCCTGATTATCAATACTTGTGGGAATATATGATGCTCAAATCAGGGTAATGGGTATATTCAGCATTATACAATGTCATCGATTTTTGTGGCCATTTACCAATTCCTCCCGTTCCCCTCTCCCCCTTCCCCACCTCTGGTAACCTCAGTACTGTTCTCTCCTTTTGAAAGTTCAAAGTACCATTGTTATTGTTGTATCTTTCTTTTTAAAAATTTTTTATTCATTTTTAATTTTTATTTATTTATTTATTTTTAAGCTCCCACTGATAAGTGAGGACATGCAGCCAGGCAGAGAAAGAGAAATAGCTAACTTTAGTTCACTGAGTTAACAGCCCTTAAGGAGGCAGCGGATTCATCAGAGCTGTTGCATGCCGGGTGCTCAGAAGGCATGACTCATCCTCGCACAATGCAGCCCAGAGAATTCTGAGTATGCTGTTTGTTTCTGGTTTGTTTGGGCCTCCCAGTCACTGTGTGACTGCACCCTGGCGGGTGTTGGTCTTGTAAGAGGATGCCAACCAGAAGGTGCATACGCATTCATAGGAACACGGTCGATTGGAATGATTAAGGGACAGAGAATACATAAATGACATGATTGTTAGGGCAGATGGACTTGGAGGCATATGGATTTTATGAATACTGCCAGAAAGTAAATATTGGAAGTCACCCTCTGTTGTGCTGGCTGCCCTTTTTAGCTGTCTTCTGTTGGGGGACATGGGTTCAGCTCTTTTTGACATATTCAGCACAAAATGTGCCTCGCCAGGTGAAGGCACGTGGAGGGAGTGTTAGGTGTTTGATGCAGAGAAGCATAGGGTAGCGGGAACAGGAAGGGTTGGGGTCTGAGCGAGCTAGACATGGGCATGAACGCCTGTCTCTCTGGGGTGGGGATGAAGGTGGAGACTCCGTGCACTGAGGTGCTAACTCAAGGGCCAGTGCCCCAACTGGACTGAGATAGCAGCCCACAGACAGGAGTGATTGATGGCTGCAACAGCCCTTCCCATGAGCTTTCCAGCTGGACATGTCATTGCTCTGATTGACAAAGAGCTGGGCACTCCTTGAGGCTGATCGTAACCATATATCTGGGCTGTGGATTTCAATCTCTGCCTTCCAATGGGTTTCTGGCACAGGGTTGGGAATGGAATTGGGGAGTAGGACTGACAGAGAGGAAGATTAGTCACAGTTGGGGTGCAGATCGCATGGACAGCAGAGAATGTTTCCTGACACTCCCTGAGATGCTGGTGCTTGCACCCTGGGGTCCCACCCCCAACTCTCTCTTTAAGTTACACTTACGTATGTAGCTTCTGAGTGATGAGGACCTTCTGGTTGCACTCATAGTGTCTCTAATGCTCCATATCCAAAGCTTCTCACGATTTTCACCCTAGCCTGCATCCCCTCCTTTATTCTTATCTTTTGTGATGTGGCCATTTGCCCAGACTCTCAAACCCAAGCATCTCTATCCACTCGTGACAGATCCTTTGTCTCAAATCCAATTTGTTAGCAAGTTCTGTTGATTTAATCCTCTAAATTGTTCTTAGTGATGCCTCTTCTTCCATTCTGCTTTCTTTTTGGAGACCCACACCTCCACCCCTTGAATTTCCCCCAGACTAATGCAAGAGCCCTGAACTAGCTTGTTTTGTTGACTCCTGAGGGCACTTTAGGGAGGGCCGGGGACCTCCTCTCAGAATAATTTTTTGATGCATACCTAAGACATAGGATTGCAGAGAAACTAGTTACCCAGAGCCCAGGCTAAAACACACCAGTATTAGCATGGCTTATCTCTCCTGTTTTTGATTCCTAGGTGATGGTTTCAAGCACAAACCTGCTCAGTAATCCTTCAGCGGCTCCTGCAGACCCAGATCAGAGGTTCTCAGCCTTGGCCTCACTGCAGTGCGTGCCAGGAACTTGCAAAAATCATTCCTGCCCAGGCCCACCCGCACAGTCTGATTTATAGCCTAAGGGATAGGGCCTGCATTGGGGTTTTTAAAACACATCCCCAATGGTCCTAATGTGTGGCTGGGTTGTCAAAAATCACTGAACTTTTTTTGTACCAGAATTCTATTTTTTTTTTCATCTTGCATGGGATTTCTCTTGACTGCTTCCTAAGACATTCACATCCGTGCCATGGATTATATCTTTCAAAGAGTGTTCAGTCCGTTATTTCATCTTTGGGTAGCCCTAAGATATTTACTGTAGTCTTTTTGTAGATGAACACACTGATGTTAGAGAGTTCTGTAGCTTGCTGCTGCTGATGAGGTCAGCCTGGGGAAAGGTGCAGGTGGAGGCACATTTTGTCGATGGTGAGGTTTAGGCTGTGGCGCAGTAGCATGTGCACACAGCGCAGAGTTCTCCTTGTGGTGTGACTTGACGGGGGAGGAGGATGTTCCATATTAATGAAAGTCAGCTCAATATGAAGGGGAACTCCCAGAATCGTGGTAGAAAACTTGTCTCAGACCAGTCGTGGAAGCCTCTCCAACTCCTTAGCATTTTTGTATTCTTGCTGTCCACCCACTTACCCACCCACCCATCCATTCATCCATCCACCGTCCATCTATCTATCTACCGTCTGTCCATCCATCATCCATCTGTCCATCCAATCTCCTATTCATCCATCTATCCACCTATCCATCCATCATCCAGCTTTCATCCATCCACCCACCTGTTCATCCATCCAACCACCTATCCATTCATCTGTCCACCCATCCATCCATCCACCTATCCACCCATCCATCCAGGCATCCACCTATCCATCTATCTGTCCATCTACCTAACCTTCCACTCATCCATCTATCATCTCTCCATCCATCTGTCCATCTACCCACCTATTCATCCATCCAACCACCTGTTGATTCGTCTATCCACCCATCCATCCATCCACCTATCCAACCATCCATGCACTAATCCATCCATCCATCCATCCATCCATTTATCTATTAGCTCATCTACCCAATCTTCCATCCTTTTACCCATCTGTCCACCTCCCACAAATCTACCAATTTATTGTTCACCCGTCCATCAGCTTATATGTTTACTCATCCATCCCTTTATCCATCCATTCATCCATTCATCCACCCATCCACCCATGTATCCATCATCCATCTATACATCCATTAGTTCATGCATCCACTTATCCATCCAATCAGCCACTATCCACCAGTCCATCCATCCATCCATCCACCCATCAGTTCATGCATTCATGCTTCCTCTGTCCTCCATCATTTGTAACTAGCAGCTGTCTGTATCTTTTATCTACGTCTGTGTATCTGTCTACTACCTAGACATTCATTCATCCACCCCTCCACCTGCACACCCATCTGTCCACCATCCATCCACCCACCCATCTATACATACATAAACACACTCACTTGCCCACCCACGTACCCACCCACCCAGCCAGCCACTGGCTCTCTCGTGCATCCCTTTAGTCAGCATAGGCTGATGTTTAAATGATATCTGTGCTCTCAGTGCCATTTGCTGGTGGCATGGAAAACAAAATCCTTGTCTCTGTCCTCCTTTCTCTGCTGGGAAGTGACAACCAAGACATCCCTTCTGGGGCAGCGGCCCACATGTGTCCCGTGCATGGAAGCCCTTCATGAGCAGGAAGCACAGAGCAGGGATCATACTCCCCCAGAAGGTCACACTGGGCTTCTCACAGGAGGGGACCTCCCTGGGTCCCAATCAGTACTGTTGACCAAGAGAGCTGCCGTTGGTTTCAGGCTATAGTAGCCGTAGGGGCCACGTGATGGAGTGTAGATTTAAACTCCCCAGAAGGATTTTAAGCAGGTGGTTGCACAGTCACACCTACCTGCAGAGAACCCGTCTGTGGCCAGCAGGGTGGACAGAGGGCTGGAGGGTCTGAGGCTGTAGGCAGCGCATGGACAAGTCCCCATGGATGGGAGAGAAGAGACCAGCCGTGTCAAGGAGCATTATGGAAGTAAAAATCTACAGCGGGGACCGGCAGAGCTGAGTACACATGTGTGTTGTGCGGGTAGGCTTTAAAACAAATGCCTGGGTCCCACCTCCCTAAGTTTCTGATTGAATTGTCCTAGGCGTCAGGACTTAATGAAAACTCTACAGATGAGTCTAATGTGCTATTGGAGTTGAGAACCAGGGTCTATAACCACACGTCTCAAACTGTGATGTGCGTACAAATCGTCTTTGGAAATGCTGGGGAGGAAAAGTTTCAGGCCATCCAGGGAGAAATGACGGAGGGCTTCCTGGAGGAGGCAGCATTTTCTAAGGGCCTTGAGGGATGAATAGGACAGAAAGGCATTTATGGCCAAGTAGAGGAGCCAAGCTCAAAGAGGTCTGAGATGCCTAAACTGGGATGACTGACAGGGCGCTCCCCTGAGTTCAACCCCAGGGTCTAAAAATTTATTCACGTGATGTTGGGGAAGGGGGTTGGGGGTGGTGTGGATTTTAAATTTTTGAGGGAGACAGTGACATCTGTTGGACACCAGTGAAACTGCTGTCAAGCTGTATATTTTCAAATTTTTGTAATCCCCAAATCAATACTCTCAGCGTCCCCAGACAGGCACAGAACAGCAAGAAATGTAGCTGCCCTCTTGCGCATGTTCCCTGCTGAGGTTGAACAGGCGACCTTCTGTCTTCTTGTTTCAGCTCTTGCACTGTGAACAGTGTCGTTCAGGGTCTATTGGGTGCCATGTTTTCGCATTTCTGTGCTTTCTTTTGGTAATTCTGCCGTTTGAAATGCCCCCCAAGAACAGTGCTGCAGTGCTGTCTCATGTCCCTAAGTGCAAGGAGGCTCTGACGTGCCTTTCAGAAAAAAACGTGTGTGTTAGAGAAGCTTCCTTCAGGCATAAGTGACAGCTCTGTTGGCCGTGAGTTCCATGGGGATGTCACCAGTATCGTTCAATAAGGTGTCTTCACACAGAAACACACATAAAACAAGGTTGTGTATTGATTAGTTGATGCAAATGCTTGCAGAAACCCGACGCTGTAGTTTTCTTGGACGCAGCAAATAGTTCTGTATTCACTAATGCAGCATTCGCGGACAGTTTTTAGACCGTAACTACCTAAAATAACGAGACTACAATGAACAAATGGAACTGTTCAGTGTGTGTTCTGTTTTGTTTTGTTTTGTTTTGTTTGAGCTCAGCATTATTTCATGGAGACACACCGGGCTTCCTGAACTGACAATGTTTCAGACCGTGTGATGGGTTATTTCCAGCCAGCCCAGATCTGCAGTGCAGTCACCAGTCTGGAGGGAGCTGGATTGGGGAGCGTGACTGAGAAAGATGAAGTTAGAATTGGGGCTGGGGCTGCTGAGTCACGTTCCGGTGCTTGCACTTAACCTTAGGGTCGTGGGTAATGACTTGGTTTACCTTAGGATTGAGGTCCTGGAACCAGCATCTGCAGTCAGGAGGGGGTCGGGGGACAGAGAGCAGGGACTCTTGGGCATGAGGTTTTCAAGCATCCCCAGGAGCTTGTTAAAAATGCAGGATTCCACACCCAGCTCCAAGCCGCACAATCAGAGTCTTCGAGGGTGAGGTCCAGTATGGAATGTGTGTTTCCATGAGACCCACAGCGTGATTGCGAGAACCTGGCGTTGGGCGTGCCAAGTCCAGCCGATGCATTCACTGGATTCTCCAGGCTCTTCCAAAAGTTGGCATAGCTCAGAAGGATGTTCCCAGAGTTATGGCACAAGGGAAAAAGACAGCCCCTCCCCTGTGACCAAACGTATTATAAAATTACATAAAAGAACCAGTTACCAAATGTCACCGTCCCAGTGAGGACAAAACCAGGATGTCAGCATACCATGAGCTACATCAGAAAAGCATGAGTCTAATCACTGGAATGTAATTGTAAAACTAAAAAGTCAGAGTCAAATTTAGCTGTTGCTGTCACCGTGAAGTCCGATCTTGTCCATGATGACTGGCAAAAGAATGTCCCGAGGGACCAGCGACTTCTGCCCCTTCATTTTATAGCTATTTATGCTACTCATGGGGTTGACAGATTGTGTTGGCCTCGGCAGTTAAGTGCAATGTGTAGGGTCTCCTGTTAGCTGGGGCTGCATTGCACTTATCTGTAATCAAACCAACCGTGTTTTCTGCACCAAAATGTTCAGCAGTTCACACAGATTCACTTATTTATAGGAAGCTGGATCCAGGACCAAATGTATTTCTGAAACCATTATGACACTAAAGGTCTATGAGGGTTTTTTTAAAAAAAATTATTAATTTTTTCATCGACAAATAAAAATTGTATATATGGTGTGCAACATGATGTTTTGGTCTACATGTACTTTGGGGCATAGCTAAAGTGAGCTCATTAAAATGTGCATGACTTCACATTCTTAATTGTGTGTGTGTGTGTGTGTGTGTGTGTGTGTGTGTGTGTGTGTGTGGTGACGGCACTCTCTACTCTCTCAGAGGTTTTCAAGGAAGCATTACACTGTCATTAACCACACTCACCACGTTGTAAGACAGATCTCCTGATCTAACACTTCCTGAAATATTGTATCCTGTGACCAACATCTCCCCATTGTTAAATGACACCTCTTGAAAAAGGGGAAATGTATTTCCAAAGAAATTCATTTCTCGTCACGGAAAAATAAGGGTGTTTCAAATACTTAAGTAAAATAATAGAATGAAACAAATCAACGACTACTCTGACCTCTTTCCCGGGTGTCCTCCACCCCTGGAGAGCCGCAGGCCCCGCCTGCACCTGCCGTCCATCCATCAAGGATCTGGTGGGTGCATTTTCTCTGTCAGGGCCCTGGGCTTTCTTTGTACTACAAATTATCCGTATGTTGGGGACCCCTCTCAAAGCCCCCACAAACCTAGAATGATAGGCTTCCAGGCAGGACAAGGGATTGCTACCCACCGCCTGCCACAAACTTCAGTAAACATTGGGCACTGGGTACAGAGGTGCCCACTGAATGCCCTTCTTGTCCTTTGGTAGCGTGTCCTGAATCTTTACGTTTGTAACGGGGCTTGGAAAAACTGCGGGAGGAGGTGCGACATCTTAGATGTGAGCAGGTGTAAGCTCCCGGAGTGTGGCCGGGGTGGCTAAATCAAGGCTTTGCCATTAACCAGCGGGGGCGTGGAGGTGAGGAGGGGGCCTCTGTTTCCCCCGTCCCTAATGGAGTGTCGAGGACATCAATTTCATTTTCTAGAGAGCTCCAGGCATATAGAAAACAGTCAGTAAATTACATCCCAGGCTACTGTTATTATGCCATTATGTTATCCTTAGGTGACTTTTATTGTGGAAATCCCAAAGTCTGAGGCCTCATTTTTATATCTTCGTGAAATGCCTCTGTGGCATCATGACTGGATTGAAGAGAAACCAAATTCTGGCCCGTGGTGATCACGTGTCTCAGTTTAGGGCATTTGGAACACGGTTGAAGCTCTATTCACGTTTCCCTGAGGAGCTCAAATGCCCCATGTGGTCTTAGGGACTTTACACGGTGGGGTGGCTCATCCTGTTTTTCAACTTGCCTCTTTCATGTGCAGAAGAGAAAGGCTGTTTGAATCAGAAGGGAGTGTCTCGGGGTGACTGAGCCATGCCATCCTTCCGTCTGCCTCTGCCTCACCCACCTGAGTCATCCTGTCTCTGAAGCATCCGGAACTCTGGGGGGCCCGCAGAGGGGCTGGAGGCTGCTGCCGAGGGCGTGGTCTCTTTGCAGGTTTACAAAGCAGCTGAATGTCTTGAGTGGTTGACGTGGGCTCCACAGCAGGTTCTTTCTCCCCGTGGGCATGGCTGCAGCCCCTGCCGCGCGGGTTCTGGTGGTGTTTTCTAGGCATTTGCAGGCCCCACAGGGCACTATGGGGAGGTTTTGCTGGGAGCGCACTGCCTGCGACCTCAGGGAGTGGAAGATACTTGGCTTTGAATGTGGTGAACTGGAGGAAGAGTCCTGGTGTTTGGACGGATGAGGGGTTCGTGCGGGGGGATGACTGACTGCCATGATCATTGATTGTGTTTTCTGATGTTTTTTTTTATGGGGTTTCAGCCACAACATGATACATTTGCATCCATTTGCACACACCTGGACACTTTGCAGAGGTTTCTGCCACACGGGAAACTGCCAGGGACTCATGCCTGATTATGAATGAATGAAAGGTGTCTAGTTCTGCATGGGAGGCAGAGCCGGCCACCTCGCCTTTCCTGCTCGTTTGTATGGGGCAGTGTTTGGGGAGCAGTCCCAAGTATTAGTCATCTGGATTTTGTGAGGGTAGGCCTTTGTGTCTGGGAAGGAGGATTTTGAGGGGTCGAGGGGGGGAGATGGGGAGAGGCTTGAATGATGGAAACTGAAGTTGTGGGCCCAAGGTGAGATGGTCACAGCTCTTTGATGGTGTCTTCGCCCCACGGGGACTCTAGATTGAAGCCAGCCCAGAGGCCAAGGCCAGAAGACAAGTGCCTGCTGCAGAGGGTGGGCGTTCTCCAGGACAGGTGGAGGGTGGGTGAGCGGGCGGGGCTGTGAGGGGCACATCCCTCCCTTTCCCTTCCACTCTCAGGCTGGGCTTGGACTCCCCTTGGCAGGAGAACAGTGGGCTCCGGGGTTGGTTGTGGGGACCAGATGGTAACATTTGCTGTGGCCCTGCAGCAGGGGACAGATGAACTGTGGGTGACAGCAGCAGCCCAGGGCCAGGTGGAGGGTCATGTGGGTGGCTGGACTGTCTGGGTCCCTCCCTTGTGACTGGGTTTGTCTCACGGGGATTGGCTGAAAGGAAATGAAGGTGAGCTGTGGCCTCCTCCACCTGCAAGGGCAGGAGAGTAATAGTTTCTCAGAGTGACTGGGTCCCAAGTCAGCAGCTGCAACTGTGATGGGAAGTCCTGTGGGAAAGGAGGGTGGGTGTGGTGATATGCAGGAGAATGGGAGGCCCTGGACATGGGGTTATCAAGCAGACACACATGGATGCACACATATGCATGCACACACGCACATGCAAGCACACATGCAACTCATACACACATACACAGATGTGCAGTGGACATGCACAGGCATGTGCATGCATGCATACACACATGCACAGTCACAAACGTGCATGTAAGCTTGCGTATGCATATGCACATTCATGCAAACGCACAAAACAAGCACACACATGCACACAAATACACATGCAGTGGACATGAACAGACACCTGTATGTGCACATAAGCTTGCATATACATATATACACCCATGCAAATACACAACAGAATGTGCATGCATGCCTGCTTGTGCACACATGTGTACACACACATGCATACACACACTTTTGCAACAGAGATGCACAGACGTGTGAGCACATGTACACTCACACACATGTGCACATAAGTCCACATGGCACATGCACATACACATGGAAACACATGAGCACAGGCACACACATGTACACCTACACGCACACACATGCATGCACATACACATGCACGTTCATGCACACATGCAATGTATAAACACAGATGTGTGCATGCACAAAAACATGCACACATGTACACCTACATGAACAATACATTCACACACACATGCATGCACCCCCACATGTGCATACATGCACACATGCAAGCACACAAACAGATGGACTGCATCACACCGATGCACACACACATGCATGCACACACACACAATCATATGTACACACTCACACAGTCACTGCGCTGGAAAAATCCACTCCAGCCATATTTTGTGGCTGGAATCCAAAGAGCACAGGAAAAGCTGATGAAGCCCACAGCTGCCTAGAAAACTACCGACCCACAGCTGAAGGGGGTTGGGGCATTGGGGATGGCGGAAGCACCTGAGTGGGCAAATACACCCCCTTCCCGGGGTCCAGGTAGATGGATGCAAGAGCTCAGCAAGCCAGGGGGGTGTGCTCGGAGAAGAATATGTGCTGCCCACCACTGTTTCCCATCTGATGGAGATCACGCACATACACTGGTTTACCTGTGCCCTGGGATTCTGCACCTGATGTGTGGAAATACACATCAGTCCTGCGCTGGATATCAGGCAGGTGAAGAGGAGCTGGAAAGAGAAGGGAAAGGGGGCCCAGGGCAGTTGCCTGGGAGGAGAGGTCCTGCCTTTGCCACAGTGGTCCAAACATGTCAGAGGAGGGGCAGGAGTGGGTCCCCTGGGGGCTGGGAGCTGCCTTTTCACACCCAGAGTCCTGTTGGGGTTCACCACGAGCGGAAAGGGGTGCAGGCTCCCGGAGTCAGAAAAGGAGACAAGACCCTTGTCTTGGAAACCTTCTGGAGAATGTTTCTCTTCCTCCCTTGACTACTGTTTTTCTGAGGGTTTCCTGAAGCTTGAGACTGGTGAGTCACTCGAAAGCATTTTTGTTTTGTTTCGTTTCGTTTCCTTGGTGATTCTGTCCATAACGATCTTCTCTTTACGTGAGGGAAATTTTGCTTTCATGTTTGTGGGGTTTTTCATTGCTGCTTTCTTCTTTCTTTCTTTCTTTTTTAAATTGGCATTTTGAAGGTCCTCTCTGATTATTTCTCAGTTTCTGTTTTACCCTAAAAAACACAATATCTGCTCTTGGAATCGGTTTGTATTGGGGGACTTGCCAAAACTTACCAGGCATGCCCTGAGAATTTATAATTCATTTCTGAGGCTAGTGAAGGTGAACGTTTGAGAAAGCTCCTAGCACTGTCACTTCTGGTTCTACTGTGTACAGGAGGGCACTGCAAAAAGTTTATGGAAAAGTGGCATTAATAGATAATACAATCTTTCCACAAACTTTGCAAAGTACCTTCGTATATCCAAAGGATATTAAATCGGAGAGTTGAAAAGATACCTGCACTCTTGTGTTTATTGCAGCATTATTCTCAATAGTCAAGATATGGAATCAACCCAAGTGTTTCTTGACGGATGAAAGGATAAAGCCCATGTGGTATATGTACACAATGGAATACTATTCAGACTTAAAAAATAAGGAAATCCTGTTATTTGCAACAACGGAGATGAGCCTGGAGGATATTATGTTAAGCGAAGTCAGCCAGGCACAGCAAAATGAATACTGCATGATCTCGCTCATACGTGGAAGCTAAGAAAGTTGGACTCATAGAAGCAGAGAGTAGAATGATGGGTACCAGGGCTGGGGGTGGAGGTGGGTTTGGGGGATGTTTGTTGGTCAAAGGATACAAAGTTTCGGTCAGATAGGAAGAGTAAGTTCAGGAGATCCATTGCACACCATGTGACTATGGATAATAACAACGCATGCACAGGCCGAACTGGCTATTCAGGACCACGAATATCCACACTCCCGACCTCATGAAATGCTGCCACGTGCCGTGGGAAGAGTGTGATTGCGTTTGTTTCATCTGGCATCTGTGCAGGTGTAGAAACAGTTGGTTCATAGCTCTGAGGTGGTGAAAATAACCCACTGCGGTTGCTGGCATAGGCCCCCCAAAGGCTGTTTCTTCTCCTGCCTGCCTCTCTCAACACACACAGAAAACCATACATGCATGTACCTACGCATATGTACACACAGAAACCACACCCATACACACCTCACATATGCACACCCACATCACACCTACACACATATACAAATCCTCATGTACACATGCCTACACACACCACACACCTACACATACACACATAGAAACCCATACATGCATGTACCTACACACATGCACACACATAAACCACACCCACACAGCTACATGTATGCACACACACAAACCCACACATACACATGCCTACACATACATACCACACACCTATACATACATTCACATAGAAACCCATACATGTATGTACCTGCACATATACACACAAATCCACACATACACATGCCTACACATATGCACACAAAAAACCATACCCATATAAACCTACACATATGCACATTCAACACACATGGGCATACATACAAACCCACACATATGCACCTACACATAGGCACACACACACAAACCAAACACACACACAAAGCCACAATGTTTATGCCTACACATATGCACACATAAATCACACCCCCACACTTATACATATGCATATACACAAAGTACACTCACATACAGCTACGCACTGATACACACACAAAGTAAACCTATACAGAGCTACCCATGCCCAAATAGAAATGCCAGAACACACTCACACACACACTGAAACATACACACACACATGCACATACACATATTCACTAACTACACACATACCCTGAAGCACATACCTATACACACAGCCAAACACACAAGTATAGACTACAGCCAGCTTGTCCAACACCCCATAGAGTTGAACAGATTTGCTGGTGCCTGTGGGATGTCTGTTGACCTTAACTGCTCAGCCCCTCTGGGACCTGAGGGGCTGCTGTGCGCGCTCAGGTCTGAGGAGCAGAGACTCCAGGCTGGAACCTTCCAGACCCACCGTGCTCTCCAGCAGACTTTTCCAGAATGTTCTGGATTTTGCTTTTCTTCCGTCTACTAGAGATGGCCAGAGGGAATTTGTATTGGAAATATTTTAATAAATAGAAGTAAAACAAGATAGAAAAGGTCAACAGAACAATGGCAGTTTCCTCATCCTGTGGGAATGCACGAGATTTTTTAAAAAGACATTGTGTGGACAGATCATGTAGGCAACACACCAACAGAGGAACAGTTAATCTATCAGGTGGAGAGAACAAATCTATGGTTATTAGAGGGGGGACGGGGAGGTGAAAAGGGAGGGAGAGAGATTGGACAAAGGGGCATGAAGAATCAATATGATTTGTAGCAATGAACATGCTGATAGGGAATAAACAAATAAGCAAAATAAATAAAAATTGTTGATGAGTTTGCTGGGTGGTCTGGTGTTTCTACAAGAAGTATATTTTGGTTTGTGACTACAGAAAAGTTGCTCATAAAAGGGAAGACTGCTCACCATGTTTTTTACTATATGTGTTAGAAATTTTTAATCAAGTGTTTCAAAGGACCTACTTTTTCAGGAATTATGTACCTGCAAACTTATGTTTCCCCACTATCTTAATTTCTGCAAACTCCAAGGTTATCACTGATTTTAAATATAGGCTAACATAGTGCGAAAGTGAATATTTAGAATGAGAGAAATCACAACGCATTATACATTATTTTGTTGGTTTTCTTGGTGGCTGGTTGGTAAGGGGATGTGAACCCATGACCTTGGCGTTAAAAGTCTGCGCTCTAACCAGCCAAGATAACCGGAAGCTGCTGTTTTACTACGACAAATATCACAAAATCAGAAAAAAAAAAAAAAAATCACACCATTTTTATCTTCTAATTTTCAACTTGACTTTCATTTGCTTATTTCTCATTTGACTCTTTTTTCTCTTAGGCCAAGATTTTGACTTACTCGATGCTCTTGGCGGTGAGTAACAGTAACATTTAAAAATATTCTGTAGATACTTTAACAAGTGCATTATTGTGATAATTATGTGAGTACAGGATGAGGAAAATCAACGATGCCCTTCTTAGGGTAAATAAGCCTTCCCTGGTGGAATAATTCATGCTCTTGTAATGGTTGAATGCCACGTGTGTCACCAGGTGCTTATCCGTGCTGGGCACCCCGCATCACTGTTTAGTTCTAGATCTTGCCGTCTCCTTGAATTTGTTTCCTGGGGCTGCCGTAAAGTATCATAAACTTGGTGGCTTAAATAGCAGGATTTTATTCTCTCCCAATTGTGGAAACCAGAAGTCTGAGGTCCAGGTGTGGCAGGGCCGTGCTCCCTCCAGAGGCTCCAGGGGAGGATCCTTCCTGCCTCTTCCAGCTCCTGGTGGCTCCAGGCATCCCTGGGCTTTTGGCCGCATCACTCAGTCTCTGCCTCTGTCTTCACGTGGCCTCTCCTGTATGTCTGAGTCTCCTCTTCTGTCTCTTATGAGGACACCTGTCACTGGATCAGAGCTCATCCTAACTCACTATAACCTCACCTTAATCAATTACATCTGCAGAGACCCTCTTTCCAGATAAGGTCTCCTACCAAATTTCCAGATGGACGTGAATTTTGGACAGACACTTTTCAACCCAGGACTCACCTCTTAATTTTTTTTTTTTTTTTTTTTTTTTTTATAACTTTCTGTGGTCTAATGCTGAAGGTCTGAGCTGAAACCATGCTAAGAGGGTCACCTTTTTCCTGATGGTCTACCCCTTCTTGGCTGGTATGAACGGGTGCTCCCTGCACCAGGAGGCTTCTGGGTTCTTACAACCTCAGCCTGCTCGGATTTTGTTCCCAGATGGGGAGCTTGGGTGGGGGTCTTGGGGTACAAGCAGCATGTTATGCCTCAGAAACATGAAGAGCATTTCAGTGCACAGATCTCGGGCTTTCCAAGTTTAGCCCTTTTGCTGAGTTCCCGTTCTTCTGGCTCCCTGGAGTGTCTTTCACTCACATACCCCATCTGACATCAACATTGGGGAAGGGGCTATTGGTCTTAGTGAAAACCCTGGTCAGCAGCAACAGCTGACATGAGTCCCACTGGGATCATGAAACGTCCCCTTAGACTTGGCCACTGTCTGTGCTGGTGAGGAAAAACACTGCCCAGAACATTCTCCACCTATTTTTAAGGAAATGAAACATCTTTAAAATTATAAGAGAGTGGGCAATCTTTTTCTCAGCTGCAAGCTTTACTGACTGAAATGTCTTTTCTGTTTAGGTGATGAAGACAAAAAACCCACCACAGCCCCCAAAAAGCCCAGTGCTGGTAAGAAGCAAATGTTTCTATTAGGGAAACAGAAAGAAGAAATTATTTTCTCTGAAAACAGGATGGGGCTTCGACAAGCATAGAGAAAGGATGGGTCATTTGAGGACTCCAGATACAGTCTGCTTATTCTTTGAATTGTGTCGTGATGTGGGCAATCTTGTGCAATGATTTCTGTAAGAGAATGGGTGCCAATGCTTCTGTGAAATGCTTTTGGGTCATTTTGACCCCATGTCTGGGTGCTTTTACTGTAAGCATCTGTGTTACTCTGTCTTTGGATGTTAACTTCCTGGGAGAGAAAACATTCGGTACTGAGACCCTCTTATAACCTGTGGGTGTATCACGGCCTGTCATCTGCTGTCACTGTCAAATAAAATAAAAGTCAGGAACCAGGAACAGATAATGGATTTCCCAAAGATCAAATCCAGTGGTGGTCAGACACTCAGAGTAGCACTGAAGCCAAAAGTTATGTCATTACTGTCTTGTCTTATCAGTGTCCGGTTTCTGTTTTTGTTTTTTTGTAAATTAATAGCTCTGTTTAATTATTGGGCTTCTAGTTTATAATGTCAGCTCATGAGCAAAGAGACCCTGTGTACCCCAGGTCTTTAACTGATGCCACCACATAGACAACACTGGTTGATGGTAGGAGGGGAAAACAACAGGACAGAATTCTCGGCAGGTGGAGTTGGATTTCCAGTGTGGTGCAGGAGGCACGATTGATTCATACTTTTTATTTTATTTTATTTCATTTTGGTCCTTTATTTTTTTCATCCGAGAGCAGAGTGATGGGGAAATGGTCAGGAATCTGGTTTTTCTCGTGAGATTCTTGTCAAAATAATATTTTGAAAAATATTTAGGGATGTGGGGTGCGGTGTTTCCTCCATTTGATTATGAGGTTGTTTCCTTTCTTACTTCACTCAGGACTTTGGTATTCACAACCTGTTTCTCTCCTTTAGGGGATGACTTTGACTTGAATTTAGAAGATGCCCTGGGTGGTGGCGGAAGCAGTGAGTACCTCGTTTCTATTTTATTTTTTTGCCAACTTGCTTATTCCTACCAATTAGTATTTCATTTCCAAGAGGCTTATCTCTTTCCATTGATCACTGGAACCGGCTTTCACAATGAAAACTTGGTGAACAGGTATGTCATTGTTGGGTTTTTGGTTTTTGCCAGTATGCTTAATTTTATTTTAAAATTCTTAGTATCTTTGGAATGATAGGATGTGGATATGACTTCCCTTACCAGGGCCAGCTTCATGGGCACGTGACTGTCTACTCGCACCACACCCCACACTCAAAAGGGGCCCCAGCCTGGGTTAAATGCTCTGTGGTTGGCATCTTGAAATGCCGAATACCGTTTGAACAACGGGTCCTGTATTTTCATTTTGGGCAGGGTCTTGCCAATTCTGTATCTGCTTTAGTTTCTATTGGAAAAACCTGAAGTTAAGTTCTGCAGCTGGAAGGTGAGGGAAAGAAATTAGCAGGTGGTTGATTGTACGGGTGTCCCCACCAGTACAAATGACCAGCTCCCGTTTCTGTTTAGTAAACCACCTGTATGCAAATGGATGCTTCATTTTCTCTACTGCCAAGCACTCATCATTACCATGCATTTTTTTCCAGATGACCCAGCAGCACCGAATCCACCCAAGCCAAGGCCAAATCCCAAACCCAACCAGCCTGGCTCCTCCGGTAAGAGCCTTTAGCCATGTGGGTCGTATGCATGTTTTTTTAGAGTACAGTGATAGCCGTGTAAGCAGAGAGGAGGTCGTTTCAGATTAGCATGTGCTTTCATTGACTCTCTGTACAAGGTAGTTTCAGTGATTAAGTAGAGTGAAATGTACTTTTCAAAGAGATAGTAGGGCACTTCCAAAGCTTCTTAGAAAAATAGAACTGAAAGATATTACAAGTCTTTCCGTGAACTTTTGGAAGTACCCTTGTTTTCTTAGTTTGGATTTGATATTTTTAGTGTGCTGATTTTACTTCTCAAGATTTTATGGAACCCTTAAGAAATGTTAAGATTTTAAACATGTAGATAATATGGGGAAAAGCATTTATGTGTGCTTTCCCTGTAGAAAAGCTATTTTTAAAAAACTCTTTATTTAAATAAGCTTTTCTGACACATCACAGTATTGTCAGAGTAATCTGACCAGCACAGGTTTTCTGAACTGAAAGGTTGTTGAAACTTTAGGTTTTCAGTGGGTTTTTTTTTTTTTTTTTTTAATTTACGTGTTTGCTTAATTTTTAACACAGAAACACATCGATACTGTTTATATCCTGTTGACAATTGGATCGTTATTTCCTCTGGTATTTTATATATCAATTTAAATGAAGCACATTTTAAATAAAAATGCCAGACTTCTGTTTATACTGTCAGATTATTTTTTGCTTATTAATATTCCATCAACATTTTCTCATGTCATCTGATGATTTTTATTACATGGCTTTTAATGGCCATTATATACTACAATATACTACATATTTAACTACATACTATAACTCATTTAGCTAATTCCTAATTTTGAAAATCTTATTACGTTTCTTCTGATATTTTAGAATTACAAAAACAAAGCAAATTCAAGCCATCTTCATGCACTGTTTTTTAAATTATTATTATTCCTTAAAATAGATTTCTGGAAAGCAAAATGTTTGGGTTCATGTGTGCGAAGTCTTTTATAGCTTTTGACATTTATTTTTTATTTTTTAAATTTTTATGTATTTATTTTCTAAAAAATATTGTCTACTTTTGATTATACATATTTGTGGGGTACAGACTTGACTATCAGTATTTGTGTGCAGTATGTGATGATCAAATCAGTATCAGCATGTTCATCATTACAAATCGTACTTAATCTTTGTGTCCTTCACCCAATTACTCTCTAACCCCTTACCCCCTTTCCCACCTCCAGTAACTATAGGTCTTTTTTCTCTTTCTGAGAGTTCAATGTGTTATTGTGGCCTGCCTTCCTGCCTGCCTGCCTGCCTGCCTGCCTTCCTTCCTTCCTTCCTTCCTTCCCTCCTTCCCTCCTTCCCTCCTTCCCTCCTTCCCTCCTTCCCTCCTTCCCTCCTTCCTTCCCTCCTTCCCTCCCTCCCTCTTCTCTTTCTGTGCCTGGCTTATTTCACTTAACATAATTTTCTCCAAGCTCATCCATGTTGCTGTGAATGGCAGGATTTCCTTCTTTTTCATGGCTGAGTAGTATTCCATTGTGTAGATATACCACAGTTTCCTTATCCACTCATCAGATGATGGACATGTAGGGTAGTTCCATATCTTGGCTATTGTAAGTAGAACTACAATAAATGTGTGAGTGCAGGTGTCCCTTCAGCATGAATAATTTCCGTTCCTTTGGGTATACACCCAGCAGTGGGATTGCTGGATCGTATGGCAGTTCTGTCTGTAGTTATTTGAGGAACCTCCATACTGTTTTCCATAATGGCTGTGCTAATTTACAGTCCCACCAACAGTGCAGGAGGGTTCTTCTTTCTCTAAATCCTTACCAGCATTTGTAATTCTCAGTCTTTTTAATAAAGGCCAGTCTAACTGGCGTGACATGATATCTCGATGTGGTTTTGATTTGCATTTCTGTGATGACTAGTAATGCTGAGCATTGTTTCATGTACCTGTTGGCCATCTGTATGTCTTCCTTTGAAAAGTGTCTATTCATCTCCTTTGCCCATTTTTAGTTGGATTGTTTTAGTTTATTTTTTACAGTGAAGGTGTTTGAGTTCCTTGCGTACTCTCGATATTAATCCCTTGTCAGATGTATCATTTGAAAGCATTTTCTCTCATTCTGTAGCTTTGACATGTTTTTAAAAATTGTGCTCAGAATTGAGCCAGCTGTGTGTGCAAATGTCCCCTTTTCCTCACCATCTCCGGCACTGGTTATTAACACCTGGAAAACCTTTGCCAAAGAGTGTAAAATGTTATATACCACTCTTGTTCAAGTTTCATGTCTTTAATTCTGAAGCTAAAAAACAAAACAAAACAGTACATTGATTGGCCACATATAATTTTTATTTGTGTACTGGTTGCTCTGCCCTTTATTTTTATGTTCTGGTATTTTCTTACTGATGGGTGAGCCTTCCCCGTTTATTTGCAGACATTCATTATTGCCAGCCCATTCATTATGAAAGTATTTTCCCTCTTTATTTTTGCCTTTGAATATTTTAATAGCATATATATATATATATATATATATATTTTTTTTTTTTTTTTTTTTTTTTTTTTGACAAGCAGGACTTTGTTTCTTATCCATGAGGTCTTTTCATTTGTATGGCTTCCTTACTTTTTTTTTTTGTGACTATTTATTTTTTTCCTTTTAACTTTAGAATCATTTTGTTATTGTCCCTCTTCCATCTTGAGAAAAACACAAAACCTCTTTATGTTCATTTGAAGTGTTTACCACTATCAATTGATGTATGGAGTGCTGATGCATTTACAAAATTGTGCTTTTTTCTGGGGCTTCAATTCTTCTATGTGCCTCTTTTTCCTGATGATTTAAGTGTATTTATAATTCGTCCCCCCCCATTTTTATTTGTTTCTCTGAATATATTTTTATGTCCATTATTCTCCTATTTTTTTCTGTAAAGATTTCTGTCTACTTTTTCTAACTATCCACTTAATGATGAGTTCTTATTAAACAATAATTCTTTTATTACCATTTCTTAGCTTTTCTAAAAGGCAGTTCTATCATTTGCAAATCATTTTTTAAGTACCTCCACCCTTTTTTATGTTTACACTTTCTCTTCACAACTTACTTGTATTTTTCTTGTATTTCCTTAGCTAGAAACCCCAGGACAACTTTAAATATGACTGATGAGAGCAGGCACGTCTCATTTCTGACTTTAAGGCAAAAGCCCAAAGAGATTCACCTTTAAATAAAACAAAATAAAGCAAGTTGCCTCTTTAAAAAGATATACATTCATTTCAGATTTCAGGAAGTATCGTTTTGTTGTTGTTGTTTGTTTGCTTTTTGGTTTTTTGGTGGCTGGCCAGTACAGGGATAAAACCCTGGACCTTGGTGTTATCAGCATCATGCACTAACCAGCTGAGCTAGCTAGCCAGCCCCAGGATTACCTTTCTATTCTAGTATACTTTCTTTTCCTAAACAGGTATAAATATTAAGTTTCATCAGTTGTATGTGGTCGTTCATGCAGACATTCACATTTATTTTTCTTTCAGCTCATGAATGTGATAGTTTACACTGAAGGATATCTTTATATAAAATACATCCTTGCATTCATGGAGTAAACCCTACTTAGTCGTGGTAGGTTTTATTCAACTGATGGATTAAATCTGATGTGTATCAGCTAGCTACTGTTGCTTGACAAACTATTGCAACATAAAGGGGCTTAATATTAAAAAAAATACATTGTTACTTCTCATGAGTTTGAGCCAGCTCAGCTGATCTTAGCTCTTTCACCTGTCTTTAGTCAACTGGTGGTTCTTCTGGGGTTGGGTTGCATGCACAGGCTTTCTGCTGGGAGGACTGGACTCTTCAGTAAACATCATTTACATCTGTCCACTAGCCTATTGTCAGTCCATTGTCATGGGACAAGAGTGCGAACCCTAACAGAGGTTGTTTTAAAATATATATTTGTATCATATTTGTTCACATTCTGTTGGCCAAACTAAGGCTGAACCCAGAGTCCACGGGTGGTCATACAGTATTCTCTCTAGGATTTTTATTTGTATTCATCAAAAACTAACTTTAGGAGTTTTGAAATAGAATGGGAACTAACTTTAAGTATATATTTGAAAGACTGTAAAGTGGTAGCCTTTTGGGTCCCCCCCCCCTTATCTGCTTCTGATTCTAATGGCCTTTCTTCTTTCACTCCAAGATGTGACAACCCTCCCCACAGTTTCAACATAGCAGATGACACTATTTTTCTTTCCTAGGGGGCATTTCAGATGCGGATCTCGCTGATGGGATTCCAGATGGAGGAGGTAGGGACTCCTTCTGTCTGTTTCCTTCTTCCATCCCATAAAGGCCACCTGTTCTGCCGACTGACAGCAGGGTCTAAAGTCTTGGGCCTCAGTAGAGTCATGGTCGAATGTTTGGAAATCTCTTTGGGAGCTGTACTGTTGGCAGGTGCATCCAGGCTGTGGACAGTAACACCTGCCCTGTAGATCCTGGGTCCCTGGGAGCCAAGTGAAAGGCTCAGGGAGCTTATTTTCTCTCTCATGGAATACAGACCTGCCCGCCTAGCAGGCAGCTCTCAGTCATCCTCTAATTCATCCAGTGACATATTTTCATCTGTAAATATCAAGTGTCACTAATGTTTTTTTATTACTATGTCGTTTCATATTATTTGGTGAATGTGGAAATTGAAAACCAAAGAATGAAGTGATGTAACTTGTCCCCAGGGCCCTAACTGGCAGTGTTACAATGGAAAAGTGGATTTTCTACCCCCTCTTTATAATCTTAGGTCAGATGATAGGCAAAAGAAGTATTTAAGTATTATTTTTATACAAATAAACATGCATATATTATATATATAATATATGCTGTAAATAAATATAATGAATTATAGTTTTATTATATAAAATGTATATTATTTATCATATATTTATGTGTATTTATAGATCCTATATTTATATATGTATACTTAGAATTATTTATAAATAATATATATACTTTTAGTATATTATAAAATAGTTTTGTATGTGTGACATACACTGCCATAGAATGTAAGAGGCAGTATCCTAGCTCTATAGCTGTGTAACATGCGTCCCAGAGAGTGTAACAGGCAGTATTCTAGCTCTATAGCTGTGTAACATGCATCCCATAGAGTGTAACAGGCAGTATCCTAGCTCTATAGTTATGTAACATGCATCCCACAGGGTGTAACAGACAGTACCCCAGCTCTGTAGCTGTGTAATGTGCACCCCATTGAGTGTAACAGGCAGTATCCCAGCTCTGTAGCTGTGTAACATGCGTCCCAGAGAGTGTAACAGGCAGTATTCTAGCTCTGCAGCTATGTAACATGCCTCCCATAGAGTGTAACAGGCAGTATCCTAGCTCTATAGTTAGGTAACATGCATCCCACAGGGTGTAACAGACAGTACCCCAGCTCTGTAGCTGTGTAATGTGCACCCCATTGAGTGTAACAGGCAGTATCCCAGCTCTGTAGCTGTGTAACATGCACTCCATAGAGTGTAACAGGCAGTATTCTAGCTCTGCAGCTATGTAACATGCATCCCATAGAGTGTAACAGGCAGTACCCTATCTCTGTAGCTGTGTAACAAGCAAGGCCTATGTGGACCTGGCACAGTGATTCACAGAAACTGACATTATGTGAACATAGTAAAGACTCTCACAAATTTATAGCTTGCTGGGTGAATTACTGTCTTGGGTTGTGCAGAAATCTTCCATAATTATACAAGCATCGCTTTGAAATCATACACGTGTGTGTGTTTGTGTGTGTGTGTGTGTGTGTGTTCAGTGTGAAAAAAAACAATAAAGGGGGTGTGCACCTGCATCACTTATTTTGGGGGACAGTGTGAAGAACACACCCAGAGCTGAAGGGTTACTTGAGCTGCTGCCACTGCCCACTCTCAGCAGACTGGTAGATTATGGCAAAGCCAGAAGTTGGCAGGAATGTGTGTGTCTTGGATCACTCTGTAGCTGTGGGCTGGTCTCAGGGGGGCTGCAGGATCCTGGCTGGGATTCCAGTGAGAGGAGACAGACTTCATGAGGCACCTCCAGGACTGGCTGGGTCTCCTGGAACCTACTGTGGGAGGGCTGGTTGCTGCTGGGATCTGAGCTTGTTTTTTGCATGAATGTGAACGCAACTGAGCAGGGATATCCCCCTTAAATCATGGAAAAGGACCCCCTGATGTTAAATGACCTTACCTCTGGTCATTCTGTTAAGGCACTTTTATTATGTCAGGCCACAGGAAGTTGATCTCTGCTGTAAATGTGTCTTTTACCCCAAATCTTCCCAAACTTTGTCTTTGCCTTGCAGGAGATGATGACAGAAGACCCAGGAAGGATGGGGAGGAAGGTTCGTGCACCTCGTTTCTGGCATCTCTCCTTTTGTCTCTCGTATATGTTGTCGAGAAAAGATGGGACTGTGGTGATCTGACATAGCGTTTGCAATGTTGGCAGGAGACATGGAAGACAGAAAAAGGAAGGAAAGATGGAGAAGGAGGCAGGGGCGACAGAAATTGCCTATTTTATTACATCCTTTTCCTAAAATTTGCTTTACTTGTAGCAAAATCTCTGGTTTTAAGCAACTTCTTTGGCAAAGGAGGTATTTATTTCCACAAAGATTTTGACATCGATTCTCTGTTTCCATCAATGCCCAAATGTGGATTTTTAAAATGTGTCATGAATGTTTATGGAGAAAGAAAAGCAATTATCTCCTGCCCCCCTTGTTTTCTACGAGTCCATTTATTATTGTTAAGGATCCAGTCCTTGGATTTTAAGAGGTAGTAATTTGTTCATAGCCCTCACCTAAGATGGTAAGGTTGTTTAAAAGGAAACGCCCTGGGAAAATACGTGTCCAGTACATTTATATCGGGCCATCCTTCCTGGCCTTATCAGTGGTTAATGTCTAACCCATCACTTTATCAGGGTGGGCTGGGGTGTGGTACTTAAGCTTGAAGACCCTTCTGCTTTGCATATATTAAACATTAATAGGGTGAACCCCCAGCCAATGGTTAGGGCCAGTGTTTTTGCTGAAACACAGAAAATTATTTGCTGTTCCCCCTCGTGGGATTCTGAAACGGTTCCATCTGGAGAAAATCCTCTAAAGCTCACATACAGTAGTCAGAACTGTGAATCTCTTCATTTTCCACCAGAGGAGGTTGTCACAGAATAAAGGCAACCGTGCATGGATTTTGTGTGGCTCTGTGGTTTTGGCAGTTGGCCTTTGATGTTTATCAACATGGAATAGATCCCATGTTTTCTGATGAAGAAAGCACCTATAACTGCAAACCGCATCATTACAGCAGAGATACAGAGACGAGAGGGAGGGTTTCCTTTTCATCTTACTCAATAGAAGCTTTCAAGCATCCAGTCGTTGAAAACGGTGGGATTCGATTCCACGACCACATCATCTGTGTCCTGTAAATTACCTGGGAGTCTTTACCTGACCCTTGGGACTTGTCAACCCGTTCTCTCCATGTCCTAACCCCCATGTCATGTGCTGCTGAGCTTTGCATCATTGACGGTTGTGTTTTCTCTTTAAACATTTAGGACAGTCCAGATGAATTATTTGCAGGTGTCTTAAAACCTTACTTACAAAAATTCCAGGCTGTCCCCCTCACTGTGGGTCTCTGTAGCATGTGGGGTCTTTATCCCTTTGCACGTACAAATGGCTTTGGGAAACGCCAGCGAGGAAAAGTTTCAGGCCGTCTGGGGAGCAATGATGGAGGGCTTCCTGGAGGAGGCGGTATTTTCTAAGGGTCTTAAAGGGATGAATAGGAGATTTTCAGGTATAGACAAAAAAGAGGGGTCACTATGGGTCTCTGCAGCACTTTGGAAGGCAGCTATGCTCACCACTATACCACCAACGCGCTCACTCTCTGCAGCACTTTGGATCTTTGTCTCTTTTTTGCCTTGTGATGGACACATGGCTGGGTTCATTCAGGTTAAAGACCCAGAGCCTGTTCTGTGTCCCTAGGGCACCAGGGGATGCCTGTGTCTCCATCTTCCCTCTCTTGTTCCTCTCTGATAACACCCCAGCCAACCTCCTGTGCATGCCCCAGCTCCAACCTTGGCATGATTCTCCAGTGCCCCACGTGGTCCCACCTTCCAGCTTTTGCATGTCTGCTCCCCCACCTGGCTTGCCCTCTCTGTGGATTTCCCTATAACATGATGCCACCTTATTCTAGAGGATGTCCCTAAACCAAAGCAGAGAGACCACCTCCTTCTTTGACCAGCCCCCTGCTCATCAATGCTAGAAATTCCCATCCACAGGGGTCTTTGCCTGTCTGCTAACTTCTGCACCACCCACGACCCAGGTCTCTGCTTAGCAAATCTTGGGTGCTCGGTCAATCGATGTCAGCTGAAATGATGTCACTCTGCTCACTTCAGAGCTGCACCTGCTGACATCAGCTCTTCAAGTGCTGTGCAAGACTGTCTCCTTGATAGCCCTAAGTGTCTTCCCTGGTTCACCAAGAGCCTCGGAGGCAGTGGTGGGGTGTGTCCCAGCACTAGGCACACCCAGACTGAGCTCCAGGTCTGTCTCTCTCAGCTCCATGTCTCGGGCAAGGTGCCTTGACTTACCTTGCTTTGTCTCTCAGAAATGGGCATAGAAGGTCCCAGGGCTGAGGTCAACCAGGCCAGAGAGATACCCAAGACTTCTTAAACCCTCTCTGCTCCTTGGGCTGCTGCTCCATTGCAGGGATACCCCAGGGAATGACAAAGGAATGCCATCCTTCCTTGGTTCACATGGCTGCAGGTTTTGTCCACCTGCTGAGCTAAGAACAAAGGCTGAAGAGAAGGACTCCTGTCTTGGTCCCCTGGATGGGGAGGGGACAGGATCTGTCATCTCACTGGAAGCCAGTGATTGGGTTAAGAATGGTCTGCAAGGTAAAATTGATTCCATTTTTAAATGTGACTTCTGGGGATTCCATCTGGGAATGCCAGGTGGCTGGTCTTTCCCACTGTGCGAAAGGATTTGAGGCTGTGTTTGGAACAAATGCAAGGCTTAGGAGCGGGGGTCCTTCCCCAGTGGTGCCTCCACTGGCCCCATGTCTCTGTACTCAGCCCCTGTCCCTCATGCTGTTTCACCTGGGCTGTCCCTGAAGATTAATCAACAACCATGGTGACCTCAAATCTGCCAGCCGCCTGCCCTATGTGGTCTTTTCACTCATTCGCATGTCTCCAGTCACGTTATCTTGTGGTTTTGCTCATAGGTGAAGCCCCGGGTGTGATTCCAGGGATTGTGGGGGCCATCGTGGTTGCCGTGGCTGGAGCCATTTCTAGCTTTATTGCTTACCAGAAAAAGAAGTTTTGTTTCAAAGAAAACGGTAAGTTTTTCATTGTGGGTGCCTCTCCTCTGTTCATTGCTTACTAGAAAACTGTGCTTGCTCTGAAAAACAAAAGCAAAACTCAGGCTGGCAGGAAACACATGTCTGTTGACTGATCGCTCATTTGTACACTTGCTAAAATTCTGGAATCAACCCTTTTAGGGTTGACCCCAGCGCTGCTCTGCTCTGTGTTTGGTTGTGTAAACTTTTGCAAGTTACTAACTGCTCCGTGCGTAGGTTCCACATCTATAAAGTGGGGGAAGGAGGGAATCTACACTGCAGAATTTATGTGAGGATGAAAGACAGTTGTGCATGAAAGCCTTGATGCATTTGCTGGCCGAGAGGAAGTGTTGGAGAAATGCTAGCTCTTGTAATAACCTGGTTCCGTTGCTTATGACAGAATACCTGAAACTGGGTCATTTATAAAGAAGGTGAATTTATTTATTACAGTTTCAGAGGCTGCAGGTCCAAGGTCCAGGGAACACATCTGGTGAGGTCTTCTACAGAGACCAGGGTGTCCCATGGTGAGAATGGGTTGAGCAAGAGAGAGCTGAACTGCTCACTCGCTCTCCTTTTAAAGCCATCAGAACCACACGCATGACTCCATGAATGGATCAATCCATTCACAAGGGCACAGTCCTCACAATCTAATCACTTCTCAAAGGCCACACCTCTCAAATACCATGATTGGATTTCCCACCCTCTTAACATTGTTACAATGGGGGTCAAGTTTCCAACACATGAACTTTCAGGGGACACATTTGACCCAAGGGAGCTCTTGTGATTTCTTCATTGTTACTGACAGTCACCATCCCCTTCCTTGGTCATAGGACAAGAGTCTTGGTGGGAGGCCACCATGTTGTTTTCTGCACCCAGGGGAAATTAAGATAAAAACACAGCATGTCCAATTCCCTTCCTGCTAGCACAGAATACCAAAAGGCATCTGGGAATCCAAGAGGGCTCTTGGATGGGATTTAAAGTGTAAAGGGGAATTTGAGAAATGCCACCCCTTACCACCAAAGTCCCTCAGTTATTTAGGATTTGCTGTGAAGTCAGTAAGTTCTGTTGTTTTGAACACAGCTAAAGTTCACACATCTCTGGATGGTTCTATTTAGGTCTTGCTCACTCTGGTATGACTAGTCAGAACTGGGCTCTGGTGTGGTTTGTAGGGATCCCACAACTCTGCATGCCCTCATCTCCCTGGAGGAGCCTCTTGAGATTTCCCAAGCCACCGGAAGTCTGAACTTCTCAGCCCACATAGGATCTTAAGACCTTATGCATTCTTGGTTGTTGAATCCTATGCCCAATGCTGGGCTTCCTGGGGATTCTAGGGAGATGCCCTGAAGATTTAAGTAGATGTTGGTGGAGACAACATTAGACCATAGGGATGGAGTATACTCTGAATTTTCCCCCATTCCAAATATTTATATCCACAAGGATTATTTATAGCCTGGAAGTAAGAGTCCTACGTAGCTGGATCCAGAGACCTAAAATAAGCTGCTGGTGTGTATACCCCTCTTCTTGCTGTCATCAGCAATGAGTCGTGCCCAAATAGATGACCTGAAAAATGGTTACATTGTGTAATGTTAAATGTACTAATTATCTTGATTTGAGCATCACATATTGCACACAGGTATTGATATTGAGCGCTGCACCCCATGGATATGTACCATCAATTATGTTTCAATAAAAAGAAAAAAAAAAAAATAGGTGACTCATTCAGGAAGATGCGTATAAAAAAAACTTATGATTAGAAGAACCAAGGGTGAAAACCAAAATAAGACATCATTTTTTTCCCTCTCTTGCTTCTCCTAGAAACAGTTCAGAGGTTAAATTAGTAAGGACTCAATGGAAGTGAATGTGTATTTCCTTTCCAATTATTAACTTTTTTTTTCTCTGAAGCTGTTCAACTCAGAATACACCGTTAAGCCAGGAAAAGAGTAAATTGCTCAAGTTTACTAGAGAATAATCCACACAAGAGAATAGATTTTTTTTTTTTTTTGAAATTCTGAAAATCTTTAGCTCAACCCAAATTGGATTCTGTAGTTGCAAAGCATTTCTTTTCCTTTGTGTGTGGGATTTATGAACCTTTGGGATCTTGTGGTGCCTTATGTATGGTGTATACACATATCCAAGGCATACGACTTTGGGGAAAACCCCAGAGTCTTAATAGATTTGTCTTTGTCGAAAATTTGGAAACAGAGATGGGAAAAGGCAAAACCAATTTTTTTTTTCTCAGTCCATCCCATCCCACCCCTGGGTGTTGGTCTTTGGGGGAAGCATCCTCTCCATTTGCTGTAGGAAGGAAGGCTCTCACCTATCGGGTAGGAGTAGTTTTCTTACAATTTCCAAAAATGAAAGCCTCCTTTCTGAAGAACTGGCTCAGGGGCAGTCCAGGATTCAACTTTTGCTATTCAGAGGCAAGTCTCATTTTTCTTAATATTTTCTGCAGTCTTTTATTATTCCGAAGCCAAATTAACACAAGGTACAACTTTAAATCTTGGTTTGCTTTCTGGGTGTTACCAGCTTCAAGATCTTGACCTTCTGTAAATGCACAAAGCAAAAAATCAACTAAAATGATAAAATAAAATAAGCAAATTATAATGAGGGAAGCAAGCTGGAGCTTCTGATTTCAGTAATCAGGCGCTTTTGTCTCTGGCTGTAAAATAAATGCTCAGCATGAGCGTGGAAATTAAACGACGTTCTATTCACGTAGCAACACCGAGAACCTAACTCAAAAGCATGAGTGGCTTTCAGGCTACGTTCATGCACGTTTCTGTTTCTAGACCTGTTTCCTAAAATGAGTTTAACACCCGTCTCAATGGCACGGTTTTAACAACAGAGATAGACTTGAAGTGTACAATCAGTGTATTGGGCACATGAAGATGTTAGAGGCCCTTAGAATCTGTGCAGGATTGTTCTATGGGTTTGGTTTCTGGGATGATGATTTTCAGGTGAGCTTGAAGATTTCATACAGTCCTTGAAGAAATCACGCATAGTTTGGGGAAGCCATTTTTCTGCAAGAGCGAGAGGCTGCCTTTGGGGGGAACAAGTCATTGCATTGAAATTGGTTGTGTGTGTGAAATTGGCATCCAAATTAGCCTGAGGCAAGTGTGTGCAAGCAGGTGCGTCTTCCCAGTGAAGAGAGACATTGGTCAAATACTGTCCATCTTGATCTAAATTTGATGTTTTGAGTTAACGTCTGTAAACATCCACGGCCCAGGGAATTCCAATGCTCTGTCCTTTATTTCTACAGATTTGAATTTGTAGTTGAGGGAGCTTTACCCAGTATCTGTCCATGTGATAGGAGGGGGCTTATTTCAGCTGTTTCTGCCATGTGCTCACGGTCTGTGTCTTTGGTCTGCGTTTGGGTGTGTTGGCTGCAAGGAACCGGGTCAAGGCCACTTACCACATGGAGCTTTGCATGTTCCCACGGATCCTGGCTTTTGGCTGTTGCTACTTGGTTTTAAGGACGCTGCCTCTCTGTGCAGAGCTCCTCGCAGCTCTGGGGCCCATCTGCCAGCAGTTTACCAGGGTTCTTGGCTGATGGCTGGTTTCTTGAAGCTTTGATGAAACTATTGGTTCACCTTTCTCCCTCCCTGCATCTTTACCTCCTCTTCTTAATTTTGGCTTCCACTTCCGATTCTCACTTCTTGCTATATGATGCCCTGTCAGCCTCTACCACGTTTCCTGTGAGCTTTTGTGCCCATCTTACTAACACCACCTCCCTCTGCCGCCTGGGACCCCAGCACACACCTGAGCCAGACCTATCACAAGTCTACTTTGTTATTTTATTCCTTTCAATCTTCCATTTCAGGTGAGTCAAAGATGTAGTGACAACAGAGAACTCTGTCACAGCCGTGACAGCATCCCAACCGATAATTGCTTATCTCCTAAGATGCGGTCGAAAGCCAATCTTTACACCTGCTGTTCTCCTGTCTCCCACTAGAAAATTACCACGATGATGTGATTCTCACGTGGGACATTTTATCCCTTGAATTCTGTGGTTTTACCCTTCTTGATGTCCAGAAGCTCATTATATTAAATTATAGTCGTCTATTATATTATATTATTGCACAGGTGGCTTCCGAAACTGAAGAGAAACACAGACTGTTTTTAAACGTAAATCAACAGAAAGAAATGGGGTTGGCAACTTCTACCTACAAATGAGGTTCATTCCCTCCAAGTCCATCCTTGCCAATGGGACAAGCCGGTGGTCAGAGGCTGGCCACCCTCTTCCCTGTGGTGTCCATTGGGTCATTCAGATTTGACCTTTTATGCCACGGATGGATTGGTCTTTGCCCCCTGCTTTCTTAGCCCTTGAATTTTAAAGATTCATTTCTTCCTTTTCCCAAGAAGCAGTTCCTAACTCTTTCTCCAATCTGTTCTTCCTAATACGTGAACCTCTCAGTTCCCCGGAGATCAAACAAATGAACACATGTTTCGGAATAACCTAAAAACCTCATCATGATCTTAATGTTTTAAGGTCTGTTGAGAATTGGTACATGGTCAGCCCTACTGTGCACCTGAGCATTGAGTCTCTGTGTGGTTCCTCTTGTGTCTTTTTGTATCCCTGAAACATGGAAATCACAGCTGGATTTTCCTTCCCTTTGCAAATTCCACCATCTCATTCTTGGGTGTTAAAAATGCATCTCTCATTTCGACCTCTTGCAGAGCTCACCCACAACCTCCTTGCCGTGGAGTCCTGAAATCTGGGTTGGGATCGGTGGTTTAAGGGTGATTTGGTCAGGGCTTGCTCTACTGTTGGGCTTTAAACTTTGCCCCTGTGGGCCTGATCTCCTTTCCATGGGGGTCACCTATACCGCTCTTTGAAAGATGTGTCCCCAGGTTTCTCAGTTCAGATCCAATGAAGCGTGTCCCCCAATCAATGCAGGACTAAATCTGAAATAGAATCTCTGGGTGCTCCAAAATGTCAGGCCTCATGGTGGCTTACAGATCAGCTCTTGCTGGTCAGTGGTCCCCACCAGGCATGGGGTAAAGATTGGCCTCGAGTGTGGTATAGCCTTATTGTTCTGTCTCATTGCTTAGATAACTACAGATGGTTGCCAGTGTAAAAGCAAAGCACCGTGAGGGGTTTCCAGTTGATTTTGGAGATGCAGAGTGCGTGTTCTTTTAAGTTGAGAGGGGAAGTTTGATGCAGATGGGGCGATGAGCATCTCCTAGAATGTGCTCTCCTCCTGACGAGCTGCGATGTTGGGACTTTTGCCCCAAACAGGGGATGTCCTTGTGATTGTTTACTGTTTCCAATGGGCTGTTTTCTTCTTCTTTAAAAGTAGCCAGACTTTACGTAGTGTTCCTTGGCCCAGAAGCATTTTTGTCTTTTGCCCTTTGTCTTTTTTTTTTTTTTTAAATTTTTGTTTTTGATATTTTGTATGTGCCTCTTGAAATGATTGCAAATTTAGACTTTCACGTCATGACAGTTTGCCGTAAAATGTGCCTGTGGTGATGTATTAGTCCGATTCTGTTGCTTATAATGGAACACCTCAAACTGGATAGTTTATAAAGAAATAAAATTTATTTCCCATAGTTTGGAGGTGGGGAAGTCCAAGGTCCAGGAAACACATCTGGTAAGGGCTTTGTTCTCGGTGGTGACTGCAGAGATACAGGGTGTCTGTCACATGGTGAGGATCAGCTGAGCAAGAGAGAACTAACCTGCTCACTGGCTCTCCTTATAAAGCCATCAAAACTGTGCCCATTACTCCAGGAATGGATCCATTCATTCACCAGGACACAGTCCTCACAATCTAATCACCTCTCAAAGTCCCCACCTTTCAAATTCCGTGACTGGACTTCCCACCTTCATCACTGTTACATGGAAATCAAGTACTCAATACATGATTTGGGGGGTACACATTTAACTCATAGTGACAACCTAGCACCTCCCCTGCTAGGAAAACAAATGGCATTTGGGGTAAACTTTTTCACCAATCTCCTTGAACTCTCCTTTTTGGGTGTTTTTCTTTTTTTCTTTCTTTTTTTGTTTACTCTTCGAATGTTGGCTTCTTTGTGTGAGTGTCCTTTAGTGACTGCAAGAGGGTGGTTATGGTCACTAAATTCCTTTAATACAAATTGTGATGCATTTTTCTGTTTAACATTATTAAAAGTTATGCTGCTGTAGTGTACATGTTTCTTCTAGAAGATATTTTAACCACAGAGGGCACAGTTTTACCAATATTAAAGTTTGTGAGCAGGACATGCATTGCCATGGATATGATGAAACTGTACGAGTACGTTCTGTGCTGAAGCGTGTGGCTTGTGTGTTCCTCCCAACGATGCAGTAAAGAAATAAATATATTTTATCTGTGAATCGCTTAATGCATCTTGAATTCTGTTGCCGTATGTCAGAAGAGAAGCTAAACTGAGAACATTTGAGGCAGGGGGTGATAATATTGGCATTGAGATGTGTTTCAAAAATTTTTAAATGGAAATTTAGAAATAAAAACAAGATAGACTGGGGCAAAGTGCAGGAGGAACAAGCAAGCCCGGCCACATGAGGCTGATCAGCTCTCATGCCCCCCAGTGAGCACAGTGCCCCTTGGTGGTCTGATCCCTCTGCATTCTGGGGAAGGTGGGTACGGAGGGCAGGGGGACTGGGTTCAGCTGGAGAATGGTATGAAAAGGTGGAAAAAAAGAAAAAAAATGTCCCCTTTTCCCAGGGGCTGAAAAGATACTAATCTCTTGATGTTCTCTATGCTTATTTTTGATGGGATTGGGGGACAGAGAGAAGTCAAGATGTTCTTTACAAAGATGCATGCATCCTTATTAAAGCAGGGGCCTTATATGTGCAGTGTTGAGGGAGAAAAAAAAAAACTTAATATAGAGCAAAAGAAAACTGTTTGGATCCCTCGGGTAAGGCCCTGTTTATGTGCACCACGCATGGAAACATTGTGCACTGCACTTGGAAACATTGTAACAACATCCTCACTTCTGAGTGTTGCAGTGGCTGTTAGGTGTGCACTGCACATGGAAACATTGTAACAACGTCCTCACTTCTGAGTGTTGCAGTGGCTGTTAGGTGTGCACTGCACATGGAAACATTGTAACAACGTCCTCACTTCTGAGTATTGCAGTGGCTGTTAGGTGTGCACTGCACATGGAAACATTGTAACAACGTCCTCACTTCTGCGTGTTGCAGTAGCTGTTAGGTGTGCACTGCACATGGAAACATTGTAACAACGTCCTCACTTCTGAGTGTTGCAGTGGCTGTTAGGTGTGCACTGCACATGGAAACATTGTAACAACGTCCTCACTTCTGAGTATTGCAGTGGCTGTTAGGTGTGCACTGCACATGGAAACATTGTAACAACGTCCTCACTTCTGCGTGTTGCAGTAGCTGTTAGGTGTGCACTGCACATGGAAACATTGTAACAACGTCCTCACTTCTGAGTGTTGCAGTGGCTGTTAGGTGTGCACTGCACATGGAAACATTGTAACAACGTCCTCATTTCTGAGTGTTGCAGTGGCTGTTAGGTGTGCACTGCACATGGAAACATTGTAACAGTGTCCTCACTTCTGCGTGTTGCAGTGGCTGTTAGGTGTGCACTGCACATGGAAACATTGTAACAGTGTCCTCACTTCTGCGTGTTGCAGTGGCTGTTAGGTGTGCACTGCACATGGAAACATTGTAACAGTGTCCTCACTTCTGCGTGTTGCAGTGGCTGTTAGGTGTGCACTGCACATGGAAACATTGTAACAACGTCCTCACTTCTGAGTGTTGCAGTGGCTGTTAGGTGTGCACTGCACATGGAAACATTGTAACAACGTCCTCACTTCTGAGTATTGCAGTGGCTGTTAGGTGTGCACTGCACATGGAAACATTGTAACAACGTCCTCACTTCTGCGTGTTGCAGTAGCTGTTAGGTGTGCACTGCACATGGAAACATTGTAACAACGTCCTCACTTCCGAGTGTTGCAGTGGCTGTTAGACCCTGATTCAGGGATCCAACAGGGTTTTGAGATTTAGAATTGAGTCTTCTCACTGGAGAAACACCTGCACCTGCGACGCAGGCTCCCAAGCATGTTTGTGCATTTCGTGGAGTGCTTTCTTCTGTTGTACTGAGCCTCTGTGGGTGTTTTGTTTTTCGTTTTAGCAGAACAAGGTGAAGTCGACATGGAAAACACCCGCAACACCAACGCGGAGCCACCTGGTAAGAAGGGACGGGGAAGGTTGGTACCACGGGGAGGGTGTATCAGTTTTAGTTTCTCCAGCTACAATACCCTCCTGCCCACATGCTCAAGTTCGGTTTTGTGGTATTGGTTGTGTGTTCCTCTATGGGGGAGATTCATTTGGGAGATGACGTGTCACCTCCCTGGAGCTTGAGGCTTTGGGTAAGATTTAATGATGCTTAAGCCTCACTTGAACTGCATATGGATTAACTCCACCTGTGAGGGTGTGGTTTTTACACTAAGATTCCTGGGGTCTCCTTGGCCCCAAACACTGTCTTTTCTGCTTCCTGGCTAAGCACTACTGCGCAAGTTACCAATGAGTAAAACCGGATAAAAACATATTTACCTCTTGGAGACCTCACTTTCTCTCTCTTTAAATGGAGAAAGTAATACCTGCTTTATAAAAGTTTTGGGAGGAATGAATAAAATTGATAAAGTATCTGTTGCAAGTCAGTACTCAATACTGACGGGTTTCGTTATTATCAGATTATTTCAGAATGTTGTCTTCTTTTTCCAGACCTGATTCTAGTTTATCTGTTTAAAGGGTGTGCTGAGCATTGAACACGAAACTTCATGTATAGACAGATCATACTGGTGCCAAGTAAAGCAAAATGATATCACTCCCTTTTTGTGAAATACAAAACTTCTGGTAAAATCCACAAATTTAATTTGAAAAAAAAAAAAACAACTAAATAAATAAATATGGATTAAGATGATTTTCCAAGTGGTGCCCAGTTGGTGCATTTGAAAGTCAACAACTTCCTGGTATGTTTCCAGGATTAAAAGTACATCTTCCCAAAATACAACATTTTGTCACATTTTGCCATCACTTTTTAAAAAGTCCTTCTGACCAGGTGGAGACTCTGGCCACAAGCACAGACTGGTTAAATGAAGGAAATGTCTCAGAGATAAAGTCAAGGCCACTTTCGAAAATGGCTGGAAAAAAAAATTGTGTGTGTATATGCGAGGACACTTCAGAATGTTCATGGAAAAATTGAACTGAAAGATTTATACAGATCTTTCCACAACTCTTTGAGCTACCCTCTGATATCTGTTGTGTATGCGTTTCTTTCTTTTTTTGTTTTATTTATGCATATGCTGGACTCTAAGAGAGGCAGCATTTATTTTAACAGGACACCGACCCAACTGAGATGAGTTTTTAAGAAATTTTAAAATAATTAGAATTCTAAAAATATAGAGAGTTCTAGAATGTTAGTGCCTAGTTTACTAAATGTACAAATCAGGGAAAGATGTTCAAAATGAGCTATTGTCCTCAAGCAGCAGGGGAGATTTCTTCTGCCAAATGTGCCTCTTGAGGACGTCCAGCTTTACGGGCCAACACGTTGCTGTTTATGTGTGGGCCTTTGTCCTGTCGAGAACTTGGCTTTTCCAGCTTTTTCAATCAGCTTATTCTGAAGGAAAATCCCATTATTATTAATTTTCTTGTCCAAATCCCATCTACTCACTCCAACATAGTTTCAAGAATGACATGCCAAATAAACTCCTAACACCTAAATGAACGGACTAGAAAATCTCAGCCGCACAGGGTTGTAAATTAATAAAAATCACATACCCTGATTTAGAAAATTATTCTGAAATTCGGTATATTATACATAAGATAATTTGAGAAGCCATGTGCACGACTGTGTTGGGGGGATTGGGAATAAGGTTCTTTTTCTCTCTGCTGTTCACAGTTCAGCGCACTCTTTTAGAGAAATAGAAGAACTTCGTGACAATGCAGACGTTCGAAGGAGGCTTGTGACACCTGCCTGAAGCTCCTCTCCTGAAAACACCTGCATGAGGACAGAGACACTGGCTCAGGGAGTGGAGCCTTCCCGTGCCTGCCTTAGTTTTCATTCATGTTGGACTCTCTGTTTCCACCTTGAGATGTGCTTTACCTGTTGCCGTGCTGGGCGGATGATGTTTTTACTAACAACAAGTTTTACATCCAAGTGGGGACTTGGGCTGTGCCCTCTCCGAGGCCCTTGGGGATTTCCTGTGTGATGTGAAAGGCTGACCATTACCACGTCCCTCTATTCAATTATCAACCCCACCAAAGTACCCCGACCCGGAACTCTGGGCCTTCATGAATTACGTGTACTTGAGCACGTCTGGAACGTCCCTAGAGGCATTGACCATTTTTATAATGTGAGGTAAGACTTGCAATTGGTTTTGTCAATGTTTTCTTCATTTGGGAGGATATATATATTTTTTTCATACCAGACTAATAAAAAGGAATTAGAAACCAACTACTTTCCTTACATAAATGTTTTGCCATGGGGTGGATTTTAAAGCAGGTTGTGGAACTTAGTGAGATGGATTCCAGGTTCCCTTTTCGGGGACTTTATGGTATATATTTCAGTGTCCTTTTCTTTCACCCATCCTGCCACGTGGGGACGGGCACTCCTTGACACCCAGATACTCCTCTCCGTGCAGATACTCCCCTCCAACCAGGTACCCCCACATCCAGATACTTGCTGCATCCAGATACCTCTCTGAATCCAGCTACTGTCTGCATTCGGATATTTCCCTGCATCCAGATACTCCCTGCATCTAGACACTCTCCTGCATCCAGATGCTACTCTGCATTTCTGTGGGTTTCATGGGTTTCCACATGTACATTTTGTAAAGACTGTATAATCCTTAATCATTTATACAGTCTTTACAAAATGTTGAACTACTTTGATGTGAGAGCTGGGTTTAACATAGGGGTAACACAGATTTGTGGCAGAGAATCTCTTTTTCTTCTTCTTGACAGTGTAGCATTAACTGAAAGCATATTCTCTTTCCTGCAACAAACAATGACTTTTCCACATTTAGGAGTAAGTCCTATTTAGGGAAAGGCATACGCTGCAAGGCTTCCTAAATGCGTGTTTTTACATAAGACCTGGGCAGGGCTCTGCTTCGATTTTTGTGTTAATTTCATAAAAAATATAAGCCACGATATTCCAGATGGGGTTGAACTTATCCATAAACTTTCCTCCAGTGAAAAATGAGGATGTCCTCAGTATGTCCCCAGCGGCACAGGCAGGCCAAGGTAAAGCTCTTAGAGTAGTCAACCCCGAGAAAGGCAATTCCATGGGAAAGCTTCACTTTGTCAAATAATGGTGTGAAAAGCTACTGCCTGGGGTGGCACTGAATTTTCATGTGCAACTTCCCCTGTTCAAAGGTGTGGTGTTATCTTACCTGTAGGGGCTGCACCAGATGTGGGAAAAGAGGTGGATGGAGTTGAGTGTCATGGATTCTGAGTCTTTCCCACTTCTGAGCTCAGGAACTCTGCTAGCTATTTGGGGGTGGGCATCTAAGCAGACCCCTGCTGTTGAAGATTCAATGCCTCCCCACACCCGCATCATTCCCGGGATATTGATGGGCACAGTCACCTGGCTCTTTTCGGCATTTGAGGTAGTCCTTTTGTTTTTGACGCTCCTAAAAACTTTTGAGTATGTGAGACAGGTAGGAAAAAAGATGACAAACCCCTAGTTATGTGTCTCATACATTCATTGCTTCCTTCGATAAATACCTGTCAGATGCCACCTGTGGCCCAGGTATGAACAGCAGTGGAGCTGACATTCTAGGTTCCAGAGGATGTAACCAAAGCATCACAAATATCTTATCTCATTTGCCACTTGGAGGGGTTGACCAGACATCAAAGGCTGAAGGCTGGATTAGCCAACACACCTGAGCCTCGTGCGGATAGTGACAAACACCTGGTTATAAAGGTAGAATATGCTGTTCATAGTTTTCTCAAATGTATCATCATGGATTGTCTTTGAGGTCAGACTCTACACAGTGACTTGCTTTGGAATAATTTTAAAAAATTCACGAAACCTTTTTTTTGTCATTCCATGAATAACAATAACATTTTTACAAGTATTGTAATCATACTAAAAGCATACATGGCTTATTAAAATGAACAGAAGAACGGTAAAAGGATGGTATTTTTTAAAGTATGTCAAATTATGGCTCACTTATAAATAAATATATACTTTCAAGAAATATGTCAAGTAGGATTAATTTCTATGGAGGGTGGATGCCCGTCTTTGCAGATGGTCATTTTACTTTCACACTGACAAAAAAATAAAGAGATGATGTTCTCAAAGGTGGATCTTTTGAAAAAGAGAGTTTAAAGTACGCAGCCTGTTAGGCCATTAAATATCTTGGCAAAAACAATTCCCTGTCTCATTATTTTGGAAATTCTTTTTGAAGAAAACAGTCTGACGGCTTTTGGAATTAGGATTAAAAATTTACCTTAGGACTAACAGGAGACAGAATAAAATACTGTTATGTAATAATGTTACATACTCGCTCCTAAGGTGGCTGTTGGTACCAGAGCCGATCTCTTAACTTCTTACAGAAAAAGTCAACCTTCTGTAGGTTTTTCTGGGATTTATTCTGCCAATATTTACTGGACTTCCACTGCATGCCTGGCACCATCAATGAACAAAAAGGCTCTTGTCTGTATCCTTTTTAACACAGGGGAGGATTTGTTGCAATTCTGGGTCATAACATCTTTAACCAACCCACTTAATCTGTGGCCACGATTTTGCTGTCAATAAAATGCTACAAGGAACATCTCTGGATTTACATCATTGTGAGCCCTTACAAGTGACTGTTGTCATCAATGCCCAAAGGTGGCTTTGTCAGGCAGAAAGGCATGTGTGTATTTAATTATTTATGGGCATTGCCAAATTGTGTTTCATAGACATTGCGCAAATTCACAGCATCTCCCATGATGTCTGAGTTTCTCTGCAGCACTGCTCACTTTCTGATCATTTCCAATCTCTTAGTTCAAATATGATTCCTAATCAGCTGCCTAGCACTGCATTTATATGGTTTTAATATATGGCAAGACTTAGGGGTTTTCCTGTCACTCTTTACACAGTTTCCTTGGCCATTCTTTGCTGTTTAATTTTTCATGCATATCTCAGAATCAGCTTGTCTGCTGTAAGAAAAATCCTCAGTATTCTTATCAGGATTTCATTAAATCTACAGGCATGTTGATAATATGGAGTCAGTCTATTTAAAAAGGGATATCTCTCCTTTTGCCTGACTTATTTTTTATTTCTTCCTTAGCATGTTCATACTGATTTACACATCTCTTTCTTTCATTGAAAAAAATATTTTTAATTGACATATTGATTATACATATTTATGGGATACAGAATTAAATGTCAATCAATACATATGTAACATTTCCCATTTTATATGGAAATACTACTGATTTGTTAGTTCCGTGCCATGCTAATTTCTTAAATTCTCTCATTGAGAGAATTTAACACACACACACACACACACACGCACGTGGATACAATAAGTCTTCACATATACAAGCATGAAAGAATCCATCAATTTTTTCTTAAGAGTGTTTGTCAGGAATGCATATTAAATTAAATCTTGTGCTTTTTCAGCATCTAAGGAAACAGTCATATGGTTTCCTACTTTGATCTATTAATATGGTGAATTAAATATAATTACATGTCCTGTAACAGATGACCTAATATTGACCCATCCTTTCATTCTGGAATTGGACTCTGTTTGCTGCTTGTTCTCTTTAGGATTCTTGTGTCAATGTTCAAACGTGAAATTGGTCTGTGTTATGTTTTTGCATTAGTTCAATATTGTGCTTTTTTCATACATAGATTTGGTAGATTTTCTTTGTTCTTTTTATTCTGGAAAATCTGTTTGGTTGAAATTACCTGTGGCCTCTGCATGTGCTGTGTGTGTGTGTGCATGTAGAGGGGATAATTGTTTTTTAGTTTTTGCTTTTCTCTGGGTAGGGGAAGATGCATTTAAAAAAATACTTTTTGTATTTCTACTTCTTTATTGGAAAGTCACCCACATTTCTTAAGTTTTCAGATGTCATTCTGTAGATCTGAGCAATGAATCACTTATAATTCCTCAACATGCTCCAAGTCTATGAAGAACTGCACACCCATATTTTGTGTGGTCATTGTTTTACTTAATTATTTTAATCCATTTTAGCTTTCGTGAATAATTCTTAAATGTTTAGCTTTACCATTTCTCCATTTAGAATTCATCAATTCCTTCCACGTGCTTTCCCTTGGATTTAATTTTTACCCACCCTCCATACAGACAATGTCCTGAGTACAATGCCTCTTCTGCTTAATTTCATTTCTTCTTGTTTACTGTTATAAATATGCAAGGCTCTAACATTTCATCTGAGCTCAAATTTCCACATGGATAGCTAGGATTCAGCATCTTCGGTCTTTGTTTTCTGTCAACCCAACTTTAGAAAGTTTGAAAAATACCCCAGTGATAATTGTGTGCTGTTCCCCTTCCTGGTTGTATTATTCATTTCCAATTTTATCGCCAGGCAGGATCCAAATGTTGTCTCTACATTTTTAAAAAATATTCTGCTGAAGTGTTCTTTGTAGCCCAGTTGTGAATTTTGTGGACATCTCATGTGCACGAAAGGGATGTGTAATCTCACTTTTTAAGACATAGGATGTGAAAATTAAATCTACCTGATCAATTCTGCTTTAATGAGCTGTGTTTGCCTGTTGTCCCCATTGATTTGCTGAGGCTGAGAGGTGGACTGGAGTGTTCTTCACCTGTGTGTTCCTGTCTCTCCAGCTTGCATTTATTAGCACAGGTGATGTGAATTGTGTCCCCCAAGCTTTATGTATTAGAAGCTTGGACCCCACTGTGACTGTTAAGAAGGTGGGAAATCCTATTATGGTAATTGCAAGGTGGGGCCTTGAACAGGTGATTGGATTGCAGGACCCTGCAGTAGTGAATGGATTAATAATGGTGATCAGAGGTGTGGTTCCGAGGGCTTTAAAAGGAGAGTGAATGAGAAACTGTCTCTCTCTCTGTGCTCCATCTTCTGCAACATGAGACACCTGCATTTCTGTAAAGCCACCACCGAGAAGACCCTAACCAGGTGTGCTCCCTGGACTTTGGACTTCCTAGCTTCTGGAACCATAAGCAATAAATTTCATTTTTTTAAAAAATTACCCAGATCCAGGTATTTTGTCAGAAGCAACAGAAACAGACTAAGACAATGAGGCCAGCTTAAGTTATGTGGTCACTTTCTGCCTTGTGGTTACACAGAAAAATAATGATGACAGAACTGCGTCACGGGATTCACGATGACCACACAGCATGTACCTTACAAAATGTAACCCATGGGCCAAATCTGACTGCTGCCTGTTTTTGTAAAGCCCTTGAGTTAAGAATTGTTTTTATATGTCTAAGTGATCTCTAAAAAGCAAAAGACAATGATGTTTTATGATGCATGAAAATAACATCCAATTCAAATTTCAACGCACAGTCATGCTCATTGGTTTAAATATGTCACACAGAGCCTGTGTAGTTTGCAAAGATGAATATATTTACTACCTGACACTTCCCAGAAGAGCTTTCCTACCCCTCCCTCAATATATGTAAAGCACTTATAACGTTGTCTAGCCTAAGTCAGGCATGATGGAAAGGTTGGCTCTTAGGTTATACCTTTACTTCATTTACAAGGATTTCCTGAATTTACCCATTTAACCTAATAATTGCTGCTGCTTGGGGAACTTTTTTTTTTTTTTAATAGAGGTGAAATTCACATGCCATAAAATTAATCATTTTAACATGAACTATTCAGGGGCTTTCAGTGCATTCACAGTGTGGTGCAACCATCACCTCTATTTAGTTCCTAAGTATTCTCATCACCTCCAGAGGAGACCACGTACATATTACTCAGTCATTCCCTGTACTAGTGTCCGGGGGCTGCCATAACAAAGTCCCACAGCCTGGGTAGGTCAACAACAGACATTTATACTCTCATAGTCCTGGAAGTCTGTGATCAAGGTGTCAGCAGTGTTGGTTTCTTCTGATGGCTAGGAGAGAAAATCTGCCTGCCTCTCCCTCTGGTTCCTGTGGTTTGCTGCAAATTTTTGGTGTTCCTTGGCTTATAAATCCATCACCCCAATCTCTCTATGTTCACAGCATTCTCCCTGTGTGTGTCAGTGTCCAGATTTCCCTCCTCTTCTGAGGACACGAATCATTTTAGACTAGAGGTCACTCTACTCCAGCATGATGTCACCATAACTCATCACATCTGCAACCACCCCATCGCCAAATAAGGTCACGTTCTGAGGTACTGGAAGTTACAACTTCAATATATGCATTTTGGGGAGTCACTGCCCATTTCCCTTCCCCAGCCCCTGGCAACCACCAATCTACTTTGTGTCTCTGGATTTGCCTGGTCTGGACATTTTATAGAAATGAAGTCCTACAGTATGTGGTCTTTTCTGTCTGGATTCCTCCACCGAGGGTGATGTTTCTGACGTCCATCCACGTTGTGGCATGTGTCAGTGCTTCATATCTTTTCATGGTCAGGGATCTTTAAAGGAAAAATGCTTCTAGAAAGCATATCAACTGCTTGCCAATCTTACTAAGCATGTGAGATTATACTTGCAAGTTGTCAGCACCACGCTCAGCCAGTGAGCAAACCGGCCATCCCTATATAGGATCCGAACCCGTGGCCTTGGTGTTATCAGCACCGCACTCTACCGAGTGAGCCACGGGCCGGCCCTCTTGCAAGTTGTCTTACGACAATTTCCCTGTACACACACACATATGTATGTTAGGACTTAATCTACCTAAGTAACTTTATAAAGATGTTATATAGTAAACAAATCCAAACACCAAACAACATAAATACACGTAACATTTCAGGTGCCAAAATGTATATGCAGAAAACTTGAAGATTTATTTCTTCTGGGTCTATTTGGTATTAATCCAGCTTCTCTGGGGATTTAGAAACTGCTCTCCTATTTGGGATTTTTTTCCCCTTTCTCATGCACTATTCCACTTAGGGGACTTCAAAGCTTTTTTGCAAATGTTAACTTTTTATTTTTCCCTACCGCTTTGTGATTGGTAGCTTGCAAAGGGTAATCCATAAGTATCTATGGATAAATTAGACACAGTCATAGATCTATAAGAAAAAAACAAAACAGAACATAATGACCACTGTGAAAATAGGATTACTCATCAGACTCAGATATCAGGCTATATTTCTTCTCAAGGGAGATTTCAAAGGGACTGTTGTGAGTTACATAAAGTGCTTCAGAATCAATACGTGTTCTTTCTCTCTCTGGCATCTATTTTTCCTGTTTTGTAGAAGGATGTCAAAATGAAACCACAAGGAAAAATTTTTTCAAATTCAAGCCTGAAAGCCAGTTTTGTAGATTTCCATCCTGTACTGCAGAGTGAGCCTTCAAGGGAGCAGATCAGTTAATTATTTCAAATAACATCACAGACACTAGTGATTACAGTATTCATCTTTTGTGATGTCCTACGCTCAGACTTCCATTTTTCATCATTCTCCACCTCTGGGTGGCCTCTGGAGCACTGGGCTTTGTGTTAGCAGAATTGCTTTTAAAGAGAATTCTTGCATTTTTTATGCAGGTCAGTATGTCAGGGAGAACTGATAGGCACTTTGGAAAGGAATTCAGCTCAGCACTAACCCTATTCAGAAGGACCATTTTTTACCCCCCTAATCTAAATCCCCTTTGGAAGGAAGAAACAGAACAATTGAAAAAAACAAAAAAAGTCTGTGTGTCATTCTGTACCATTATAGGATGAACTTGATACATCCTTTCTATCCTGACAATGGTGATAATCTGGTGACAGATCTCATTTGGGGGGCTGGGATGAAGATTCTTTCTGTGCTAGAAGAAAAATACTTTTGCTTACTTGGTGCCATTTTTCTTTGTCTCCAAGAAAGGAAAGCTGTGTTAGTGTCCTGTTGCCACTATAATAAATGACCACAAGTTGTGTGTCTTGAAACAACATGAATTTATCCTCCCCCAGTTCTGGAGGCAGGAGTCTGAGATCAGCTGTGGCAGGGCTGTGCTCCCTCCAGAGGCTCCAGGGGAGGATCCTTCCTGCCTCTTCCAGCTCCTGGTGGCTCCAGGCATCTCTGAGCTGTGGCCACATCACTCTAGTCTTTGTCTCTGTCTTCACATGGCTTCTCCTCTGTGTCTGTGTCTCCTCTTCTGTCTCTTATGAGGACACTTGTCATTGGATTTAGGGCCACCCTAATCCAGGAAGACATCATCTTAACTAATCATATCTACAACAAACCTGTTTCCAAGTAAAGTCACTTTCTGAGACACTGGGTGTTAGGACTCCATCATACATTTTTTTTGGGGGGGGGGACACAGTTAAACTCATCCCACCTGCCACGTGTTTCCTGAGAGCAGACAGCAGTCTGAGTTAGCTTTGTTTCACCTGCACGCTCTATGCCTTAACATGAAGAACACAAGAGTGAACTCTGGTCTTTTAAATGTGAAGAATACTTGTGAAACTAGGACACAGAGGTCTCCTTGAGTCACAGCAAAGTCACACTGTCCCGAGCATGAGCACTCTTCTCACACAATCATCTCCTTTTGGCATCTCTCTTTATTGTCGTGGCACCCACCTGAGACCAAAGCTGAGTGTCCAATGATCATCTCATTTCCTTCACCAGCCACCATCATACAATGTCTTCTATTTAACTCCACGAATGATTTTGGGTGCCTGCATTGGGCTAACCACCAATAGGACAGCAGGCTTGAAGACACAAGCCTTGGACTCAGGATGCCTGAATGTGAATCACAGCTCCGCTGTCTGCCATTGACTGAAATCTATCTGGGTCTGTAGAGAAGTGCTCTGAAGGTCTGTTTAATGGTTCAGTGAGGGACACCATGCCTGGTTCTCAGTCTTCAATTCTGTTATTTTATTTCTTGGAAGAATATTTAAAATCTGCCTTCATGATGGTTACCCTTTACCCATCCTTGCATCCATCACCTTCTACTGGATTATGACAACAACCTCTATGACCTTGCATCAAAGGTATCCCTGTCTGTAACCCACCTTTAGATAGGAGGTGCTCAGTTCCCTGGATTTGGGTTTCAGGCCACTCCCTTAGGTCTCAAATGACTCTCCTATGACTCTGGCCCCTGCTTTGAATCCTGAGTTACTGTTGCCTCTTGCATCCACTTTTTGCACCAACACAGAGAGAGCAAGACCACAGGAGACAGACTTATTAATTCCAGTGGCCGAGCATGCTCAGTAGAGGAGTTTATCTTTGAATGACCTTCCACTGGGGGCACTAGAGAGCACCAAAAATATTTTAAGTAATTCTCCTTGTATATGTTGGTAGGTGACTACTGAGCATGCTCTAAAGAGACCAACAGAGCACATGCAAGGTTAGGTTACATAACCAATTACATAACCAGTGATGGCCCCCTTAGTTAATTATTCATTAGATAGCATGAATATGTATAGAATAGCCAAGTATAAAAATTGAATCCGGGGAGAAGGTAGGGCTGTGCTTACCCTTGAGCCTGTGAAGCAAGTATCATATTTCACTTTGCCTGTGAAATATGTATCTTTCTTTCTGTATTAAACTTGCTTTCACTTTCTACTGTGACTCTGCTCTTGAATTCTTTCCTGTGGCCAAGTCAAGAGCCTGGTAGAGGACAAGGTCGAGGCCCAGCATCTGACCTCCCCAGACCCTCTCTTCCAGTAACACTGTTTCATCTTCACATAAGGATCTCAGCTTAACCCTCCCCTGTATAAAAGAGCAACACTGCTCCCCCTGCTTGCAAAACAATGATCTTTACACAGCATGCAGTACTGGCAAATGGAGCCCCAATGTGTCATTATTTTATTCTCTAGCATATCCAGCCCAGACCTTGTACTCACACTCAGAAGAGGTCCACACCTGTTGCTTTGCTTGGCCTCAATGCCTTTCCACTACGTTTCCTCCAGCAAATTTCAAAGCCCAAGTCAAATGTTATATGGTCCTGATTTTTAGTCCCTTGGTGTGGTCTGAATGTTTGTGTCTCCCCAAAATTCAAGTGTTGAAATTCTAACCCCCAAGGTGATGGTTTTAGGAGGTGGGTACTTTGGGAGGTGATGAGGTCATGAGGGTGGATCCTCATGAATTGGATTAGTGACCTTTTAAAAAGACCCCAGAGAGCTCCCTTGTCCCTTCCACTATGTGAGGACATAGCAAGAAGGTGCCATCTATGAATGAGGAAGCAGGTCCTCACCAGATACCAAATCTGCCACACCTTGATATTGGACTTCCAGCCTACAAGAACTGTGAGCAATAAAGCAGAAAAAAAAATTCTGTTGTTCATAAGCCATCTTGACTATGGTATTTTGTTACAGCAGCCTGGGCTGTCTAAGACAGACAAACAATTGTGCTGAGAAAGAAACTCTCTTATCCAGTGCAAATCAATGGATTTATTTAACAGTTCTTTAGAATTAAACTTTAAAAAAGAAAAAAAACTTTCTTCTGGATGTTTCAGGGCCTTCAACATGCCCATGTGTATTTGGAGTCTCCAGGAGGAGAACTTTATTCCAAGTCCATTGGAGTCTTTGCTCTTAAAGCATCTTCTTGGATTTCCATTGAACATTGTGTGGACAGTGCTGTTCTAAAGCATTCGAAAGCTTCTACAAACCCCTAGGCATCTGAGAAAGTCCAATCCCAACTCCTGCTGCATGAGAAAAAGGCCCCAGGTCAGTCCTCCCGAGCATTCCATCTCTGTCCCTTGGGTTGTAATGATATAGGAGGCGCTCAGCTTTGCTAGGCTCAGGTTAAAGGACACACCCCTGGCTTACAAGCTATTCCCCAAGGTCCCAAGCCCCTCCTTTGGGCCCTCCCCCAGAGGAAAGTTAATGTTGCTTATTAGACCTCTTTTTAGCACCAACACCAGGAAATTAAGACCTCAGGGGGCTGGCTTGTGGAAATCCAGTGTCTGTGCATGCTCAGTAGAGAAGTGTTATTATAATCCTGGTAGCTGAGTGATCTTCCACTATAGGTGCCAGAGAGCACAGAATATTCTTGAAGATGCCAGGTACATGTGACAGGATCTGGCCAGTGAACGTGCTCCAACTGAGCAGCTGAGCATGTGCAAAACTAATGTTACATAACTGGGAACCACCCCCTTAATTGAATATTCATTATATGGAGTAACTATAAAAGCTGAATCTCAGCAAACGATGGGGCTATTGCTCACCCTCCTGGAGCCAGCCTGCACTCTGCTTGTGGAGTGTGTATTTATTTCTTTTGGAATCAAACTTACTTTCAGTGAGAAGCTGCTCAGTCTCTTGAGCCAGCCTGCACTGTGTACTGAACTTTGAATATGTATTTCTTACTTTTGTATTAAACTCGGTGTGGGCCCTGTTCGGTCTCTGCAGCTAGACTGCACACTCTCTGTGAAATCTGTATCTCTTGTTCATTGCATTAAACCTGTTATCACTTTCTACTATGACTCTGCCCTTGAATTCTTTCCTGTTGCAGAGTCAAGAACTTGGTGAGGATGGGTTGAGTGGAGGCCAATTACTGGGCCCCCTGAACCCTACCTCCAACATCAGTAAAAACACCGGGAAGGCTCATGCAGCCCTGAACAGAAGTTCCCCACTCTCACTAGTCTGGAGGTGAGACAGATAAGCAGGGAACAAAGCCATCCCTCATGTTAATAAATGTGCTTATGTTTTTGTAGACAGAATAATGGCCCCCAAACATGTCCATATCCTAATTCTCTTGTTGTACAACATCTCCAAAGATGTCCACATCCTGATCCCCATGTGGTAGACAAAATAATGTCCCTAAAGATGCCCATGTCCTAGTCCCTGGAACCTGTGAATATGTGACTTTACATGGCAAATGTGATTAAGTTAAGGATCTTGAAATAGGGTGATTATTCCGGATGATCAGAATGAAACTACGTTCATCACGAGAGTCCTGGTAAGAGAACAGAAGTAGAGTTAGGGTCAGAGAAAAAGCAATATGATGATAGAAATAGACAGAAGCAAAGTCAGAGAAAGACTTCAAGATGCCGTGTTGCTTTGAAGATGGCAGAAGGGGCCACAAGCCGAGGGGTGTGGCAGCCTCTAGGAGCTGCAAAAAGCAATGGAATAGATTGTCTCCTGGAGTTTCCAGAAGCAGCCAGCCCTGCTGACACCTTGAATCTGGCCCAGTAGGACTCATGTTGGACCTCTGACCTCCAGAACTGTAGGATAAGAAATTTGTGCTTTACTTAAGCCACTCCGTTTCTGATTGTCATAACAGCAACAAGAACTATTACAAAAGTCAAACAAAGGGAGCTTATGTCCTTTTTTCCCCCTGAAGATGGCAGCTGCTGTGTCCAGCTCTCCTGGAAGGGAACCTGCTTTTCCTGTAGGTCCAATTACCCCAGGGTCTCTGAGGCTGGGCAGGCACACAACTGGACACTAAGAACATGAAGTTTTCCTGCCTCTGCATCCACCTAAGTTAGGATACTGTCCTTTTTCTGACCCCAGAAGCACAGCTGCTTTTAACATCTCATTTACTTGGATCAGGCTATTTTGTCAGTGAGCTGCTGAGACAGCTCGCCCCGCCCCTGAGTTCTTGAACCTCAACCAATCCTTCTATCCCTTCCTGGTTGTCAGAGGAGCCCTGGTCTTAGGAGCTCAGAATCTTGGCTTTCCTCCTGCAGACCCAGGAAAGAAGAAACAGCCATAAGATGACTTTCAATAGTTATTCTTCCACTGTTTTATGCTTTCAATAGCTCACTCTCCTACAGAACAAAATGAGATACAAATAGCACAAAATTTGGGCTGGGTTTTCATTCCAATATATTCCAATTTGGGTTTGTAATATAGACGATGCATAAAAGTAGAACGGGTGGAAGTCCATAAGTGTGGGTGCAAATCCATGCTCTATTCTGATAGCCCACAAAGCAGCAAATTGCTCTGTTAATTGTGCAACAGAATTTAAATCCACCCTCCTCCAGTCCCTCCGTGGACAAACAACAGTTTAGTAGAGAAGATATAATTTCCAGTATGTGGAGAATATCACATGCTGTCAGACTGAAGTTGACTAATTTGTCTTTTCTCTACATCATTGAGGAACGAGACAAATATTGGCTAGACTCCATGGCTAGAAAATTGGTCCTAGTTGGTGTCTTAGTAAGCTGGGACTGCCATAACAAAGTGTCATAGAATGGGTGACTTAAACACTAGACATTTGTCTTCTCACAGTTCTGGAAGCTGGATGTCAAAGATCAAGTCATGGCAGGGTCAGCATCTGGTGAGGACTCACTTCCTGGCTTGCAAACAGCCACCTTCTCATTGTGTCCACACATGGCTGAGAAACACAGACAGAGAGAGACAGAGAGTGCACAAATGCTCTGGTCTCTTCGTCCTTTTATAAGGACACTAATTCTGTCATGTGAGTCTCACCTTCAAGACCTTATCTAACCCTGATTACCTCACAAAGGTCCGACCTCTGAGTATCATTGCATTGGGAGTTAGGATTTGAGCATAAGGATTTGAGTGGGACACAAACATTCAGTCCCTAATGGTTAACAATGTACATGGTGCTGCCTGGAGTTGGCCCCCACAACGGTCCTGGGCTTCCCACTTCCTACTTCTCACCTACACCCTATTCTCCATCCTTTCCAGCCTGCTCCCTTCTTCCTACCCATCCTCTAAGATAAGTGTGGGATCAACGCCCCCTACAGAAGACTTTTCTGAAACCAAGCTTAGTTTAGAACCTCCCAGGAACCCCAAGAGCTCAGAGTGCATTCCTACATCATGTATTATGACACTACCATGTCTGGTTTCACTGGTTGTGTCTTTTCTTTGTAAGCACCTTTTTATTCTGCATCACTACACACTTGGCACCTAGCCCCTATGTGGCTCAGAAACGGTGTGCATTTGAACGTTTGTTGAATGAATGCACAAACTCACCCAATATGGAAAATGCTAGGAAAGAGAAAAACCTGGAATTAACAAATTTGAGGCTTCCGACCACCTCTACTGCGGCTCAGGTGAAAGAAACAAAGAGCCAGGTGTCATCCACTTTTCTTGCACAACTGTCCCTGTCCAGACTGTTCTGCCACTTACAGAAATGAGTGAGTCTTCGAAGTCACAGAGATTGTTAGCTGCAAAAGCCAAGAATTGAACTTAGGTCTCAGCACTGATCTTTGCATTATTCCTGCACTGGTTCTAACCTTAGTATTGCCGCTCTGAGCGCCAGTTGCTGAGAAGGTCCACAGGCAGGCAGTGCCCTCCCCGGGTTCCTGGCTGATGCCTTTGAAATTGCTGCAGCTGCCGCACCCACAGTGAGCAGAGTTGCTGAGCCAGTGTGGCAGCTTCCAGAGGCTCAGGATGTTGGCTGGCACTTGGTGACTGCCCCAGTTTCTCCGTCCTCCTCGCCAGTGCAGATTGGCTGTGGCAGCTTGGGAAGGCTCGCTCCGGGGACGTTCTCGAGCATGCATGCACTTGTCCTGTGGGTTCCTGGCTGTGGAGTTTGGAATCTGAGATCAGGGCTCATTTATTTTTTGACAAAGGGATTGTAGTTCAACTCCTACTTTCCACTTGAAGACATTGTTTCTCTTCCCTCTATGCTGGGAGACCAGAAGTCAACAAGAGAAGGGTGTGGCAGCTGGATCCCCGGTTCTGCTTGTCTGAAGTATCTGCTGGGGTTCTTTCGTCCTGCAGAAAACAATGGAGACCCGGTGGGGACTCCCCTGTCTCATGTTCCTGTGTTTTTGGATGCACGTCCGAGGTAAGCATTTTGCTTTGAGGGCGAGCTGGGTGGCCGTGGACTTCTCTTATGTTGCTTTCAAAGACTCCTTCCAGAGGAGTTTCTAGGAAGGAAATGGCTGTCATTTGCCGTAACAGATTAGAAAGGCGACTGGAGTGATGGGTGGTTGGAAGAGGAAAGGGGGTAAAATTAAAGCTGATTTTGGGTGTGGCAATGAGATTCGGAAAGTCAGGATACTAGCTAATAACTCTTAGGTAGTAACCGCGTTTTCTGGTTTTGATGTGTGTGTGTCTCATGCAACGGGGCCTGTTTTTACTTGATGATTTAAGCACAACTGGGCATGTGGGGAATTCAACGTGGTTTGTTTCTGATTTAAAATATTTGTTCTGAACATGTTCATATGGTAAAAAGAAGGTGGAAACACACCTTCAACACGCGGGACGGTTTATCAAAGATGGAGTTTGCCCAAAGGGCAGCATTGGTTCAGATGATTAAACATTTTCATAATGCCGTCATTCTTTTTTGCAAATTAAAGCTATATGAAATGTTAACTCTGAATACTTCCATATGCACTTGCAGCCTGTCTCTCCCTGACTCCAGGATTGGGATTTTTAGTTCATTGGGAGGATCTAGTTAAGAAATCCCTGAAGCGTAGGATTTGAACAGCAATTGAATAAGTTCCTTTGGTCATTTCTACATTGCGATTAGAGACAATGGAAAAGGAACTCGGGGAAACATTAAGAATGGAAGTGTTGTCTGTTAGGAGTTAAAAGATTTCATTCAGATGTTTGTATCGAGGCTTTTCCTGTTTATCCTGATTGAGGGTGTGGTTGTTCTTAATGTAGGAGTTGGATGGAGCCAGGATCTTCAGCGAGATCTTTCTATTACTCCACGTTGTCTTTAGATCTTACCCAAAATGTAGACCACCGTGAAATGCATTCAGTACCTTCTGTTTGTAGGGAGAAGTAGGTTCCTAAGTTGATGCGAGCTCTGAAGCAGGATGTAGGAGATTTTCAGCAGCAAGTCCAGCTCTCTGGAAAAACACTTCTGAAAGTTGATGCTTCTTGCTAAGTTCATTGCAGTAAGAACCGGAGGTTAGTTAGACTCCCTTAGGCAATTCAACCTCTGCAGCTTATAGCATATTCGATCCTTTAGAAATAATTAGATGTCAAATTTATTCAGCTAGGCTGTTCAGTTCATTGTAAACTTACGGGAACCTTAGTTGTTCATTTAACAAATATTCTTTATGAAATAAAAGAAGAAATAAGGAGGTGGCATTAGATGTTTACGATGTGCTAAGTTCCTCTCATGACAGCAATACGTCTTACACACTGAATTAACTAGGTTGGTTTTCACTTGGCCCTGTGCTGGTGGTGCCAGGCTTGATGTCCTTTTACAGATGGGTAAACTGAGGCGACCATGGGTGCAGTCATTTGCCCAAGGCCACACTGTTGATTGAGTGTGATGAAAATACAGAGGCAGGATTCAGATCTGGGAAGCTGGCTCCAGCATCTGAGCTGTAGTTCACTGTCCAGAATCAAAGGGTAGATGACATGATCCCATTTTGCGGAGGAGGGATTTGCTGTCTGCAGAGTTTATGGCATTGCAGGAGGTCATGTGACTCTGGTGGCTGCCAAGCTCCCCTCTTTCATCTCTCTCTGGGAAGACGCCTGTGAGCACCCTGCTTTATACTGAGTCTTGTCTCCCCAAAACCAGAACGGTCCCTTCATCAAGCAGCCTGCCCCCCACACACACTCCCTGGGGGAGGTTTGAGGGGAAACAGGAAAGAAATTTGGATCGAGGTGCTTCTGTGTAAACAAGATGTGCATGCAGCAGCCGAGTATGTCCCAAGTCTTGGGTAATGAGTTAAATGCATAGACAACTCCCTCATATCCCCAACCACCACCAGCTGGAGACGGAGCAAGTTCACAGGATCCCCAAAAAGTCATGTGAGGCTGGTGAGATGATTTCTACAAAGCAAAATGTTGTTATGGTTAACATAATGTATATCATTATTATAAATATTAAATTATTGGCACAAAACAGGATTATAATAATAAGGTTTTATTTGTAATAAATAGGGGCTTATAATTTGGTGGCTCCATATTTCCATGGTATGTAATTTGTACTCACTGTCAAATCTGGAGAAGCTAGAGTGAGCATGAGGCAGAAACAGGTCTTCTAAAAGCTGATAAAACCAGAAGTGACGAATCTGAATAGGAAATCCCAGAGGGAGGTGTACAAGGTGTGGTTCATTGGGAAAAAAGAAAATCATAAGGATCCACCATATATACTGGGTCCAACATTCACTTCAGCATCTATTCTGCATGTTTACTTATCAGGCATGACAAAAAAATCAAAGTGCTTTTGTATAGAGCTGATATTTTGCAGACAGAGTAACAAACATAATAGGAACAATAGTACAGTGCCCCCTCCTTATCTGAGGGGGGGTACCTTCCAAGACCCCCCCAGTGTATGCCTGAAACTGCAGACAGAACCAAATCATATATACACTGTGGTTTTTCCTGTACCTGTATACCTATGATAAAGCTTAATTTATAAATTAGGCATGGTAAGAGATTAACAACAATAATTAATAAAAATAGAACACATATAACAATATACTGTAATAAAAGTCATGTAAATGTGGTCTCTCTCTCTCTCTCTCTCAGTATCCTACTGTACTATATTCACCCTTCTTCCTATGGTGGAGAGAGACAGTGGGATAGTGTGAGATTTCATCGTGCTACTCAGAGCAGCACACAACTTAAAATTTATGAATTGTTTATTTCTGGAATTTCCCACTGAATATTTTCATGCCACGTTGGACTGCAGGTAACTGAAATAGCAAAAAGCAAAACCCTGCATAAGCAGGACCTACCATAAAGTTCTTCATCGTTTTGAACAGTAGCACATAATGTATCTGAGTACTTCCTGAGGAGTAAAGATAAGTCAGGTGCTGCAAATATTATTTTTATCTGACTTGGTGCATTCAGCTGTTGCAGACTGTTTGGTCAGCTTCTAAGAACTGGGATATGGAGAGGTTGCGATACTTGCCTAAGGCATCATGCCAGACCATGTAGGTCTACAGGACTCCATCCCATACCAGCCTCACACCACAGGTCTCTGTTGAGCTTCTCTTGATTTCACCTCCTTCTTTATGATCCCCCCACTCCAAATATCCTTTGATCTAACAAATTTGAGGGTGTGGAAATAGAGTTATAAATGGGTCATTTAGTCAGCCCATTGTCACCTTGCCCATCAGCAATAATGCCAGCACGGGCTGGTTGTACCTGCCCAGCAATTTCATGCAGGGATTCTTAATCTTTGATGTGCAGGTGATCATCTTGGAGAAAGCTAGTATTAAAAACACTCCCTCCCCACCCCAGCCCACACCCTACCCCTTGAGATCCTCATTCAGTAGGTGTGAGTGGGGCATTCAGGAGCTGAGAGACTGCATTTTAAGAAGACCATAGGGGATGCCCAAGCTGGTGTCATTAGCTGTACCTCATACTCTGCCCATTGAGATTTCCATTTCTGGTTCTTCATTGCTGGTTTTATCAGCTTTTGGAAGACCAGTTCAGAGCTCCCTTTGAGAGATGATAATTGAACACCCAGCCATCTGGTTTATGCTGGGGCTTAGTCTCACTGATCCTTGCCACAGGGGGGCAGCTACTCTGTGGTCCCCAACTGAGATTGCATCATCCTATTTCTGTGAAGATGTCGTTGGTATTTTGCTGGGGATTGCACTGAACCTGTAGACCACTTTGGGTAGTATAGATATTTTCACACTGTTAACTGTTAATTCTTCTGATCAAAGAGCATGGAATGTCTTTCCACCTCTTTGTGTCCTCTTTCATCTCTTTCAGCAGTGATTTGTAGTTCCTACTGTAGAGATCTTTTATCTCTTTGGTTAAATTGATTCCTAGGTTGTTTTCTTTTTTCTTTTTCTTTTTTGGTTACTATTGTAAATGGGTGTGCTTTCTTGATTTCTTTTTCTGCTAGTCTGTTGTTGGAGTACAAAAATACTACTTATTTTTGCCTGTTGATTTTGTATCCTGCAACTTTACTGAAATTGTTTATCAACTCTAAGAGTTTTTTTTTTTTATAGAGTCTTTAGGCTGTTCTATATATAAGATCATGTCATTTGCAGACAGGGACAATTTGACTTCATCTTTTCCAATCTGGACGCCCTTTCTTTCTCTCATCTGATTTCTCTGGCTTGTACCTCCAATACTATGTTAAATAGGAGTGGTTAGAGTGGGCATCCTTGTGCTGTTCCTGTTCTTAAGGGAAGCGCTTTCAGCTTGTACCCATTCAGAATAATACTGGCAGTCGATTTGTCATATGTAGCTTTTATTGTGTTGAGACACTCTCCTTCTATACCTAATTTGCTGAAAGTCTTTATCATGAAGGGATGTTTAATTTTGACAATGCTTTTCTCTGTATCTGCTGAGATAATCATACAGTTACTTTCCTCAATTTTGTTGATGTGATGTATCAAGTTTATTGATGTGCATCTGCTGAAAAATCCTTGCACCTCTGAGATGAATTCTACTTAATAGTGGTGTACAAGTTTTTTGATGTGTAGCTGTATTATGATTGCTAATATTTTGTTGAGGATTTTTACATCTACATTCATCACAGATACTGGCCTGTAGTTTTCTTTCTGTTGTTGTTGTATCTTTAACTGGTTTTGGTAGCAGGGTGATGCTAGTCTCATTGAATGAGTTTGGGAAAATGGCCTCTGTTTCAGTTTTTTGGAGAAACAAAAGACCCTGAATAGCCAAAGCAACCCTGAGCAAAACAATAAAATAAATTTAAATAAATAAAGCCAGAGGCATAACATTACCTGACTTCAAATTATATTCCAAAGCTACAGTAATCAAAACAGCATGGTATTGGCATAAAAACAGACACTTAGAACAATGGAACAGAATATAGAACCCAGAAATCAACCTACATATTTACAGCCAACTGATCTTCTACAAAGGCACCAAGAACATACACTGGGGAAAAGACTGCTTCTTCAATAGTGTTGAGGAAAATGGACATCCATATGTACTTGAATAAAACTAGACCTGTCCCTCTCACCATATACCAAAATCAATGCAAAATAGATTGAAGACGTAAAATAAGACCTGAAACTATAAAACTCCTAAAAGAAAACAGAGGGAAAGCACTTCAGAATGTAGGACTGGGCAAAGACTTTGTGAATATGACAGCAAAAGCATGGCAAACAGGAAAAATAAACAAATGGGATTATATCAAACTACAAAGCTTATGCAGAACAAAAGAAACAATTCACAGAGAGAAAAGACAAGGTACAGAGTGAGAGAAAATATTTGCAAGCTGTGCATCTGACCAAGGATTGGTATCCAGAATATACAAGGAACTCAAATAACTTAACAATAAAATAACAAGTAACCTGGCTAAAAAATGGGCAAAGGGGCTGAATAGACATTTCTCATATGAAGATGTACAAATGGCCAACAGACACATGAAAAAATTCTCAACATCACTCAGCATCAGGGAGATGCACATCAAAATCATACTGAGATATCATCTCACCCCAGATAGACCAATTATTATCTAAAAGGCAGAGAATAATAAAAGCTGGTGAGGATGCAGAGAAAGGGGCACCCTCCTACACTGTTGTGGACTGTAAATTAGCACAGCCATTATGGAAAACAGTACAGAAGTTTCTCAAACAACTACAGGTAGAATTGCCGTATGTTCCAGCAATCCCACTACTGTGTTTATACCCAAAAGAATGAAAACCATTGTGTTGAAGGGATACCTGCACTCCCATGTCTATCACAGCTCTGTTTACAATGGCCAAGAGTTGGAACCAACCTAAATGTCCATCAATGGATGACTGGATAAGGAAAATGTGGTATATATATGCAATGGAACACTACTCTACCAAAAAAAAAAAAAAATGAAATTCTGCCCTTCACAGCAACATGGATGAACTTAGAGAGAATTATATTAAGTGAAATAAACCAGGCACAGAAAGAGAAATGCTGCAATTTCCTCACACATAAGTGGGAGCTAAAAAATAAACAAAAGAAAGAAAGAAAGAAAAGGAAACAACGATCATAATGATACATTGAACTTTCAAAAGGAGAGAACAGAACTGAGGTTACCAGAGGTGGGAAAGTGGGGGGAGGTAAGGGAGGAATTGGAAAAGGGTGAAGAAAAATGATTACATGGTATAATGTTGAATATACTAATTATCTGATTTGAGCATCACATATTGCACACAGGTGTTGATATTCAACTCTGTGTGTCATAGACATGTACAATCAACTATGTTTCAATAAAAATAAAATTAAAAAGTTAATAAAAAATGAAATTGCATCACTCACATGCAGGCTTAAAGTGACACCCCCTAGGTAGACATGCTATGGTCCAGCCATGACTTGGATCTCTGAGAGACCCTTGGCAATATCTGGAGTCTCTTTGTTGACACAACTGGGAGTGGGGTGCTACTGTCATGGAGGGGATGGAGCCCAGGGACGCTGTTCAACGTTCAGCAACAGCTCCCCACAGCAAAGACTCATCCAGTCCTAAATGTCAAGTGTCAGTAGTGCTAAGGTCAGGAACTCCTGCCTTACCGTGGAAGACCCTGTCTGTCTGTCTGTCTGTCTGTCTGTCTGTCTGTCTGTCTATCTATCTATCTATCTATCTATCTATCTATCTATCTATCTATCTATCTATCTATCTATCATTTATCTATCTATCTACCTACGTACCTACCTACCTACCTGCCTGTTTATCTATCTCTATCAGCCATCTACATCTACTATCTATCACCTGTTATCTATCTATATCTACCCATCCACCTGTATATCATCTATTATTGGTCTATGTATCTATCCACCTATCTATCTATCTATAAAAGTGGTTTACCACACAGGGATAATCTTACCTGTCAAGGAACATTTTTCAATGTTTGGAAACATGTTTGGTTGTCACAACTGAGTGGAGGTTGCTACTGGGATTTAGTGGGTGGCGACTAGGGATGCTGTTCAAATCCTGTGACGTGCAAGACAGCCCCCATGGCATAGAGTTGTCCAGCCCCAAGTGTCATTAGTGCTGTGCTGAAGAACCTGCTAGCAGGGAACTTCTAACCCAGGGAGAGGGGACAAGTTGGGAATGTCACCCTCCTGCACAGGAAAGGAGGCAGGAGCTGTCTAGGACATTTCTGAATGGATCTCTTATTGTCAGAACACACTTGTAGGATCCTGTAAAATAGGAAGGCCCTTGAACAGGGACACAGCACTCCACAGTCAGCTCACTGAAGAGTGAGAGGCCAGGACAAGGCCAATCAGAAAAAGTCTATGACCTCTTGTCACCTGGTGTGGAGACATTTGGTACATATTGGAGGCAGCAACCAGACAAGCACAGAGACCAGGAAATGCCTCCTCTTCCTGGGATCCCAACTCCTCTTTCCTTTGAGTGGCCAGTTTCATCCCCATGTTTCTGCTCTCAGATTGGCAGCCAGGGGGTAGAAACCTGGGGCACCATCTGCAGAGGGGACTCCCCAGGACACCTCTCCTGTGAGGTCTTCACTGCTGCTTCAGAGGCCACAAGCACTGCAACCTGCCAGAGACATTTCCAGCCCAAAAGGCCACAGTCCTGAGGCTGAGATACCCTGCTGTGGACTGTGAATTCTAACATCTGGGGAAAGGGGATAGACCATGTGTGAAAACCAAGATTTAAAAACAAAGATGTGTGCATTGTTATATAGCAAAATCTTACACAGAAAGTTAAAAGCATGATATGTTTCTATAGATTTATAGATACTCGTAGATAGGTAGGCTACAAAATGTCGCAGTACTGCTTTCTGCACAGTGGAGTGGGGGTCATTTTTATTTTCTTCTTCCTTTGTTTATTAATATGTGTATCCAAAGAAATAGAACCAATAGAATATCTCTGTATCAATCTATCCTTGTATCACTATATCTATGTCTACATCCTTATCTCCCTCTCTATATATATCCTATCATCTACCTCTCTAGATCTATCATTCTGTCTGTACTATCACTTATCTATCATCCATGCATATCTATCATCTCTACCTTCCTATTTCTCTAACTCCATCATTGATCTATCTTATATCTCTACCTATCTATCAATCATCTATCTACTTTTCTATTACCCATCTATCTAATCTATCGAGAGTGATGTTTATTTTTAAAAATTGGCTCATACAACATGGGAAGTGGCAAGTCTAAAATTTGTAGGGCAGGACAGGGTGTAAAGTGAGGCATGATCCCTATGTTGCAGTCTTGAGGCACAATTTATTCTCCTCTGGGACACCTTGGTCTTTTTTTCTTAAGGCCTTCAACTGATGGGACGCGGCCTACCCACATCCTCGAGGACCCTCTCCTTACCTTAAAGTCAACTGAATTTGGTATTAATCACATTTGAAAAATACCTTCTTAGCATCATTGGGATGGGTGTTGACTGAACAACTGGGCACCAAAGCCTGGCCAATTGCACACATGGAATTCACCATCATGGTCTGTTTTCATTTTTCTGCAGTCACTGCCTGTATTAGTCTGTTTTGTGTTGCTGTAACAGAATACCTGAAACTGGGTGGTTTATAAAAAAATGAAGCTTATTGCTTACAGTTTCTGAGGCTGGGAAGTCCAAAGTCCATCTGGTGGTGGTGACAGTGACCCAGGGGTCTCACATTGCAAAATGGTGGAAGTAGAGAGGGCCACTGACTCCTGTTTTAAAGCCCTCAGAAGCACACCCTTGACCACCATTTTTAATCCATTCGCTACTGCACGGTCCTACAATCCAATCACCTCTTCAAGACTCCACCTTTCAGTTACTATAATAGGATTACGCACTCTCTTAACAGTCACTGTGGGGGCTAAGTTTCTAATACATAAAACTTGGTGGACACAGTTCAAGCTCCAATGAGTTCTGGGGGGACATAATTCAATCCACTACAGTGTCCAAGGGCCTAACTTGGTAGATCATTTGAGAGAGGCTGGGGGCCTGCAAGGTCTTTCTGCCTTGAAGCATTACCCAGGCCCACCCATCTATGTCCCCAGAAATATTTATGTGTTTGGTGCTGTTGCAGTATGTGAGGCTATTAAAATCTTTATGTTGTTCTATTTTCCTGTCCCCAAGCTGCAGCCTTGGGGGTGGGTGTGAGTGACTGCCTTTTCAGTGAGCACAGCCGCTGTAGAAATCACTGACCGCTTGAGAGCAAAGGTTGACAGGCACCAAGCACTTGGCTCTTCCCGCAAAGTCGATTCCGCTGAGAGAGTTCAGGTGACTTTTCCTGATGACTCCCAAGGAAATCATTTTCAAGATTAAAAAACAAAACAGCAAGATAGTGGGTTTCACCCAAACAACATTCTTTTAAAATTGGGTAAATGCCTCCTGAGGTCTTTAAAAAATATTTCCTTCCAATTATTTTCTGTGTCTTACCTTTGTCATAGCAATAAAACACCATCTAGACAAAGTGCTGATACTCCAGGGGAGGTGGGTGCGGATCTCAGTGGGCGTCAGGATTGCTGGGGAATGGGGTTAAAATGCAGAGTCCCACCCTTTCCCCCCACCTTCCTCAAGCTGATCTTGGTGCTGGAAGTTCCAGCAGCCCTCCAACAGTTTCTCCTGTGCCTTGAAATCTGGGGATCCCCTGGTGTAGGGTTGTGCCTTCCCACCTCTGCACTGCATGTCAGAATCACCTGGGGGGTGCCCAAAGCCCCCACCCAGAGCTGCTAGTTTTTCAGTTTCCAGGTGGAGATAACAACATAACTCACTATCTTCAGGGATCTTGCAGGACTTTTGGGAAGTGGCCATGTCCCAGGACTGTCAAAGCGTCACCTGAAGGGTGGTTTTCTCTGCAAGACAGCAAAAGCCCCCACCCCACACAAGACATTGTCAGGGCATTGGAAGCCCAGAGCAGAACCACTTCCTCTAGTGTTTCCTGGAGTCACTCACAGGGTCTCTCTGAAGCTGCGCCAGCAGACAGCGACGTGGGAGATTTGTAGCTGCTCACGCTGGGTCCATCCAAGATCGCCCCCTCCCCTCCTGCCCATGAGAACAGGCAGCCAGAAGCTCTTTGCTTGCAGGAAGCCCCCTAACCCCCATAACTGAGGCTCTTGCTCTCCTTGGGGGTGATGATTTCTGGAACCCTGAAATGGCAGTTTGGGGCATCTGGAGGGTGTAACGTCACCCCAAGGATAAAGGATGTTATTGCCGTTCACATCGTGACCTTCTCAAAGTGGGGTCCCCAAGTCAACAGTGTCTGCATCCTCCCAGGAGCTGGTGAGAAATTCAAAGTCCTAGCCCCACCCAGACCTGTTTGTCCAGGGTCTGCGTGCAGCCAGATTCTGCAAGGATTTTCATGCCCTTCAGGGTCAGAGAGGCACTGAAAGGGGATTCCTGAGGCTGACAGGAGAGTGCTCCTGTGGACCCAGCCCTCCGTGAACGGCTGTCTTCGAAAGACGCTGCCCAAGGGTCTTTCCTTGTCACCCAAGGCACAGGACATGGGTGACTGCCCGGATGGAATGGCCACTGGGCAGCAGCGTGGGTTTCTAGTAATGACAATTCCTCTGTGCTGCAAGACCTCTGGGTTTGGGAAGCTCTTTCTGCATGCTGTTCCACCAACCCCTCTCTGTGGTCCTGTGTTTTCAGCAGAATTATGGTTATCCCAACTACGCCAGGGATTGGGAAAGGGTATTGCTGAGGGCACGGGCCAGGAGGTGACACAGCTGGGACAGAATAGGCTCTCCAGATTACCATGTCCAGATTCTTTGCACTCCGCCAGGTGTCCATCAACAGCTCTGTTGCAGTGGATCATGTGTCAGAGGGTTAAGTCTACTATGGCTTAAACTGTGTCCTCCCCCGAAATTCATTTGGTGAAGTCCTAACTTTTAGTATCTCAGGTGTGTCTATATTTTAAAGAGGTTTATAAGGCAAAACAAGGTCATTACAGGAGGCCCTAATCCAACAGGACTGGTGTCCTTAAAAGAGGAGGAGATTAGGACACAGATACGCACAGAGGGACGACCATGTGGGGACTCAGGGAGAAGACGTGCCTACAAGCCAAGGAGAGAGGCCTCAGGAGGTACCAGCCCTGCCACACCTTGATCTCAGACTTCCAGTCTCCAGGATGGGAAGACAACAAATGTCTGAGTCACCCAGTCTGTGTTTCTGTTTTATGGAAGCCCAAAAAACAAAGACAAAGTTTCTGTCCTGCAAAATGAGAGTTCATAGATCTGAGGCCTAAACATCCCCCTGGAGCTGGTGAGAAATGCCATGTCTTGGGCCCACTTAGACCTGCTGAAGCGTAGCGTGGTGTCACCCACTTCCTGGGGATCCATGTGCAGGTGTCACTTTATAGGAGATGCCGTCTGCTATTGTGTCATTGGATAGTTTATGACATTTTTCTCAGGTCACAGAGTCCCCAGATACACAAGTTGAGGTGTGGAGGGTGAGAATCCAGCTCTCGGTAGTAATATTTGCAATCCTGCCGAAAGCAAAAACCTCATGCAAAATTAGAGAGCAGGATGGATTCGGTCGCACAGCTGTTCCAGGGGGGGAAGCTGCACTCCGCGGGTGGCGAACCTACACTCACCTGGAACAGGTCCTCGCTGTACGTGGGCAGACTTCCTCTTTCGCTTTCTGTTTTACACTAAACTACTTATCTAGCCGTAGGGTATATTTTCTACCCTCTGTAAATCACACCATCCTGGGAAAGAGTCGCTATTGTACGCTTTCTGAACGTATTTTCTAAAACTGTTGAACCAGAGTGAAAAACAAGCATTTGCCTTGCCTGAAGGAAATCTGGATTTGCTCCCTTTAGAGTCCCTGTGCCAGCTATGGGAACTCCCAGCTCTGTCCCCTCAGCGAGATTCTTCAAGGGCAGGAAGGTCACTTAGATTTAAAACTCACAAAGTGGCTTAATCCGCAGCCATTGACCCCAGACAGATAGGTTTAAATGAACCCACGCTTCACAGGAAACGGGTCAATTCCTATGCAAAGTGCAAAGAACTGGAAAACGCTTGCTTGAAAGAGGGCGAATGTTTCTCAAGGGGATGCCAATAAAAAGACATTGGTTTGAACAGTAAAATACTAAAAGTCTGCACTTACCAGCATGGTTGCACGTCACAGGACAGGTGCAGAAGACTCGGATTCGATTCAGCAGTGAATAAACTCTGCTGGCAATAGCTATGTTTGGTGTCAGGGCTTTAGACAGTCCCCGTGTTTTTCTTTTTTTCTTCTTTTCTGAATCTTCCTGGAGCTGACTTTCTCTTTTAGATGAAGCAAATAACTCGGGGGAAAGCAGAAGCTTGAGGGTGGGTTTGTTTCTCTCTTTCATGCGTAACCATTGCCAGATGGCCGGTGATCTTTACCCACCTGCAAGCACCCGGGCATTGTGTTTTTATCACGAATAATTCCCCCCTTATCCACAGGTTTGCTCTCAGATATTTTGCTTATCCGAGGAATAGCACAATAAGATATTTTGAGAAAGACACCACTTTCACATAACTTTTATTGCAGTGTATTTTTATAGTTTTCTGTTTTATCATTCATTACTGTTAGTCTCTTACTGTGCCTAATGCATCAGTTAAACTTTATCATAGGTATGTACATATAGGAAAAAAAACATATATGTGGTTCAGAACTACATGAGGTTTCAAGGTATGTATTTCTCTGCGGATAAGGGGGGACTACTTAGTCTAACAAAAAGTGTTCCTTGCTTTGCAAAATTGCTGTTAGTCAATTTAACTTGTGGGCCTGAACAAACATAAAATTGTCAGAGGAAAAAAATTCCAATAGGAAACCTCTTAGAATCTCCCAGGGATGGAATTCAAACTGGGGAGGTGTCTGGTTAGCACACCCTACAGAAGAATGTCTCCATGAGCCACTCCAGAAGGTTTTCTCTGAAGGCCCCCGATGACCCCCCTTCAGGGATCCTCAGAAACAGATCTCGTGTTCCAATGTCCTGTCTTACGTTCTCAGCAGAAAATAAGCCCCATAAAAGTGCTGACCTTGCTCTGAGATTGAGACCGCAGAATCGGCATCGTCTACGTAGGTGAACTCCCACCTAGGGCTACCCACTGAAAGCACACGGGGACCCCTGCATTGTCTTCGTGGCAGCCTCTCTGGAGAGGAGAGGGCGCCAGTGAAGTGAATCCCTGCCTGGCATTGAGATCTGGAAACTGTTCCGGTTCCTGGGCCGCCTGACGCTGGCTGGAGTCCGCCTGGTTTATGTAACAAGGTCTGGGTGAGACCGACACCACCCTCGGTGTGTGAGAGTCACGCTCACAGCAACTTCTGCCTGCAATGCAATTTCTAAAACCAAACAAAACCTAAAACCGCCAGGCTCGACTTCCTCTACGCACACCCCTACCTCCTGCCACCCCCCATGGTCTTCTGGAACATCTCAAAGCTGAAGGAAGGAATCTGCTGAAAAGGGACACAGAATGGGGAAGCCCTTGGCTATGTCCAAATACTTAGAGCTGTCCATGCCTCCCCACCCACATATCCACAAGAGATATGCCAGCACCACCCCTCCAGCTGAGGCTGGCCACCAGGGATCCCACAGGGACATGGATAGCCTGGAGTTTTTTTCTGATAACACCCAGGTCATGCCCACATATTGTGCAAAGGAGAGGCCAGGAGGGGACAGATAACACACAGGACTCTGGTTATCTGGGACAATGTCTGGGAGTAGCTGGGCTGAGTGCACAGATCAGAGATTGTGACGTGGTTGTTTACAGGATGCGTGGAATTGCTGGGATGTGCCAAGGTGTAACGTGGTGAAAGTTATTTGCACACTGTAAAGGGTGACTGGAATCCAAATTCCCGAGGTGCGTGCATCGCTGAGGTGCTTGGCTTGAGGGCTCTGGAAGGAACATGTCTTAGGAATCCAGGAGGCTGATGTCACCCCCTGTTCCCCCAGCCCTGTCTTGGCAGCCTGGACAAGGTTACCAAGAAAGCCAGAGGGTGCAAAGAGGGACTGGGTGATCCCCCATAAAGCAAGCCACAGGGGGTCTGGCAACAGAGACAAACATCCAGAAAGGACACGGGGCCCCAGGAGTTTGAGAGAAATGTCTGTCTGGGTGTCCTGCAACTGCACCACTACCTGCCAGTGTCCAGTCTGGGCTCTGGGGCAGCTGCAGGTGCAGACTGGGCTTAGAGTCCCCCTGCCCTCTGCATCGGTGGCTTTGTCCTTACTCAGGGGGCTCCTGTCTGGGGGATGTGCCCTCTCCTCCGGACAGACCCTCACTTCCTCAGCAAGGAGCTTTGGAGCCTTCACACATGGCCATGGTAGGGTCTGTGGGACCCCATGCTCTCAAACAAATACAAGCACAGACAGACCAGGGGAGGGCACTTTGCACCTAAAGCTGGCCTGGTCCCCCCCCCCCGGGGCCCTGCCTCCTTACAGGGCTTGGTGGCTGTGCATGAGGCTGCCCAAGGGGCCAAGGGCAAATTCTCACTCTGCCCCAGCCTTGTCCTGAACCTTCTGGAACCTCAGCTTCCTCATTTGGGAAATATGCATGTTTGTAATGCCGACGTCCTGGGGTGGGCAGAAGGAAGGATGGATGCTGGAGTGCCCGGAAATGCTCTAAGGCACTGGTATGTACAACCCTAAGCTATGAGAGGGATAGTCAAAGAAGGCAGCTGACGTGTTTAGAAAGATGATTCCTTCAAAGTTCCCTGACCATGAAAAGGAACGAGGCTCGGACACACGCTACAGTGTGGATGAACCTTGAACACATCACGCTCACTGACAGACACCAGACATAAAAGACCACCTAGTGCAGGACTCCAATTACATGAAATGTCCAGGACAGGCAAATCCACAGAGACAGAAAGCGGGCTAGTGGTTGCCAGGGGTTGGGGAAGGGTTTTGGGGAGGGACTGCTAATGAGAACAGGGTCTCCTTTTGGGGAGATGAGAATGGTATGGAACTAAATAGAGGTGTTGGTTGCAGAATATTGTGAGTGCACTGAACGCCCTTGAGTTGTTCACACAAATGGGTGAATTGTAGAGGATGTGAATTAGATCTCAGTAAAGCTGGGAAAAGAAAGTTACCAAAAGTTGAGACTCAAATTGATCAGGATCTCAAAGGTTTTCTGAGCTGGCTTTTCTCATTTTAGAGGCAGCAAATGGAAAAGAAAAAAAAAGAAAAAAAAAACATATGGGAAGGACGGCTTTAGCTGGCAGGAAAGGAGCTTGGTGTAACTTTTTTCCAACTTTGCTTTCAAATATTTTTATTGAGATAAAATTTACAAGACGTAAAATTTACCATTCTAATCATTTTAAAGTGAACAATTCAGTGATTTTTTTTTCTTTTTAGTTATTTCACAGTGTTGTGCAAACATCCCTCTACCTAATTCCAGAGCATTCTCATTACCTCCAGCAGCAACCCCCACCCGTCAAGCAGTCTTTTTGTCCATAGACTCCTTTTAGCGTTGTCGTTAAGGAAGCCAAAAGCTCGTTTCAGGTTCTGTCTAGACTTCCCTTTATTATTTTTAGTACATCAGAAACTCATGAGCACACAGATATTTTGAGCCTCTGAACACCGGGAGGAGGGCCTAGTTTGGAATGTTCTTGAATGTCCTTTGGGGAAGTTGAGGCACAGGAGTGAACCTCCTCTCCGCCGTGGCTTCTGACCTCCTGTGTAACCCCTAACCCCAGAGCGAGGGGCAGCATGTGGTTACATCTGCATTCAAGATTCCTTCTGTCTTTGTAAATAAAGGAAAATATCCCAGAATTCCAGCACAGGGTCTTAAACCTACACATGGAGTAGCATGTCTCCCGGTGAGCAATCCAGCTCCCCTGAGACGCTCACCTGTCCTGTCCTCCAGGAAGACCTCCACGGGTGCTCACACAACCGCCCACTGCCCCTTGCGTCTGCTTTGGGGCGTGTTCACCCATCTCTCCGGCCTCACGAACTGGGGAGGACTGTTCTTTATCATGGCCTGCCTGCATGCAACAGCGTGTCTAGCACACAGTAGCCATCCATACACGTTTGCAGAATGCACAGATTCACAAATTTCCCAAAACGTACACATGTTCTGCTTGAGAACATGTGTAGCTAGAGGCAGCTGAGAGATTCAAGAAGACCTGTCCTTCTCTCCTCTAAGAGAGCAATGCAGTCTTTCTTACGATGTCTCTTTGGTAAGGGTAACTAGTTTGCTGTGAGAGATAAGATATTGGTTTGGGGTTGGACTGATCAAATATTTGGAGAGACCAGGAGAGAGAGTTTGACTCTGGAGGACATTGAACCTCCCACATAGCTCATGGTGGGGTTGGTCTCTGAGCCCAGTGGAATCCCAGGCTTTAAGGAAATAACCTGCAGATGGGAACAAGTGGGACCCTGACCTTTCCATCACGATGTGACTTATGCCCTGTTTGCTCCCAATAGGTCAAGGAGACTTTGACTTAGCCGACGCCCTCGACGACCCAGGTAAGTGAAAATATTTCAATGTGAGCTTTGCCTTTTGAGCTGGTGTCTGAAAGAGTCAGTTTCACAGTTGCTTTGGGCTTGGGTTGGACCAGTATTTGAAATTCCTTGGTATGGAGCTCTCTGCTCTCCATACAAGATTGCAGGCAGCTGAGACTAATCCTTAAGCACCCTCTAAAAGTCCCATTGCCAAGGTCCCCTCCGTTGGGTAGTTCAGACTCATTTCTTGTTAGGTCTGTGCTACCCAAACCAATGGTCTGGGGATACCCTGGTAGTATGTGCTTTCCTTAAATTTTAGTTCCTGTCCTTTGTTGTCCCACGCCCTGACTTCAGTCAACAAAATCAAACTCATTTCTAGAGCCTTCTGCCTTCCCTTTTTCAGATTGGGATCTCTGGCCACCTGCACTCACAGGGCTGCTAACTTTCTCCCTAAAGGGCACTAACTACCTGAAACATGCCCACATCTGTGTTTTCACCACCACTGAGTTCAGCTGGGACCTTTCTGGTTGACCAGAAAGCTGAAAATAGACCTTGAGATTGTCTCGCTTAAGGTCTATAGTCTAGTTGGGATTCAGGTATGTTCAGAACTGTATGGATGACAGGAAAGAAAGGGTTTGGTTTGGATGCAGGCTCATTGGGACCAGGGATTCCTTTTGAAAGAAAACCAAACACTCATATACCCATAGGAAGAATTATGGGGTTTTGACATTATGTACAACTGGTCACCCAATGCAGTTAAGGGTGGTGGTTAGAGAAAGAGGAAATGCAGATCATATCTGATCCTTAAAAAGCTACAATAAAATGGTACAAAATCATCTCTCTTCCAATTGTCCTCCAGTGAGACTAATTGAGGATTTTGCAAATAATCGTCATGACAGAGCAGATATAAAACTATTGTTGGTACAACAGAAAAATCTAATGACTTACCCGAACATTGAGATGCCATTTCTTCCATCAGATTGGTAAAGGTGAAAGGCTAAATCCTTCCCCTTTTAGGTGGGTTGTGAGCTGACGTTGGAGGATAATATATGGTGGTGACCACTTTGGAGGCATTGAGAGTTTTCCTCCAACATTTAGTCCAAGTGTGCATCACTAGGAGTTGGGTTGAATGAAGAAAGAAGCGTGCTTGCAATGGAGTGTCATGAGCCGTGAAAGAGGGGTGGGTCTGTAGGCTCAGATGCTGAATAACCTACGATACATTACTGATGAAGAGAAGCGTTGACATCTGACCCAGACATTCCACTTCTAGGTAGGTACCCAAGAGAGCAGGAAGCAAGGACTCCAACAGATATTCGCATACCCGTGTTCTTAGCAGCCCTGTTCACAGTGACCAAAAGTTGGACCCAACCCAAATGCCCATTGACTAGAGAACGGATCAGGACAATGTAGTCCTTCACCCAATGGAATAGTATGCAGCCATGAAAAGGAATGAATCCCTGACACATGCTACGATGTGGATGGACTTTGTGTGTTTGGTTTTTTAAAAAAAATTATTTTATTTATTGAGTCAAAATCAATTATACATATTTTGGGGGTTCAACAATGAGATATGTTGATCAAATCAATATTACTAGCATATTCATAATCATTCTTTATGTGCCTTGACCAATCTCTTCCCTTCCCTCATTCCGTCCCCTTCCCCCTCTAATTGCCCTACATTTCTTCTCTCCTTCTGAAAGAATAATGGTTACTCTGTTAATTTGTTACCTGGATGGTCTGTCCAATGCTGAGAGGTGTGATCAGGTCCCCCAATATTATCACAGAGCAGATGCTTCTTCTGTCACTCTGAAATGGGCTTTGTGGAAAGAGACATCCTCTTCTTTTCTTTGGTCTCTGCTGGTGACTCTCCTTGTGTCAATGCACTCCAGTGACTGGTGGACAATCTGCGTGGTGGTTGTGGTGTCTAGTTGCTTTCGGGGCAGCCATGGTTATTGTGGTGGCTGTGGTGGGCCACCCACGTGGAGGTGCTGTTTTTGGTATGCTCCTTGGCACTGGCAGTGTGCCTAGTTGTGGGGTGTGTCTGGTCCCCTTCTCCATGCCTCTGGTCCCTGGGCAGACCCCAAAGTGCTGGAGCAGTGTTCCTGGCTGTGGGACGGGGGGTCCAGTCCCCTTCTCCATGACTCGGGTCACCGGGTGGGCCCCAAGGGGCTGGTGTGGTGTGTCTGGTTGTAAGAGAGAGGTCCGGTCCCCTTCTCCATGCCTTGGGTCAGTGGGTGGGTCCCAAGGGGCTGGTGTGGTGTGTCTGGTTGTAGGAGAGAGGTCCGGTCCCTTTCTCCATGCCCTGGGTCCCAGGGCAGGCCCCGAAGCACTGGCATGGTGAGCCTGGTTGTGTCAGGGTGGCCCAGTCCCCTTCTCCATGCTCTGGGTCCCAGGGTGGGCCCTGAGGCACTGGCATGGTGTGCCTGGTTGTGGGACTGTGGCCCGGTCCCCTTCTCCATGCCCCGGGTCCCTGGGTGGGCCCCGAGGTGCTGGCATCGTGTGCCTGGTTGTTGGAGGAGGGTCCGGTCCCCGGCTCCATACCTCAGGTCACTGGGCAGGACCCGAGGTGCTGGCTAGGTGTGCCTGGTTGTGGGAGGGCAGTCCAGTCCCCTTCTCCAATGTGGATGTACTTTGAAAGCATGATGCTCAGTGAAAGAAGTCAGACACATAAGGCCACAACGGGTATGATTCCATTTATATAAAATGTCCAGAACAGGCAAATCCAAAGAGACAGAAAGCAGATTCATGGTTGTCAGGGGCTGGGGAGGGGAAAAATGAGGAGTGACTGCTACTGGGTATTGGGGTGATGAGAATGTTCTGGAACTGAATAGTGGTTCTGTGAAATTGTGAATGCACTAAATGCCACTGTATTGTTCACTTTTAAAATGCTAGTGTGTGCTGTGTGAATTTCACCTGGGTAAAAAAAAAAGTCACTGAAATGTATTTCTTTTCCACCCAGCTACTGGGGCCTTTTCATTGCTCACCTAGATGACCACAAATGTCTGGAAATGAAACTTCATGGCTGTGTTATTTTCCTAAGAGCCCCCCATGGGTGGGCAGACACGCACTCATTTACCCACAGCCCTTCACTGTGGGAAGGAAACCAGGACACATGGGAACCACGGTCACCTGGACCCCCTTCCTTGCTCCTCCTGCTGCCCTGTCTGCCCACCCATACCCCACACCAAGTTCGCTGAGCAGGGTGGGCACACTCTGCACCCTGAGTATCCCCCACCTGATATCCACACCCATGAACGCCGTCCTAGTCCATTTCTGTTGCTTATAATGTAAAAACCTGGAACCAGGTGACTTGTAAAGAAAACAGAATGTATTGCTTACAGTTCAGAGTCTTGGAAGTCTAAAGTCCAGGCAACACTTCTGGTGATGGTCTTGGTGTTGGCATCAGTGACACAAGGGTATCACCTTGTGAAATGGTGGAGTAGAAAGAGAGAGAGTAACCTCTTCCTTCAGTCTCTTTTAAATCCCTCAGAACCGCACCCCCGACCACCATTATTAATCAGTTCACTATTGCACGGTCCTACCAATCCAATCACCTCTTCAAGGCTCCACCTTTCAATGACCATAATAGGATTTCCCACCCTCTTAATGGTCACAGTGGGGGCCAAGTTTCTGATACGTAAAACTTGGGGGACACAATTCAAGCCTCTGGGAGTTTGGGGGGGACCTAAGTCAATCCACTACAAATGCTGACCTCATGGTGTCATGACTGCTTGTGTGACTGTGCATGTCCCCATTTGCACACTCTCCGGCACTGGTGGGCATTCAATAAATGTTTGCTGAATTAATAAAATGAATTAATGAGAGAAAGTGATGGGAAGCATCATTCTAGAAGCAGGGAACCTCTGTCCATCTTTCCTATTGCTTCTTCTACCACCATGGACCGCAGCTCTGCAGACACGAGGCTCGCCTTGCTGATGCATGTGGCGACAGGTGCATGCCCAGCTGGCCTGGATGCTCTTGGCTATGTTGACCTACCTGTGCATATCCACACATCCCCAAGGCAGACTGCTGAGCACAGGTTTACAGGATGCTTCCTTTTTGTTTTCCTCCAAATACTAAATGCAATTTGAGTTCATATCCCTTATTTATTTATTTATTATTTGTGCTTTGTCATTTTCTTTTTGTTTTTCATTGGGCCTTTCTTGGTGCTGCTGACACATCTTGGATACTTATTGGATTTATTTTCTCCCTCTTTTTTGTTTTTTTCACAGAACCCACCAAGAAGCCCAACTCAGGTGAGTGACTCTGGCTGAGCACAACAGAGACAACAGCCCTGAACCAATGTTTTTGAAGGGATGGGTGAGGATGTTCTACAGGGTTGTGGAGTGTACCAACAAGGTGCAAAAAAATGAACCAGTGAGCAGCTGTTAGAAGCAAACGGTAGTCATTACGGCAATGTGAATGCCAACCACAGTGAGATAGTGCTTCACACCCACTAAGATGGTGTATTAGTCCATTTCTGTTGCTTATAACATAATACATTGGGACTGGGTAATTTGTAAGAAAATGGAATTTGTTGCTTACAGTTTTGGAGGCTGGGAAGTCCAAAGTCCAGGGAATATTATGGTGAGAGTCTTCTTTGGGGGTGGGTTTACATCAATGCAGGGGTCTCACATGGCAGAAAATGGTGGAGCAGAGGGAGAGAGAGACTAACTTGTCATGTGCTCTCCTTTTAAAGCCCTCAGAACCATGCCCCTGACCACCATTATTAATCCATCCACTACGGCATGGTCGTACAATCCAATCACCTCTTCAAGGCCTCAGCGTTCAATCACCATAATAGGATTTCCCACCCTCTTAACAGTCACAGTGGGAATTAAGCTTTAGTGTATGGACTTTGGGGGACACATTTCAATCAACACACCGCAGACAGCTAAAATCCAAAAATGAAAAATATGTGGTGGGAGGGTGTGGGGGAATTGGAACCCTTCTACACTGCTGTGGGGGCAGAACATGGTGCAGCGACTGTAGAAAAATGGTGTGGCAATTCCTCAGAAAGTTAAACATAGAATGACCACAGGACCCAGCAATTCCACTTCAAGGTCTGTGCCCCAAAGAACTGGAAACAGGTGTCCAAAGAAAAACTTTTACATGAATGTTCACAGCAGCACTATTCATAATAGACAAAACGTGGAAACAACCCATGTCCATCAACTAAGTGAATAAACAAAATGTGGTCTACCCATGTGGTAGGATATTATTTAGCCTTGAAAAATGAAGGACTGACACCTGCTACCAAGCGGATGGACCTCAAAGATGTTGTGCTGAATGAGAGAAGAAAGTTAGAAAAGTCCACAGAGTGTATGTTTTCATTTGTAGAAAAGATCCAGAATAGGCAAATCCATGGGGACAGAAAGTGGGGGTCTCCTTTTAGGATGATGAATGTTCTGGAACTAGAGGTGGTCTTTATTCAGTATTGTGCATTCAGTACATGCCCTGAATTGTTCACTTTAAAAGAGTTAATTTTACGTTATGTGAATTTCACCTGAATTAATTTTTTAAAAAAAATTTTTAAAGGTAGCCTTTGTCCCTCCTCTGCCCCCCAACAATGCTTCAGTCCACACCTGGGGGTGACGGTGGGCTTCGCATGAATAATGTTCTGCTGTGCTATAGCCTCTATGTGTGTCCGTATAGCCACGCGGTTCTCTCCCAGTGGAGAGGACAGGACTAAACTGTCAGGTCACGTCACTACAGAAAATGAAGGGAAGAGTCAAGCTTAGGACAATGGGTTTTTCTCGTGAATAATGCATAATTAAACTTCAACCTCATGTAAATCCTTAAAAACAAACTCCAGGTGGCTTATAAACCTGAATGTGAACAGGAACACTTTAATGTATTTTGATAATATAGAAGAGAAGGTTATAAAGACTATGTTAAATAAAATATAAAAAGCACAGAGTCTTTAAAATGGATAAGTCAGAATATGCCTAAGTTTTAAAAATAATAATAATTACTCTTGACTGCAGATACTCCAAAATTAAAAAGATAAGTTGCCGGTTGAGAGAGGCTACTTGCCCCTTATATAACCAGTAGGGGTTTAGTATATAAAATATATAGATAGCTCCTACCAAAAACCAAACAGAAAAAAAGAAAGCAAGGGTAAAAAGAGGGAGACGCTCTCTGTGAAGCATCTCAAAAGAGACATGTATTACAAAAAATATGGTGAAGGCCACATGCATTTAGTGAAAAGCCAACTTAAACCACTGTTTAAATTTATCATTGTTTAAATAAACCATTGTTTAAACAATTGTCCTTAATAATAAACGCCATGTATAAGTCACATCATACCCCATGAATATATACAATTATTTGTCAATGAAAAGTAAAATTAAAAACCAAAAGGCCCGTTAAAGTTCTGGCAATGACGATTTGAAAAAGCCAAAGATCTCACAAATTGCTGGTGGCATTATAACATGGTTCAGAGACTTGAAGAGGGCTGGCTGGTTACCTCAGTTAGTTAGAGCACAGGCTTATGACACCAAGGTCACGGGTTCAGATCCCCTTACCGGCCAGCTGCAAAAAAAAAAAAAGAAAAGACTGAGACATTTGGGGACATTTGAATATGATCACATCACATATCCCCTGCAATTCAGCTTTCAGGGTACACACAGTGAAAACTCACCCACATGGTCACATGCAGAAAAGCAAGCCAGTGAAAGCTGATTGTAGTATCATTTGCAAAAGAAAAAAGGACGTTAAATGTTCAATAAGATCATTGTGGGAAACTTAGGTGATGGAGGTGTTGAGAAGATAGTTATGGCACCAGTATAAATGCATCTCAAAGATATAATATACAGTTTTTAAAAAAGAAACGGGTAGAATCAGAGTATCTATAGTAAGAGAACATTGATGTCTGTTTAAACACGCAGCAAAGACAACTGTATATTGATGATGGATACATACGTGTGTGGTACATGTTTTAAAAATCATTTAGAGAGGCACCTGCCCACTCTAGCATAGGATTTGAGCCTTTTTCTCTGGAAAAGAGGTTGGTGAGTCTGCATTTACTATTTGCAAAAGAAAAAAAATAGTTGCAAATAGCATGAAATACAATTTCTTCTTGGTTGTATGTTTTCTCTGCTTTTATTTTTAACTGAGAGCACATCCTATTTGTTTAAGCTAATAGTGCTTGAAAGGCTAGGAAGCTAATGAGTTTGTAAGTGAGAGCACTTTGACACTGATAGCAGGCTTTGGGTCTTACCATCAGAACACGCATCAGGACTGTGGGTAAATTTTTCTTCAGCAGTTCTTAAATTCCCCTTTGGGGTACTTGCCACTATAATTGCAGGCAACAGCATCAATTTTTTTTTTGAAGAAAGAAAATTAGCTTTTAGGAACAAAAGTGACACTTTAAAAAAAAAATAGGTTTTGAGGTTTCACATCTAGTGGCTAAGTAATTTTTTAGCCAGACAATGATAGTCTGTGAACACGCTGTGAGCGGACGTGTGAAGAAAATATAAAACCAATCATCATATTAATGCGCTTGTTTCATAGGCTGCTCCAAAAGGAAGGATGTTTTTCCTGTTTAACAGCACAATGTCCTTTTCTCCACAGATATCTACCCAAAGCCAAAGCCACCTTATCACCCACAGCCTGGAAGTCCAGACAACAGTGGAAGTAAGTCTTCTGACCTTTCAGACTCCTTTCAAATTGGGTTTGATGCAGCTTGCCTTTTATTTACTTGGTGTGCCAGCTTGGCTGCTTTTGAAATACGTACATAATAGCCCCCTGGCCAGGCCTTGAGTTCCATTCCTAACTAGCAGGTAGCAAGGAGGTTGGATCGATACCAACAATTTCATTCTCTCTTTGCTGTGACACCCGAAAACTATGGTGTACTCAAAGGACAATTCCCACTATTGTCGCAGAAAACAAATAGGACTAGAAGACAACATTGTTTTCTAACTTGTTTTCAATGTTCCAAATAAGCTTGGTTTTCCCATTCAAAAACACCCACCTGAGTTGTGTGTTTTATATCATTTAGTCTTAGTTTCTCCACTTTTCCAAAACATCGGCAGATGCTTCTTTCATGGATTCATTCCCCATGCCGCTGAAGAACAGGCAACTCAACAGTGACAACAACAAAGGACACTGGCTGTTCAACAACCCTGAAAACTTAAAATCTGGCCAGAGCAGCATGAAGCCAGCTAAGTCGTGAGACTTCTGGAAGCTTCCTGGAAGCTAGTTCTGGCTTTGAACAGCTCAACAGTGTGTTCAGTCTGTCCCAACATGCCACTTTCAGATGAACAGAAATTCATCTTCTCATACAAGAGGTCATTAAAAATAAGACTAAGACCCAACAAAGACGATACCAAATTTTTTCTGGATTTTTTCCTTTGTGTTATTAACATCTCCAGTACTGTCAACCTTCTCTCTCATATTGTCCTGGTCTTTTTAAAATTATTGTCCCATAGAGCTTGGCTGTTCTGCAAAACACTCATGGAAATTGTTCATGGAAAGTGATTCCTGCTCAAATCTGTCTGGGAAACTCTGGGTTAAACCAATTGCTCTGGACTTCCCTCTGTGTGGACTGCCAGAGCTTTAAATGCTAACCATCCTTCAACATCCTGAGTTTGGGCACTTAACACTTCCCAAACCCGAGTGACTCATGACCCCGAGGGACAGGGGAGGCGCAAGCTTGGGAGGGGACCCTCTGTGACTCAGAGCTGGCTCTTCTGATTCATGCCACATTTAAGAAGAACGTTGCTTTCTGGTTTTGGTTTCAGGCTGTGCTTAAATCCAGCTGTGGGGTTCCTTTAGAATGTCAGTACTGAATTATTCATTTGCATGGGACATGAGACCCTGGAGTATTTGATGCAGGAAAGAAGCAAATTCAGCATACACACCCAGAGAAGAGGAAAAATAAAGTCAGACAGAACTTAATTACAGCCATCCCCTTAAGAACCCCCGTGGAATCCTGAAACCATGTAGAGTACCAAACCCTATACATACACATATATTGTGTTTTTTTCCTATACATACACACCCATAAGAAAGCTTAATTTATAAATTAGGCATAAAAAGAGATTAATAGCAATAACTAATAACAAAACAGAGCAATTATAACAATGCAACATAATAAAAGTAAGGTAAGGTTTCCTTGAACACAAACGCTGAGATACCAGGACAGTTGATCTGATGACCCAGACCACTACCAAGTGATTAATGGGCAGGCAGTGTAGACAACACAGATCTGCTGAATGAAGGAATGATTCACATCCGGGGCAGATGGAGAGAGATGATGCAAGATTTCAACATGTTAAACTTATGAATTATTTATTTCTAGAATTTTCTGTATAATAGTTTTTTGTATTGCAGTTGGCCACCAGTAACTACAGCAAAACCTCAGATAAGGAGGTCTACTGTATGAATACTGTGATGTAGGAACAGAACTTCACATTAAACTGTGTGCTTGACCCAGGCTAGCCCAAACCAGCCCAGGCTAGCCCAAACTCCACTATGTGTATCTTGAGAAGGAAGAAAAGTCCTGGAAAGCAGCATGAAAACTCCCTTCAAGTCAGGGTGTTCTGGAACATTCTGTTGGACAATGAAGGCAATTACTAATGGGCTACATAGAGAAAGGCCCCACAGGTGGAATGTTCTAGGACTTTCCACGTTCTCTATCTCCCCTCAGTGACAGGCATCCTCAAAGCCCCAGAGGTGTCCCTCCCTTAGAATTAGATTCAGGGGAACCTCAGATTCTTTTCTGCTGGTGTCGTCTTGGATTCAGCTCATTTTTCATGGCTTCTCCTGGGGGTTCTGTTACACTTTTCAGCCCTCCTGTTAACTTTCCTCTTCCTATCTGTGCCTGTCCCCCTGGAGAGACCCCAATATTACTCTGATTCTCTAATCTGACCCCAGCACTTGCATCCATGTTGTTTTGAAAGTAATACAGAGAGGAGCGTGGATTCTGCTTGATGAAAGCTGTTACAGGCTGAATTGTGTCCCCCAGAATTCACTGGTTGAAGCTCTAACCCCCAGGACCTCAGAATGTGACAGTATTTGGAAACAGGGTTTATAAAGATGTGATTAAGGTAAAATGAGGTCACTAGGGTGGGTCCTAATCCAACAGGCCCACTGTCCTCATAAGGAGAGGAGATTAGGACACAGACACACACAGAGGGACGACCATGTGAGGACACAGGGAGGAGATGGGGTCCACAAGCCAAGGAGAGAGGCCTCAGTAGGAACCAGCCCTTCCACGCCTTGATCTCAGACTTCCAGCCACACCTTTATCTCAGGCTTCCAATCTCCAGGACTATGAGAGAATAAATGTCTGCTCTTTTAGTCACCCAGGCTGTGGTATTAATATGTCATTGGCCAGATGGGCACAACAGACCTAGCTGCACAGGAGGCAGGAAAATCAAGGCGTTTAGCTTTCAGCTTACAAAGTAGAGCAAAGTGGTGATAAAGGGGCTGGTAGTGTCTGCCCCAGTGTCTACTGTACTGTGTCTCTGGGGTTTGCAATAAACCTTTCTAATCTTCCCGCTGATCCCACAGAAACAACAGGTACTTCTTGAAAAACTCCTACACTTTGAATTTCATGATTGTTATGGGCTGAATTTTGTCCCCTGCAAATTCATATGCTCAAACACTCAGCCCCAGTACCTCAGACTGTGATGGTATTTGGAGATGGGGTCTTTAAAGAGGTGATTAAGGTAAAATGAGGTCACTAGGGTGGAACTTAATCCAATGGGACTGGTGTCCTTATAAGAACAAATTAGGACACAGACATGCACTGAGGGATGACCATGGGAAGACATAGGGAGAAGTCAGCATCTACAGGCCAGGGAGAGAGACCTCAGGAGAAATCCAGATGCTGGCTGCGGGTGAAGAAGAGAGAGCTCACAGGGGACGAAGGTTTGGGCAAGCAGTGAGTGACCTCGAAGTGAGGCACCCAGAGCCACCCTGAGCCAAGTCATATATGCAGCACATAAGTTCTGGGTCTGTGCGTCCTGCCTCGTGAACCAAAGCTCACAAGTGTCCAGCCTGGATTTCGTTGCCTGGTCCCCGAGGCTCTGCCATCTCCCACAGTTGTATCATCTTAAAGACATGAGAGGAGAGTCTCTTTTAAGAAGTGAGAAGCACACGTGCTCAGCATGGACTTCTAGTATCCTGAGATATCTGTCTTCGAGAAGGACTTTGAGCATGGAGTCCTTGCATGTTGCCCCAAATTAATGTCATTTCTCTCTTAATCAAATGCAGAGAGCACCTTCCAGATGCCGTGAGTAGCAGGCCGTGGAAACATAAAATCCAGTTTCCAGTCCTGCTGCACAAAGCAACAGAGATGCCGACCAGATGTTGCACACAAAGCTTGCATTGATTGATTTATTTCAGCTGTTTAAATACAAAGGACACTTGAGCTGAGAGAAGAGGAATGAGTTGATATTTTGCCAAGCAGCAAATGGGTTTTTCAAATATGTACGGAGTGTGTAAAGTGATAGATAGGCAGTGGGAGGGAAATACTGGCAGAAGTATATCATGTGCAAAGGTCCCGGGGCAGGAAGCTCATGGTAAGTTTGAAGGGTGAGCAAAGGGCATTGCAGGGAGCCTTTTTTTTTTTTTTTTTTTAATTTAAATGAAAGAATACATGCAACCAAGGTTGACTGTATAACACACTATAAAAGATATGGGGTTTTTTTTGTAATATTGGTGACTGGCTTTTGTAAACAGTCTGGCATTTGTAATATCCCTAAACATTGAAACATCCACAGCAGAGTATCTACCCTATTAATTTCAGGGATCCATGGACTTCTTGCCATAAGAGCCAGGCAAGTACCTTCTGGGAATGAAAATGATTTTTCTTTAAAACTTTATTCTTTCAGGCATTAATGTAAATGTTGGTTGCACAATTAACAGGCTCTACAAAAGCTATGAGCAACAGACATAAATAAACTGTAATATCCTTTTTTAAAAAAAATTTGTGTGTATTTTGGTATTCTTATGTAGAGATGGTTCATTACACGAAAGATGTCATTATTATTCTGAAATCACCATGTTATTTTCCAACAGATATCTACCCAAGGCCAAAACCCCACCCTCACCCGCAGCCTGGAAATCCTGGCAATAGTGGAGGTAAACATAATGAACGTTAAGATCTATTTCAGAAGTGTTTGCATGCAACTTTTACATTTAATGACTTAAAACTCTAGCTTTGATGGTGAAATACCGATTGCTTTTGAAAGGCACAGAGGTTATTTTGCAAGTTCTGCTACCAACCAGCTCCTGAGGTTTCAGTATGTTGATGGCAAATATGTTTTATTTATTTTGTTTTATTTTCTTTTCGGCGTAATTGACTGAAAGTACAATTCACTTGAAGATGTTTCACGTTATGATGGAGGAAGACATTCATTTCTTCGTCCTTTGTTGGTTTTTGTTTTGGGTGTCCTGTTGATTTTTGATTTCACTCTCAAGAGCTATTTGGGGTCACTGTGCCCGTGCTCTTAAAGCATCTCCTGTCTCAGTGTTGGAAACTGAGCCTCACCATGGATCGATGAGCAGACCATTCAGGAAAGGGATGGTGGTCCTTTAAGGTGGAAGAGACTCTATGACTCTACTGCTGGGCAAATGTGTGAGGACATTTGCAGGGATGCTGGTGAAAGCTAAGATACACCCGGTGTCCTTCCTATCAGCTTTGGCAGTCAGGAGTTCCCCTGACTCCAACTCTCTCTGTCTCTGGATGTTGCTTGGATGCTGTTGCTTTTCTAGGGTCCAATGCACTCATCATAATATTCAACTAACCAACCTCTGGATGTGCCCAGATGCCATTTCCTTCAGGTCTTGTAACTAAAGATTTGTGCTCTTTCTTCAGAAAACATGCTGCCACCTTTGCCCACCTCCCCACCTCTTGCAAATCTCCATCTCCAAGAATGGACCGCCTTATCCTAAACTTAGGTCCCTGTCCACCCACCTGTCTCCAGCCACCCCTCCTCTGCATCCCTCTGCTCTGTCTGCAACATTTGATATTTTCCTATATGCACTGCCACGCAATGCTGTCAGCTTATTTCTTTAATGACAGTGAGAATTTCACCCAGGCGTGGATGTTTGCCCGCCATTAAATGCTACGTCCCCATTTCCGGAAGCTAAACCAGGAGCCGGGTGGGTGAAGATATGTCCCATGATTAGTGCCAGAGTCCAAATGGGCAAACAGTTCATTCAGCAATGTAGGACTAGCCCTTAAATCTCTTTGTCTGGGTACAGAACTTCAAATCCATTTGCTCTCCACCCCTGAAGGCTCGTGGTCTTATGATTCCCAGCATGCATCCAGCAAGACATGAATTAAGGGTGTTTTTCTGGGATGCTTCCCACTCAAAGACGTTTTAGTTCAGCAGGTGCAATAGATCTCTTGAACTCCACAGAGCCTTGCATTTAATCTACTAGGTACTACTATGTCATTGGCCTCACAGATTTGTTCTTCTGAAGGACCAGCTTAGGGACACTCATGTACTGGTGTCCCCAGAGCTCTGAAGAGGCTTTGCTGAGGCTTTGGTGTTGCAAAGCAGAACAACCATGCTCTGTCTTTTGCATTTCACAGTTTAAATAAACCCCACCAATATGTTTTTTTCATCCTGGACTGACAGTGGTACATGTCTTCAAGGTTTCTGAGAGACGTACAAAGACCAAGTTATCTCCATATAGACCAAGCTTGGAGATAAAAGAGTCTGAGACTGAATAATCAGATTCACAAACCATGAGAAGGTCCCCTTGGATCTCATTAGGGCCCCAGTAGCTCAGTCTATGACACATGCCATGAGAAGGCAGGGGGGCAGGTGAATTCCCCAGAAAGAACTTTGTCAGGGGACCAAAGGATATCTTAGGAAATGAGGCTTGGAAATCAGCATTGGCAGGTTATTGAGAAAGCTCTGGCCAAGCAGGTGGGACGATGCCATTGCAGGAGCATGTCTGGCTCTTGAGGAGGAAAGAAGGTCTCACACCTCAAACAGAACAGAGCAGGAATGAATGTACTGATGTGTATAACTCTTCGGGGGCTGGTAGTGCCTGTGGAGGACTTTTAAACTCTGAACTCTCTAGCACTTGCCTTCCTGAGTCCTGGCACTGGGATGCCAAGAGAGACAAGGGCTGGTGCTGTGGTAGATAGGGACTCGAAAGGAAAGGAGGAGAAGGGGTTGTGGGCATCTAGGGAGCTGAGATCCTGACCAGGGAATTAGCCAAGGCTGGGGGCAGGAGGGTGCATATGTTGAAGGAGGAACTTCAGAAGGGGGTTCTGGTTGATGCAGCAGAAAGAGGTGTCAGGACAGGACGTCTCTCCTTCCAGCCTCTCATAGGGATGTGGGTTTTATTTTGCATATGACGAGGGTCCGGAGCAGATGACTGGCCGGGGAGGAAGGCAGGGCCAGACGGGGCTGTGGTGGGAGGTGATGTTGGCTCTGTCCAGGGTGCAGGTGGCTATAGCAAGGGGCTGAGCAGGAAGAAAGGCCAAGACGGAGTAGAGAGCACGGGACACGCAAAGGCCCTGAGCTGGGAGCAGCCAGGGCCGTCCAGGAATAGAGTAAAGGCAGGGGATTGAGAGAGGGGGTACTTTGAGGGAGAGGGTTCCAGGCCCTATGTGGACACCAGATCTTGAGCTTTATCTCAGCCCCGAGGAGGGCTGTGGGCAGGAGATACCTTGGGGAGATGTGTAGACACCCACAACCTGAGGTCCCCCTGCAGGCTGATCTGTTCTCAAAACACACGTCCCCAGGACAGGACAGCTCACCCTTTCTGCCTCCAGGACACCTGGAATTTGATTCCTGGTGTCCATGAACACCCTGGAATGAGCCAGCCAGGGCAGAACACTCTTCTGTATAAACTGCCTGTGGGTCCCTAAAAAGGATATGGGTTAGAAGCAGGTCTTTCGGGAGGACATGACAGAATGGGGTGTGCTCTGCTCTGCAGGTTACTATAATGACGTGGACCGTGATGATGGACGCTACCCACCCAGGCCCAAGCCCAGGCCACCTGCAGGTATGTGTGGGGCTGCTCTGTCCATGTGGCTTTGCCCAAAGGGGGTGCTGTTTGGGCATAGTTGGCAGAGGGCAGAAGGTGGGATGATGCTGGTGACGGCAGAGAAGTTCCCATGGCTGCATCTGGGGGGTGCGGTCTGTGGATTTGTCCATGTCATGAGGTTGGGGATGAAACAGAAGCTGGAAATGGGACAGGTGAACCTAAAGATTCCATTTAAAAATTTGTGGCCATTTCGCTATAAACTTACATATGTGTGAGGGTGTGTATGCATGTGTATAGATGTGTCTTTATATATGTGCATCTTTTCAATCTTTATGTGTGTGTGTATACCTTTATATATATATATATCATTATACTTTTATATACTCTTATGTATATATCCATCTTTATATATGTGTATTGACATGTCTTCATATATATATACATACTTATAAATCTTTAAGTGTCTGTAGATACTTTTATATATATATATGTCTCTATATATCTATGTGTATATATTTTTTATATATTCTTTTGTATATAAACATATTTACCTATGTATGTTTATAGACAAGTCTTTGTATATGCACACTTATAAATCTTTACATGTGTGTGTATATATACACCTTTATACGAGGGTTCTTTATAACATTCGTGGAAAGATCTATATTATCTTTTAATTTTATTTTTCCACAGACTTTTTGAAGTGCCTTTGTGTGCATACATATTTATATCACTATATTTACATATTTTTATATGTATATATATTTGTGCGTATATATATATCTTTATATATGTACATACCAGTCTTTGTATATATACATATAACCTTTATGTATGTGCATATATATTTTATATGTGTGTGCATGCATACCTTTATATATACAGGAATATATACCTTTATATATGCATGTATATATCATTATATTTATAAGGATACACGTGCTTTTTATATAAGTTTATAAATAATTTTATATATATTTATGTATTTGTGTTATAAATACAAGCATACTTCAAAAAGTTCATGAAAAAATTGAATTAAAAGAAAATGCAAATTCTTCCGTGAACTATTTAAAGATTTTGTACACCTTTATAAATACACTGAGTATATACTTTTATATATGTATATCTTTATATGTCTATGTCTACCTTTATATATGTATGTATATATTAACATATGTGTCTATAAATGTCTTTGCACATGTATATACATACTTTTGTATACATCGCTATGTGTATATATTTCATGTGTGTATGTACATAACATTGATACACACACATATATTAAACCTTTATATATGTACATGTATTTCTTCATATATATGTGTATATTTGTATGTTTTTATATATACATATATATATACTTTTAGGTGTGTGTGTGTGTGTGTGTATATATACAGATTAAGATATGTATGCATATCTTTATACACACAGATTATATATAAAACTTTATGTATAACTTTTAGGATAAAGTTTCCTTTATAATTGGAGCTCGAATGCCTACAAAGAGTCTTTCATATACAAATAAATATACAGACAATATGAAACAGAGAGACATGCAGTGCTGAAGTGTGTAGCATTCATAGCTTTATTTTCAAGCATGAGAGGTTTCTAGTCTATATATTTCTATTTTATTTTCAAAGAGGTTCAAGACTTGTCCCAGATACCTTGCAAAAGTGGACAAGCAGGTTGGGTCTGGGAATCTTTTCCATGATGCTTACATGCAATAAATAAATCTCTTTGTCTTAGAGTTTATTGCAATAGTGATCAGAAAAAAAAAAAAAAGTTCTTAATAAAGAGGAATTAAGAGCATTTATGTTTGGATTCATCCGTGGGGTCGTCCCTCTTATCCAGGCAATTCTGGATTGGAGTGACCGATCCCACTAAAGTTTCCCTGTAGGAGGCATGGGAGCCTGTGTTTGGAGACCTTGGGGTAAATATTTGTTCTCTGAAGACAAAGAACTTTTGATAGAGAGAGCTCAGGCTTGGTGTGAGTTTCCTCATGCAGAAGATGTAATATTGGAGGGCCACCCTCAATGGTGTTCTGTTGGCCATAGGGTGGGGGCTCTCTTGGGGATGACTGGTTCGCATGGCTTTGGTGCCATGACCAGAGAGCCAGACATGCAGACGGTCGCCTGCTGGAAACCCCACGTTGAGCTGTCCGGATGTTGCCCAACTCCACTTTTTCTCTCCAACAGGAGGCGGCGGCGGCTACCCTAATTACGATGGCTACGGAAACAGTCATGGTACTCCCAGATCTGGGTGCAGGGTGGTGGCCATAGAGGTGGGAGAGGGTAGCATTTTTAGGGCTCCCAGCTGCATTCCACCCTATGCCTTCTAGCTGGGGGTCTTGGGTGAGTGGAGCTCTCTTGCTGGTGCCTGGTCTTCTGATCTCTCTTCATTCTGGGTTGTCCTGCTTCTGTTCTCTAGGAACCCAGGTGCAGTGACACACACACACACACACACACACACACACGCACATGCATGTGCATGCACATGCACACCTTTGTTTAGGTGGAAGCAACAGAGCAAAGGACCACAAGACTACTTAGAGAGACGCCATCCATGTGGAGTATTTTATTATTAGATATCCCACATCCCCACAGCATGAGAATGAGCCTCTTTACTCCATGCATGGCTGCCTGAAAATTCACCTTCGGTGAGAGATGAGGAGCCTTTCTGGAGCGTGTTCTCTTGTTCTTTGCCATAGTCATAAGTTAGCAAGAAACGAATCATCCCGTGGCTCCTGGGAGCACTGGCCAGTTTCCTGCTTTCCCAGGAAATCAGGGAGGGGGTCCCACCATGTTGTCTGGCTCCCCACGTGGATTAAAGTTCACTAGTCAGGATGCCGTTTCATTCCTCAGGCAAAACTGCTGCAAAACCTCTCTGAGCTCACCGGCGGGACCAGAGCCAGGTACAAACAGCAGCTGGGCCAGACCCATCTGGAGTTCATGCGCTACATCCCAGCTTTGGGTTTGGGGGCACAGGTTTTAATTTCCAGTCTGCCTGTGCAGAATACCATCCCCTCCTATCCTTGTCTGGACCTCTCAGCTCTCTGGCCCTGAATGGGACAAGGGTATGCATCTGCCTTTGGATTAGCACTGAGGTGTGTGGGTTTGGGCCAGGGCAGTTGGGGGAGACACCCAGCTTCTCCCTGAAGGTGGTAAAACGTGTTCGGCGTGTTCCTGCCTCATGAAGAGTGCCAGGGAAAGCATGAACCCTAAGTCTGTCCTCCCACCTGATTATGGGGTGAAAATGTTTCAATCATCTTTTCTAAATGCTGGAGGGTTTAATACCCACTGTATGAGTCTGCTCAGGGCTGACATAACAAAGTCCCACACCCTGGGCAGCTTAAACAAGAGACATTTATTCTCTCACAGTCCTGGAGGCTGGAAGTTTGAGATCAAGGTGTGGCAGGGCTGGTTTCTCCTGAGTCCTCTCTCCTTGGCTTGTAGATGCTGTCTTCTCCCTGTGTCCTCACATGGTCGTCCCTCTGTGCATGTCTGTGTCCTAATCTCCTCTTATAAGGACACCAGTCCTATTGGATTAGGGCCCACCCTAATGACCTCATTTTACCTTAATCACCTCTTTAAAGACCTTGTTTCCAAATACCATCACATTCTGAGGTCCTGGGGGCAAGAGTTTCAACCTATGATTTTGGGGAGGGGGAGCATGATTCAGCCCCTGCCACTCACCACCCTTTTGGATGAGGCACTTATAAAATTATCCCTCGTATTTAAATAGTACCCACACAAGTTGTTCCACTTCAAAATCAGTGCCGAGCATTTTTTTTTTAACTTCAAGACTGTCTTTGGAAATTGCTCTCAAGACATAAGAAGGAGCAGAGAAATCTCTTTTGCTGTTCGTGTGCTATGGCTGCTATGTATGCCTGTGTTTTTATCCCATTCTTTTTTCTACCCACATTGGATGTGGTTTGCGTTTGACTCCAAAGAAAATGCGTTTGCATGTCAAAGTCGGGATCACAGCTCTTTGGGGCTGTGCCTCAGTTGCCAGCCTGCTCAGGGTCTCTGTGGGGTCAGATGCGACCTCGCTCAACAGTTCCCCTTTCCACACACCTGGAGAGCCTAGCTCCACCACCATTCATGGCATCCTCCTTCAGATTTGCCTGCTTGCTTCCTTCTGTGAGATCACACAGACTTCCCGAGGGTTATCCTGCATTTCATGGCTCTTTTCTACCCTGCAGGTAGAGGGGGCTATAGACCCGACTCTCGCTATGGAAATACTTATGGTAAAGGAATTCTGTCTTACAGGGTGTGTGAGGAGACACTCTCCATCCACGGGGAACTAATACCCAGCTGGGCACCGGTGGGGAGCTGCTGCTATTGTCTCCTGAATGGCAACTAATGGGCCTCTAATGCATGTGCTGACAGAGAGGTCTTGCATGCTTTCCTGCCTTATTTTTTTGAAGGGAATAATGGTCCACTTACGGGTGTCATTTTGTGCACACAGGTGTGTGACTGTGCATGTGTGTGCATGCATGTATGCCTGTGTGTTTGTACACAGGTGTGCCAGTGTCTATTGTGTGTGGCTGTGTGTGCATTCACGTATGCATGTGTCCATGTGTGTGCATGCACACATGTATGTAAATTTTGTGTGACTGTGTGCATGTGTGAATGTAGATTGTGTGTTTGTGTGTACATGCATGTAGGTTGCTTGTGTATGTGTGCATGTGTATGTTTGCATGCGTGCAAATGTGCACTTGTGTTACATTTGTGTGTGCCTGTGTGTGCATGCATGTGTTTGTGCACATGGATTCTGTGTGTGTGCACAAATGCGTGTTGTTTATATGCACACATATATTTGTGTGTGCATGCATTCATGTGCATGAGTTATGCACGTGTGCACAGGTATGCTAGTGTTACATTTATATGTGCAGGTTGTACATGTATGTGCTTTAAATATGTACTTATCAGTGTATGCATGCACCTGTGTTTATGTGAATATGTGCATGTGTGTGGACATGTGCATGTGGGTGTGTGCTTGTGTTGCATGATTGCATGTGGATTTCATGTATTCATGAACAAGTGCAAGTGTGCACATAAACATGCACATGTGTGCATGTGTGCTCGATGATGTGTGCACATTTATAAGTGTTTACACTCCCTGATGTGCATGTATACATGCATGCATGTGCTTGTATGTACATGTTCATGTGTGCATGCATGAGTTGTGTACATGCATGCATTTGTGCATGAGCACACACGTGTGCATGTGTTTCGTGTGTATGTGCACACTGTGCACGTGTGTATATGTACATATGTGAATGTGTACACATGTGTTGAGAGTAAATATTTTCTGCCTGCATGTTGCATGTACACGTGCATGTTGCACACATGTTTGTGTGTTGCATGTGTGTATATGCATTCATGGGTGAGCACACATATGCATGTTTGTGTGGTGTGTGTGCATTCATTTGTGCTCATGTATTTGCATGCATGTGTTGCACATGTATGTGTATGTGTGAATATTCCCCCACCCTGAACTCAAAACTGCATTTCTGTCTCCCCTCACTATCCCATATTCAACTAATCACCATTGGAAAAGGCATGCACATTCACATCCCCCCTTCCTCATGCTCACACTCTGCCCTCTTCCCCCACCAGAATGCAAATTTTGTGCAAACAGGGACTTCCATGTGCTGTGCTCTCTATCCCATCCTCAGCCTCTCCACAGTGCCTGGCAATAGGAGGCACTGTATGAGATCTTCTGAATAAGCACACGAATGTGTCCTCTTCCTCTCACAGGTGGAGATGGCCATTTAACCTATGACAACTCTCACGGTAAGTGTTGGACTCAGTCAGCCCCGAGTTTTCAAGAAGAGCACATGTTTGCTCATCACTGTTGGGAGGGTCAGCATGGGCTTCTGTTATTATTCCAACCTAACAGCATTCATGCAGCACTTGCTGTTTTTGTGTGTGCAAAGAAACTTCTGGGCAAAAAAGCCTGAGCTTCAGGAGAGCATGAATTGCATGGGAGTTCAGAGAAAGAGGAGGCAAAGGTTGGTCTTCAAGCTGAGCTGGGAGATGCCTCTTAGTCTTCACTGCAAGGTTCTAGAGGATGGCTAGAGTTATATGGCCTGTCGAGGTACCACGTTGATCCCCTTTTCTTTGACAAGTACTAAACTTGAAACCCAAGAAGGAGAGAAGAAAGGAAGTTATGGCCATCCTGCCCCCAAAAAGCCCCAAAGTGCACTGTCAGCCCCATTGCAGGTCAAAGAATGGAGCAGTTGGAGCCCAGCAGGCTGACTTTGCATCATGCTGGGAGAATGGGTCCCAGTCTCTTAGGAATTTGGGCTGCCCCCTGCTCAAGTTTACGCTGAGGTTGAGAGTAAGCCTTCCCCTGCAACCACAAGGCTTTTGTGAGTTGTCAATTTTGGGGGAGAAGAATGTGACTGAAGTTGCTTCTCATCCCAATATACACACACAGTATCCACACACTGCTACTTGTTGGGTATGTGGGCGTGTTTAGGAAAATCCATGGTTGCTTTTCTTCTCTTGGCCACAAGGTGGGGACAGGAGGGGTGAAAAGAAAAAGGCCCAAGAGATTGCAGTCAGGCCTGGCCCATGGCTTTGTAGAACAAAACTGCTTCTTCCTGCAGCAATCAGAAAAAAAAGACTGATCCTAGAAGAGTGTGGGGTAGGAGTAGGTAAAGCTTCGTAGAGGGAACAATACCCAAGCCAATGCCCCAAATATGTGGGAGAGATGTCCAGGAGTAGCACGGAGTGTCAAGAGTGTGTCAGGTGGAGCTGGGTATACACCTGGGAACACCAGAAGCGTGTGTGGCTAGGTAAACAGATGTTGAGTGTGCACTTCATAAAAACATCAAAGGAAAGATCCTGCCCCCATTTATACATATCCATAGAATGGATCAGAGGGAGCCCACGAAGGGTTAGGGAGACCAGCTTCAAGACCAGTTCAGTTCCCTAGACTGGAAATGATGGGTTGAATTAGAGTCCAGACAGTAATGGTGGAGAGAAGAGGTCAGCTTGGAGGACCATTGGGTCATTAGAAATGATTGCACTTGATTGACTTGCATGGGATGGCAGAGACGAAAGTGGTATGCATAAGCCAGCTATGCTGCGTAACAAGATTCCAAAACTTAGTGCTTCAAAACAACAGCCATTTATTACGATCACAGTTGATTCTGCAATTTGAGCTAAACTTATCTGGGTGACGCTTCTGCTCTACCCTGGACTCCCGCCCTTGTCTGTGGTCAGCTGCAAGCTTGGTCGGCCACTTTGGTGATATTGACTGTGTCTCCTCATGTATTTGGGGTCATAGGGGGAACAGCTCATCTCAGTCTTATGTGGATTCTCCCATCCCCTAAGGAGGCCAGGCCAGGAGTGATCCCATGGGGGCTGGACAGGGTGCCAAGAGACGGAAGAGAAGCGTGGCTGGGCTAAGAAGCAGTGAAGCTTCACTTCTGCTGTGTTGTGTGGGGCTCGACCCAGTCCGAAGACATGCCATGGGCAAGGGTGGTTGTTTCAAAAATCTATTGTCCATCTATGCACCTACCTACCTATCTGTCATCCATATCTATTTCCCTCTTTCATTTATCTGTTTGTATCATTTATATCTATTATCTATCTAATCTGTCTGTCTGTCTGTCTATCTATACATCCAACCACACACAAGGGCACTTAAAAAGGTTGATGAAGAGATTTATATTATCCTTTAATTCTATTTTTCTGTGAACTTTTGAACTATTTTTCCATGAGCTTCTATATATATATATATATATATATATATATATATATATATATATATATATATATATATACTTTATTATATATATATATATATAATACAATTTTTTGTATAAGAAAACATTCTATATCTAAAAAGGTACAAATCAATTGAATTCAACCCACGAACATTAAAACATACCAAGGGCCTCCTATGTGCACAGACTTGCCTTGGATGTCTTGGGGGGGTAAGATGTGTTTCACATGCTTGGCTTGTGGTATAAGCAGAATCATTTCCTAAGAGCTCTTCCCCGCCATGGATTCGAGGGAGGGCAGGGCAAGGGACGTGAAGTTATTTAAAATAGACGTTTTTAAAGTTATTTAAAAATAGACGTTTTCCCTGCTGCCCATGTTTTTCTCAGGCGATCTTGCTTTTTCTCAACTCCTGCAGGAAACAAGGTAGCCGGAATCGTGTCTCCCATCGTGTCTGTGGTGGTAGCTTTGCTGGTGGGGGCAGCGGCCAGCTATTACAGATCAAACAGGAGGAGTAATTGTTTCAGGACCAATGGCAAGTGTCCCTTTGAGCACCGTTTTGCTAGTCCTACAGCCTGATTTAAAGAATAAATAAATAAATAAGTGCTTTCTGGTGTCTTTCACTAGCAATGTTATTTCTGGTTAAGTCCAATATAGATATCTTGGAAAATGAACTGATTTTAAATTGAGGTGTAACATGGACACAGGAGACTGAGAGAAACCATCAGATGAGTTTTTAATGGAGAATGCTTACCCTTGTATGCATATTTTTAACCGTTTTTCTGATCTGCAAGATTTGGTTGGACTGCCAAGGATCTGAAATTGCTAACAGAGACTGGAAAATTATAAGCGTGACGGCTGCATTTGGCTGGCCTAATACGGTTTTGTCTTGTGTTGTGCTTAGTGAAATTTTAGTCAGAGCTGAGTCAGGAAAAATATCTGGGTTGAACCTGAAATTTTTGTGCACCCCCTCCCCTGCCAAAAAATACCAAAACCAACTACAGAGCACTAAATAAGCCTTTCTGTCGAATTCAAAGGCTGTACCCAGACCCTGGGGGGAAACAGAGGGTCTGCTGTGGATTTCTGAGTCAATCTTGGGTCCAGACTTTCAGGTTTGAAAAACCACTCGGGGTTAGCTCTGTGCAGCAGGAATGCTCTGAAGACATCTCCAAAACCACATTCAGAGGGGGAGGGATGCTTTGTCCAGCAACAGAGATCCAATTGTCATCTCAGGGTCTCTTGAGGTTTGGTTCCCCACATCAGAATCTGTCTGGGGTTTGCTCTGGAGCCTCTTCCCCCCCGACAGCTCCCTTGTGGTGCGTGTGGGGAACCAGAAACAGAACCTTTTTCCAATGTTTTTATCTTTAGTATTTGTGTTTACTAAAAAAATCCTAAAACCTGCCTGCGGGCTCCCTCTGCTGGTTTTTGGGTGGTGCTAATCCACCTCCCTTTGGGGTGAGGTTCTGTCTGAGAACACCCCACCCTGAAAGTTTTGGGAGGGAAAACTGAGTCTATGAAAAACAGCCTTACTTCCCTGGCAACGTGAGGTATCATTCAAGTGACACCGTGCACTAATTTCAGTGGCATTTTTGGCAGCGTTTTCTAAACACTTGTTCTTTGAGGGCTGAAACTAGGTAAACAGAGTGAAACACTGGTGCCCCCCACCACAGAGTATAAGGGTGGGAAGCTGCTGCCAACAAACTCAGGAATCAAGATGAATAATATTTTAGTGCAATATTTTAAGGAGAAAGCCAGATCGGCCAACCACAGCCTGCAGGCTCAATGCTGTTCATGGAAATAAAGTTTTATTGAAACGGGGGCCAGTTCAGTTTCTGAAACAATTGGAGACTCTTAGAATGTGAAACATGCCCATTTTTTTTGTCTGAGGTGGAATCGCTTTTTTGTTAAAGTAGTGAAATGGCTGGAAGGTCTTTCCTGCCTTTTGGCTACCAGATAAATATTCCATCTACTTCCTCAATTACCCATCAGTGATACTGTCATCAAGTGTACCAAGCACCGAAATTTGCTTTTCTTCCATTAAATTCCTGAGCTTAAAACAGATGAGGCTTCAGACAAGGCAGTTCACCATTAGGGGATCCCTACAAGGTGAACAGAGACCTGTGAGTGGATCCTGGGTCTATGCTGCTTTGCTGGTTGCAAAACCTGCACGCGAGAAATATGGGCATGGCAGCTCTGCGTTTACATTTGGTACCTAGATGAGAGTCAGGGCTCCTGTGAGGTCAAGTCTAAGATGCCAGATTTATGCCAGTGTTGCCCAGCTGTCTGCCTGCCCTGAGCTGTGTCAGGAATGTTATATTTTCTCCTGAAGGATGGTGTGCAGTGCACACTGGTCACATCCATGGAGAGAGATGTGATGTGGTACACAGCCTGTGTAACTGTATGCATCCAGAGGTCCCGCCCTGAAGATTGTCTACCTTGTAGGAAGAGAATTTTGGGGACCGAGTTATAGATGGCAGCAGGTGTCAATCCCTTAAAGTGGACTTTTGAGCACCATGCTGTGTTTTCATGTTGTAAAATGGAGCTAATAAAAGCACCCAGTTCAGAGGTTATTAAGTCCAATGAGACCATATCCAAAAAAAGGCGTTCATACTAATAGTTTTATTGTTTATTGGTTTTTTGTTAGTTTGTTTTTGGTAGCTGGATGGTTCAGGGATCCGAACCCTTGGCCTTGGTGTTATAACACGGTGCTCTAATCAAGCGAGCCAATCTGCCAGCCCCCCAAATTAGTTTTAACCAAAAAGAGAGTTACTCAATCCATTTAAGATGGCCCAAACCCTTAACAAATAGCAAACCATAAAAAACAGGGCTTTAAAAACTAATATTTTTCCCAAATGTGACTTTTTAAAATGGTATTTAATAGTTTTTTTCCCCCAACAATGATATTTTGCTTTCCGTCTTCCTTTCCAGAACCACAGAATGTCTGAAGATGTCAAGGTCTCCCAATCACTTTGAGAAAAACTCCAGCAAGATAAGAACCCCACGTATCGCCCCTGTGGAAAGTATATTTTATTCATTGCATAGGCCGCTTACCTAAAGTGTGTGCTCTTCTGCTGGAACCACGTGAACTGCCTCACAAGAAATTCTCGGTTGGGGTGTAATGATAATGATACGTTAAACAGCTAGACCTTGTGTTGTAAAAAAAAAAAAAAAAAGGGCTTGATGGGTTAGATAGGTTGTTCATTTGCACAGAGAGACCCCAGCTCTGTTCTGTTTTCTGCAACTACCTCGGTGCAATAATGCACAGATGTTTAACCTTGTTGATGGGGCCCTAAAGCACAACGGTGGTAAAACAGCACAGTCTCTTGATGGTGGGAGGACGAAATGTGATCAGCTTCCGAGAGATGAAGAATACTGTTCAGGCTTCGAAGAAGCTATGGTTTGAAACTCGACCTCTGCTAAATTCCTCAGTGATGTCAGAAGGGATGAAGCAAACACTGTTGTGAGTGCTGTGGGTATGACATATTCCCAGCACCAACCATGGAGGTGATTACCCTTTAAGCTTCAATGTGTGCACACAAAATGATTATTCCCTGCAGAAAATAAGGCTGGATTTTGACATTTGAAAGTGCAAACTTGCTGATGTTACAATGATCTAGGGGAAATTGATCTTGGGATATTTTTTTTTTTTTTTACCCAAGGAAATGCTTACAGTTTTCATATGTCTTGAAAAGTATGAGACAGAAATAGTGATTTTCAGATGTTGATCTTTTTCTTAGTATTTTTAGTCTTTGATACTCTATAAGTACCACCTTCTAAGGCAACAAAATAGATTTCCTTGGTTGATACTTTTTTTTATTCACTGGAGTAGACAATCTTAAATCCTCAGATAGCTAAAAAGTATACGATCTATTCAGTTCTATTTTAGTAGTACTTTGGGGAAGAAGAAAAAGTTGGTTTGAGCATATTTGTATAGTTGGGTAAAACTTAGGTTGATACAGCTTTTGGACTGTGCCCTAAACACAGCACCAACAATTAAGACATTATTGCCATCTGAAACTCATATTGAGGACTCACAAATATCCCAAACATGCATGTGTTGTGTTCACCATTACGAATTGGGAGGTAGGTCTCCAAAGAGAATTGAAAGCAGAGATTACTTAAAAGAGCTCCCCAATTTTAGAAAGAACTTAAAACTTATGAATAGGATTAGTCGTCCCAGAATTGCACATCTGACAGCACGGATTTACATATGATGTAAGCAATTTTAAGACAGCCTGGACTTCCTATTTTAAGGTGTGTGTCCTATGAGCGTTCTCAGTTCTTGTAGAGGTGGAGACTGTTACCCGATTAAGTTTTCTATATACGAGTTTCAGTGTGAGTTTAATGTAATTCTTGTTAAAAAGTGACTATGTACACACACACACACACACACACACTCATACATGCACACAGGCATGCATATCTACGTGGAATCTAAACGTTTTTCATGCTAAGTGCCTCTGTTCTGTGTAACTGTCATATACCAGTTTTAATCATTGAAAATAAATGTAAAAGAAAAAAATCAGCTTTGGTTGTTGTGCCATACTTTCTATATTTCACATATAAAACTAATGAAACAGCAGTAAAAGTGGTCCAGAAATCATGAAGCTACATAGCTTTGCATAATATGCAATAAATCCCTTTTTAAGCTCAAGATAGATTGTGCATGTAGGAAATAAATATAGTTACAGAATTATGAGATAAATCACACCTGGGTGGCAAGAGCAAAGTATGATTAATGTCCAACCTACTTAAAATAGAAATACTTGAGTAATAATCACTTGGGAGCCTCGCTTTCCATAGTCACCAGGGCCACCCGTAGGACACTCGTCGCATGTTGAAAAGAGGAGAGAAGTCACGGTAAAGTGCGATTCTCAAGCATTTTAGAGAAGGAAATGATAACATTGAATGTACAGTGTAAAGGGCAGCACTTGCCTTCTCTTGGTGGGAAGTGGAACGCACCTGGCGGTCGATGGATGGATATCTCCACGTAGGGATGGGCAGAAGCCATGGCTCCAATTTCAGGCAGGTGGAGAGGGAGACAGCAAGAAGGTGGGCTGTATTTTCATTTCCACGCTCCTGTGCACACTTAAAATTACAGCTATTTCTGCCCAAGTATCAGCCACTATTTGCTGGCTGTTCCAGGAGGTGTGGCAGAGGAGAATGTGTGGTCATCCAATGCCCTTTGACTCCTAAAATTGGAAGATCGAATTACACACACACACCCCTATATCTACCTACCTACATACAAACACACACACCTATATTTACATCCATACATATACACAATACACACATACATTTACGTATACACATGCATGTACACACATACACACACACATGCACACACACACACACACATATGCATAGACACATACACATATATACATGCACACATACACATATATACAATACACATACATACACACACCTATATCTACATATATGCATACGCACACACCTATATTTGCATCCATGCATATAAGCACAAACATACACAACACATGCACATACATACATGCATACACATTTGCATGCATGCATACACCCCCCACGCACGTGTGTAAATGCAAACACTCACATGCACACACATGTGCACACATACACACCTGCACACACACACACATAATAAACATATGAATGCACATACATAATACACTTGCACACACACACATGCACACATACACATACATGCACACATATACACATACACACACCTAACTTTACATCCATGCATATACACACAGACATACACAACACACACATGCACATTTGCATGCATACATACCTCCACATTCATGTACACACACATAATTGCAAGCACACATACACATGCACACACGTAAGCACACATACACACCTGCACATATACACACATGCATGATACCCATATACACACATACATAATACACATACATACACATAAACATGTGCATAATACACACATATACACACACACACTGTAAGAGTATTAATGCTTTGTCATGGATTGAATTGTGTCCGTGCTAAACCCATATATTGAAGTCTTAACCTCCAGTGCCTCCATTTTATTTGGAAATGGAGTTACTGCAGATGCAATTAGCTAGTTTAGGGTGAAGTCATGCTGGAGTAGGGTGGCCCCTAATCCAATATGCCTGGTGTCCTCATAAAGGACACAGACACACTATGAGGGACAATGCCATGGAAAGAGTGGAGCAATGCTCCCACAAGCTAAGGAGCTACCCAAAGCCAAAACAGATCTCCTCTGGAGCCTTCAGAGGGAGCTCGGCCTTGCCCACACCTTGATTTCAGGCTGCTTCTGGCTTCCTTCCAGAACTGGAAGACAGGAAATAAATTTCTGTTGTTCAAGCCACGTAGTTTGTGATGCTTTGCTACAGGAACCCTAGGAAACTAATACATATATTAATACATGCTAGGTGCATAGTATTTTTCTAATTTAAAAGAAATGATGAGGAATTCATTTAGCTCACCTACAGAGGCAGTAGGTGAGATCAGTCATGGTTCAACTCTGGGTTCCAATGTCCAGTTCATGGGTTCCCATCCTGGCTTCTCCATTTTGAGCTGTGCAACCTTAGGCAAGTTATACAACCTCTCTGGGCTTCAGTTTTCACACCCGAAAAAAAAAAAAAATGGGTATGCTAAGAGGATCTGCTTCTTGAAGCCACCATAAGGATATATGAGTTAATGTGTGGAAAACATTCCAACTAGTGCCTGGTAGATGGTAAGGGCTGTGTAGGGGTTGGGGAAATAAAATAAAACAAGCCTTTTGTCTTAATGTCAAGGACACCAAGCTCATTACAATATATAGGGAATTTCTTAGAATTAGCTCAGATGTTGAGGCCATCAAATCAAACCTGTAGAAAGTAACTGAAAACATTGGGTATTGAAGGATGCAAGTTGTTCATGCAAATCCCTTTTTTCTGTCTTGATAGTTTTAATAGTGCTGACCATGTGTGATGGAGCTGGGCTTATGTAGCTAGGACTACATTTCCCAGCATCCTCTGTGGGTAGGTGTGGGCATGTGACTGAGCTCTGGCCAATGGTGAGCCACCTCCATTTCTGAAGATGTATGACTTTTTATTATTAAAAAATAATGAGATTTCATCACGAGGAGCAGTACCCTGAGTATGTCTTGCTTTGGGGGAAGAAATGGTCAGTCAGGACCCAGTTGTTGTGATGTAGGAATCCTTTTTCTGTGGTCCTAATCCCCACAAGGCCCAAGATCCTGTCTCCCTCCATCTGCCTCACCATCCTGCTCTTTTTGGGGGTTGTCATGTTATCTGTTTAATTCCCGGTGCCCTCTGAGAGCCTCTGCACATCCCCCCCCCCCACACACACTATTTTTTCCCTGAAACACACTTTTTGGAAATTTTAAATTTAAATTCTTCCGAATCAATTTTATTTTTCCTTTCTGATGCATGCATTTTCTTAACTTAATCAAAGTTTTCTCATTGTGTCCTTAAACATCATGAGCTTTGTCCTTTTTAGGATAGGTGCTAAAAACCAATAGTTCTTTCTGATTTTTCTGGAAGAAATTTTGTTGGTATTCCATAAACATTCAGCTCTTCACATGCATGAATAGATTTGCTTTGGAAAGATTTTCCTCTTTCTTTCCGGGGTAAATTTAAATTTAATATTCAGTGATTCCTCATTACATGCACTTCTGGGGGTGTAGTTTAACAATTTTGTTATGTTTCTGATGACGTTTTGGAATCTGAGGTTCGAATTGTGCTTTTTTTTTCTGACTGTGGTGAAGCTTTTTCACTTTGGAGACTTTTCAGATGATCTGCATGTGCACCTGTTATTTTATCCTCTTTCTGATAATTTAGTGTAGATTTGGTTGCTTCTTCTTTCGGAGGTTTTAAAGACTCATTTATGTCAGCCCATCAGTCAGTTTCTTCAAGATTCCTTTTGACTCATTTTCTGGGAGGTCTTTACCTCTGATGTGTTTATCTCCAATTCCAAGTTCTCACCATCCATGTCAACTTCTCCAAGAATAGCAGCTCGATCTCTGCCTTCAGTAAGTGTTTTCTAACATTTTTTTGTTGAACAAATTCACTGTCTCTTTACATCCTTTTGCCTTCTTGTGAAAACAGCTTTATGCATTCCTGAAAATGCGAATTTTCATCTGAACCGTCTTTTATTGCCGTCTTAAGTAAGAGAACCATCCTTAAATCTTGCAGGTCTTTCTGTTTTATCCACTGACAAATGTTATTTTCTGATGTGTCAAATGTACTTCAGGTATCAAACGTATTCTAAAAATAGCAATAACTGTATTCTCAAGCACACACACATTTCCTTCTGCTCATTTGAACATTTCTTCTTTAGGATTCAAATTTTAAAATCACCAGCAGCGAAACGTGCTAAAAGTCTTCTCTCCAAAAGCGAATTCCTGCTCTGAATCCATCAGCGTTTTCAGTACATGCTAGTCTATTTTCACACAGCTCCTGGATTTTTTTTTTCTTTCTCTCTCTCTCTCTCTCTCTCTCTCTCTCTCTCTCTCTCTCTCTCTCTCTTTTAAATTAAGCTCATTCAGATGGTTGGAAACATCAGGTAAGCAAACCATTTGCAGCTAATCGCTAACCTTAAAAAATTGGCATCTTGGGCATTGTTTTCAGTTCTTCTGTTTACTTGTAAGCTTGTGAGGAGATGCTGGTTTTGAAAAACCATCCTGCTTTGGCAAGAATAGCAGAAGGCTGGATTCAGACCTAGAACCGATTTTCTGTGCCTTCTGACATATCTAAAATACATCTTCTAAGAGTACTGTGCAAAAGTGGTAACTTTTGTCTGCTTGGCCTCACTTGTCCATACCATGTTGCTGGCAGTTTTCCTGCAGATGGATAAAAAGGAACTCTGCAGCCATGTGAGGCATTTGGGTCCAGGTGATAATTGTTTCTTAAAGCCACCAGTGTCACTGGGCTCATGCTTTACATTTTGCCTTTGGGGATTTATTAAGGAGTTCAGATTATAAATATTATTATTATTATTTTCTGTGCAGAAGGCATGTTTTGTGGTAAGGGCCATGGATTTTATTTCATTTGATAATTTTCCCATGCAAATGAGACCTCCAGGCTGCAGAGAAAAGAATTACTGGGAATCACAAGTCTAAATTGAGGTTAGCTCATTAGTTAATGAAGAGCCCTGTGTAATCTAGTGATTTTAATTACTCCGAAGTTTTTTTCTTCTTTTCTTTTCTCTTTTATTTTTACTGAAATAAAATTGATTATACACATTTATGGGGTGCAGAGTTGACTATTGATACCTGTGTACAATACGTGATGATCAAATCAGGATAGTTGGCATATTCACCATAACAAAACATGCTTATGCTTTGTGTCCATTTTTTTCATGTAAAAGAAATATACATGTGTATAGAATATATACATATAGAAATATATTGTACTTAAGGGCAGTTAGGCCTTACAGCTTCAGAAATTTCTTTTTTCTTTTCTTTCTTTTTTTTTCAGTATATAGTCATTCCTCAGTATTCCTGGGGGATTGGGTCCAGGACCCCCCAAGGATACCAAAATCTGCAGAGGCTTAATTAAGTCTTTTATATCAAATGTTGTAGTGTTTGCATATAATCAATGCACATACTCTGGCATACTTTAAGTCACCTCTAGATTACTTATGATAACTAATTCAATGTAAAACTGTGTAAATAGTTGTTATACCACATTGCTCACGGGATAAAGACAAAGGGAAAAAGTCTGTACTTGTTCAGGATAGACATGATTTTTTTTTTTCCGAAATATTTTTTGATCCATGATTGATTAATCCATGGATCTGGTGGGCCCACTGCGTTATTCTTAGGTATGTATTCTTTAAATAAATAAATAAATAAAATACACTGCACAACAATTTTACAAATTCAAGTATTCACTATACAGAAGAGGGAATACTGGATATTAATTTGCACTAAATTTAATATTTAAAATACTGAAAAATTTACAAAAGCAAAATAACACTAAAATTCATATATCCCCGGGAATCTGTCAAGATTAGATTTTCTAACCCTGCAAAGACCTACCATCTTTTAAAAATAAATCAATTTAGTTAAATTGTGCTTGTTTTATTTATTTTTAGAAGTAAACCTTTCACTTTTGGAAAACAAAGAATGAATGATTTTTTTTTTCATTCAGCCAATGATAAATCAATACATAAGAGTAGCGATTTAGAAAGCTAACAAAATACATGATGTTCCAATTAAACATAATGCCAGCAAGAATAATAGCCATAACAATGAGATTTACTTATCCCTTCTATTTTAGTAGTCAGATATGAAAAAACCAAAATTTTAAATTAATTTAAATATTGTGCGCATAAAGACAGATGTTACAGATAATATGTTTGTGTGACTGGAGAAGTGTAGAATATTACAGCTGCTACCACCCGCCTTCAGTGGCTGGTACTTAAAGATCAAAACAGTAACTACAGAACTCAGGGGTACAAAGAGCGTCTCAAATAGTGATCAGTTATTAGTCCAGCCATCATCAATTTGTGATCGGCTGTAAAATCAGCTTTGCATTGTCTGTCACAGTAAAAAATGTAACCAACAATATCTTGCAGGGCACTATATCCCATCGGAGGCACAGCAGGACTTAGGGACACCCAGCAGGAACCTCTGAATTGCGTATTCAGACCCATGTCCCTCTCGGCTAAACTTTTTTTTTTTTTTTAAACATAAATGTGAGTCTTGGTGTAGTTCCTCGATGCTGATTTTGCTTTCTTTAGAAATATAATGACCGCCACCACAACCTCTGGGAGCCAGACTGTGAATTTAGCATGAAAACTTCAGAAAGGAGGCTGTGCCTGTTGAACAAAGGTGCTGGAGATCCCATGGTATAGACAGAGGAAAAGGGTCAGGTGAGGCGGAGAGGCAGGTGTCCAGGGGCAGCCCTTGTCCTTTGAACACTTAGACCAGACTCATAGGAGAATGGAATTCACCTGTCCAGTCTCCCTTCCCCAGAGACATTTTCACACCATGTCCTATTTTTGTTCCTGAAGTTGCAGCCCTGGGGTGTCTTGGGTGGTTTCCTCCTAAGCCACATCTTCCCCCGGCAGTTCCAAATATAAATGCGACTCATTCTCCGGGTTCCAGCTGATGACTGTCACACCTGTGCGCTGCAGCTGTCTGTCTGCCCCTCCTCTCCGTCTGCCCCCTGCTAAAATGGCATCCATCAAACACCACTGCTTGTCTATGAATAGCTGAGGATGCATGAAGGGTACATGGAAAGACAATGTCCCAATTTAATTTCCCCCACTCAGATACAAAAGTAGCACATGAACCTAACAAAGCATAAAACACGTTACCCCACGGCAGCTCCACCAGGGCTCATGGGGGGCTGAGAGTAAAATCTGGCACGATCCACCCTTGGATGTAGATAGAGCAAAGGGGACCTGCAGGGAGATGGGACCATTTCAATCAAAGCCCCCAGCCCCACTCCATCACCGATGTCCTGACTGTCACCCTTTTTCTGTAGCTGATATCAACTTCCAACTTATTATAGAACATTGCTTCTCATTGGGTCTCCCCACGGTCCACCACAAAATGTAAACTCTACAAAGGCACAAATTTGTCCCCAACTCCCAGAACCATAACAGGCAAGTAGAAGGTGCTCAGAAATGTATTAAATTAACAAATGAATGAAGTTATTGACCGTGGCAGGCCATAACCTTAATAATATTGCAGAGGACGTATTCCATCTTGGCATTCGAGCAAAAAATTTTTGTGATGAGATTGGTAGGGACATTAAATGTGTGTGTTTTTTTTTTTTTTTAAATTAGGTAATGAAATATGTCAGTCCTTGGAAGATCTCTTTAACTTGATGAATTGATAGTCTCCAAATGACCTGTGCCTAGTGTTGCAAAACTGTAAGTGGATAAATATCTGTCTAAAGTTGAAGATAAGACAGTGGATTTTAACATTTTAAAGTAAAAAATCCAATGATAGTTTTTCAGATTTCACGCTGCCTCGTCTTTCAGAAACTACTGCTGCTCAAGGATCGGCATCAAAGCAAAAGGTCCGCAATTATTTGAGAAGGCTATAAAAATACTCTTCCCTTTTTCAGCTACAAAATCTTTGTGGGGTCAGACTTTCTTCATATACTTCAACCTACACAACAAATTACAGTGCAATAAATGTAAAGTACATATTTAAAAAAATCACTCAACTTCTATTAAGTCGGATTTTTTTTTTTAAATTGCAAATGTGTAAAACACTCTATCTCCACCACCTGATTTTTGTTTAGGAAAATATGTTCATTTTTAAATAAAATTATGTTATTTATGTAAACTGTGATGAATTTATTATTGCTATCTTTAGATTTATTAAATAAACAAATAGTTAAAAACTTTTTTCAATTTTAATTTCTAATACAGAAAATATAAGTACTTATAACTCACATAAACAAAAGCTGTTTTTTGTTTTTTGTTTTTTGTGTTTTTTTTCTTCCTCAATTGTTTTTAAGAATATGAAGGAATCCTGTGACCAAAATGTTTGACAACTTTAGCTAGTTTACATAAATGAGAGTATTTTTATGCTAAAGTAACAGAAAGCCCAGCTTGTAATGGCTGAACCAGTAAAGACAACATCTGATAACACAATGTACCTAAGCTTGGGGACTCTGAGGTGGGGCAATTTGAGGGCTTAATAGTGTGTCCTCCAGTGCTAAGTTCTCTGTGTCTCATGGTCCTGCCTTTTATAGGGCACCAGCCAGTTTTACTCATGACAAAAGATGCCTGCTGTGGCACCAGCCATCACAGCCTCATCCATCAATATCCAGAGGCCCAATTAAGACCATTTATTCCTGAATTTCCTCTACTAGGAGTAAAGACATTGTTATAGAGGCCACCAGCCAAGTTCACCTTCCTCATTAACACACAATGGGCAGAGGGTCCCTAACTAAAACCAACCAGGTGACAGAGCATGAATAAGCCCTGGAGAAAAATCCCAGCTCTGTCAACAATGAGAAGAGGACAGTGGTGGTCAAATAGGTAACCAGTAGCACGTGCCATATATCCTTTGCTTATGTTTGTATCAAGTTGTTTGCAATTGTAGTTCTTTACATGTTATTATGCTAATTTTTATCAATATATAAAATACTGACTTATAGGTGCATTATAATATGCAGGTACATGTGTGTACATTGCAAATACTTTCATTCTTTTGCTTGTCTTTCTAGTTAATTCACAGGGCCTTTGCCACACACACACATGTTATGCAATCAAATATATTGGCATCTTGTGGCTTCCGGGTTTGAAATCTTTTGTTTCCCAACACGCGGTTACTGCAAAAAAAAAAAGGTCCTATAACTCATTTCTGGTGTACGAATATCTTGATATATTTTTCCAAATGGCTCACTAAGAAAATGCACACTCACTTTTGCAACTGGCAAACACCTTTTCTCAGGAGCACAGAGGAGAGAAAGACTTTGACCGAATGCACGCACGGACTTCCCTGTGGCTTCCTAGAGATGAACGCAAACAGTGTGGGGAGCCCAGCAACGCCCAGTAAGGTGCCTCCTCTGGGTTTAAAAATGGCCCTACCCTTTCACCCAGGGGTCACGAGGATTGCTTTGTGGCTCACTGCCTTATGCCCTGATTTCAGAGCACAGATTTAGAGTACAAAGATGGGGAAATGAGCGTGTGGGGGGAGGACAAGTCGACCTCTACAGAAACTTGTGCTGGGAGACAGGCAGATACAGCATCCTGCACACCCTGAACATTCTCCTTAGACATCTCTGCAGTTTCCCCAACCTCCCTCTCTCTGGTCGCCTCAACCCCTTTCTGTCTCTGCCAAATCCATTTTCCACCCTCTCCAACCATCCCACTGTCCCCTCTCAAACATACCCAAATCCAGCAGTGCTTTTCAAATTCAGCTGTGTGTCAAGAGCTTCTGGAGAGCTGTTTAACACCAGGAGCAGCCCCGCAGACTCAGATTTCTGATTCTGGGAGTCTAGGTCTACAAGGGCCTGAGAATGTGCATTACTCAGAGTTTCCCAGGAGATGCTGATTCAAGGCTGAGCCTGCACATCACACTTACATATCAAAAGAAGAGGGAGGGTTCCCAGCCTAACGTAGCAGGGGGCTCTGTCTTGGAGACCCCTGTCACAACAGAAAGGGGGAACTACTGGCATCTGGCGGGTGGAACCCAGGGATGTCACTGGACATCCTCCAGTGCACAGGACAGCTCCCAAAATAAATATCTATCCCCAGATATCCATAATGCTAAGCCTGAGAAAGCTTGGCATACATAAAAGAAAACACTTATTAGTGTGATTTAAATTTTCCCACATCTTTGCTAAAGGACAGGAAAGCTCTGGGCAGTTTGCTTTCTTAATTTAGAGCATGCATTAAAAACGTCACAGGGAGTAGAAGCCTAAGTTTTTGCTCCTTTGGGGACACTTGGAGATGTCCAGAGACTTTTTGATTGTCACCCTGGATGGAAGGGCACTACTGGCATCTGGTGTGTGATCTCAACACCTTACATTGCTCAGGGCAGCCCCCATAGCAAAGCCATAAGCCCTCAAAGACTGAGACCGCAGAATGGAGCCTGGTTGACCGACTTTTGCTCCTGGTTGAGATGCCCAGGGTCAGATAATGGAGACAGGAGCTTGGAGGCTTTTGTCCTGCTTGGGAAGGGAAATGTGTTAGCCAGGCAGGAGGAGTGAGAGCTGCCCAGAGCCCTGCAGGCAGCCCTCCGCCTGTAAAGCCCAGCTGACGAGCTCCTCGACAGAGAGACTCCATGGCAAGGGAGCTGTATTGTGTTCGTTGGATTTTGTCTTTCATTTTTCCTTGCAAAGACCCCTGAAGCAAAACTTCCACATGCTGTGGGGCGGTTGTGGGAGTTGAAATATGCCCATTTCTTTTCTCAGGGGCTGGAAGAGGGTCCTGCTTGGTTCAGCCCCAAATGGCCTTCCACCCAGAAGGTGCTCTCTTGCTCCAGAGCCGTGCTTCTCAATGGGGGTGATTTTGTTCCCAGGGGCCATTGGGCAATGTCTGGAGATCTGCTTGTCACAAGGGGGGTGGGGGGTGGTTGCTGCTCCCGGCATCTGGTAAGTGGAGTCTGGGGACGCTGCTCCACACCCTGCAGTGCAGAGACAGCCCTGGCACAGAGAGTATCTATAGTCTGTCTGTCTGTCATCTGTCTTTTACCTACCTGTGTATTACCTATTTACCTATTCTCTATCATCTATCTATCTATATACTTATCTATCTATCTGTCTATCAATAATTTTTCTGAGAGTGGTTCACAACCCAGGTATGATTCTGCCCCCCTCCAGGAGATGCCTGGCAATGTCACTAATGGGAAGGGCGCTCCTGGCATCTGGTGGGGACACTGCTCAAGATCCTACAGTGCACAGGACAGCCCCAGCAGAGAGAATGATTATAGTTTGTCCATCCGTCTTTCTTTCTATCTTTCTTATCTACCGTCTAGATACCTATATACTATCTATCTATCTATCTGTCTGTCTGTCTGTCTGTCTGTCTGTCTGTCTGTCTATCATCTGTCTTTCTATCAATTAAGTTCTCTGTGATACTGGTTCACAACCCAGGGGTGATTTTGCCTCCAGGAGACACTTGGCAATGTCTGGGGACATTTTTCTTTGTGCTCCTGGCATCTGGTGGGTGGATCCCACAGATGCTGCTCGACACTCTACAGTGTACAGGACAGTCCCCATCACAGAGAATCAACCAACCCTGAATGTCACTAGTGCTGTGATGGACAAACTGCTAGGGGGTAACTTTTAACCCATGGAAAGGGGACAAGTTGGGAAACTCACCCACCTCTACAGTAAAGGAGGCAGGTGCTGTCTGGGCCATTTCTAAATAGATCTTTTTTCAGAACACCCAAGACCCTTTCCCCGTAGGACGGACCTCCCATACCCAGCACAGAAGCACAGCACTCCTCAGTTTGCTTGTTGGAGCGACGAGAGTCCAGGACCGGGACACAAGGCTCCAGTTGGCACATCCTGCAGCACGTGGGTATGGGTACATCTGGTGAATATTGAAGCCCACATGAGCACAGTAACTAGGGAAGGTCTCCCCTTCCTTGGATGAGAACTGAGCTTCATCTGCTGTTTCTCCTTTTCCAACCTGGCACCCAGATGATAGAAAACAGGGGTGCCACCTGCAGAGGGGGCTCCCCCAGGACACTTCTCACCTCCCAAGGATTCCAGTGATGGTTCAGAGGCTGGAACGTTTTAAACAAGCCCCAGGAATGACTCGGATACATGCATGTAGCCCAGGGGAGGCCAGAGATGGCTCCACCATTTATTAACAGCTCTGGGCTCATCGATGAAGTGGAGCTAAAAATGCTGTCAATATCTGTCCCTGAGGCCCACCTGAGCCAAAGTAGGGACAGCCTTGGCTTATTTGGCTGACTCCTCTCCCCCTCTACAACTTTCCATGGCTCACGTGTTCCCTGCCAAGTGAGCTGCACTAGTTCCCACGCTGCATCCTCTCCTGAGTCTTGAACATGTGTGTGTCCCAGCTTTTAAGGCCAGAAGCTCTGGGTGCCTGGAGTGACCTTTCCTCCTCCCCTGTGCCTGTAGATTTCACTGTACTCATGATGCATCTGGAGGTTTCAAATTGGTAGCCCCCAAGGACCACTCTAGAACTTCAGACCTGTTTGGCCTGCCTGGTGATGGACTGTTGACTTGACCCACTCACCCACGTTAGACAATCAGGACAGTCCAGGTAATAACTAGGGGCTTCTCAGGACAAATTGTAAGGGTGCCACATGCCTCTTGTGACCACTAATCTAGACCTAGCATCTCCACAGGTATCATTCGCAGGCCCCTTTTCTCTTCTCTTTGGTGATTTTTCTATGTGTGTGGGAGGCTTGTGGGAGCTCCAGTGTGGTTGGAGGGACCTGGGCACAAAAGGCCCAGAAATAGCTGGTTTTCACCTGAATTCATTCCGTACACATTCACTCAGACATGCATTCACACACACAATCATTCATTCATGGGCTCATTCACTTGGGCATGCATTCACTGTTCATGCGTGTGATTCATTTACTCATTCATGCATAATTCATTCTTCAGGAATTCATTCACTCATTCATGCACACTGGCGTGCATGTAGTATCACATCTGTGAGTGTGTGCATGTCATTCACTCATGCATACATTTATTCACTCATTCATTCTTCCACCCGTTCACTCTTCCATACCTTTTCTTCATTCATTCACTCACACACACATTCCTTCCTCATGAATGCACGCATCATTCATTCAGTCCTGCATGCATAGATTCACTCCTGCATGCACGGATTCACTCATTCACTCATGCATTCACTCACTAGTCCACGCGTGGATCCACTCATTTAGTCCTACATATATGAATACACTCATTCACTCATGCATTCACTCACTTGTCCACGTGTGGATCAACTCATTTAGTCCTGCATGCACGGATCCACTCTTGCATGCACGGATTCAGTCCTGCGTGCACGGATTCACTCCTGCGTGCACGGACTCAGTCCTTCACTCACTTGTTCACAGAGTCTTGCCTTCCTTTGCTCATGTGTACATTCGCTGTCCATTCCCCGCCCCTGCTCCATTTCTGTCCATTTATGCATGCGTTCACTCATTCATGCATGCCACTCCTGCAGCCGCTCGTGCACGCATTGCCTCTCTCATCGGGGCATGCACTGACTCACTGGATCACTCATTCATTCCCTCCCTCCCTCCCTCATTCATTCATTCATTCCCTCCCTCACGCTTTCACGGGTCACATGCATTCACTCATCCATGAAACGCACAGGCCTGCTTTCGACAGCGAGGCCTCATCACTCACGTGCTCTCAGGTATTCTCTCCTGCGTTGCTGCTTTGGTGGCCATTCAGTCGTGCACACACACACGTGCTCCTCTGGCCTTCTCTCACCGGTACATTCAATAGCATCGTGGTGGACCGAGCCCTGCCTTCCCGGCTGGGAACTTTCCAGCGTGGCCTCCACCAGGGCGGGGCTCTGGCCATGCGCCCCGGCCCCTGAAGCCATGGCAAACATTTACTTTGGAGATGGCTGATTAAAGGTTAGATGTCCAAACCCGCAAGCCGGGGACTGCTGGATCCTGCGGGAAGGCGGGTGTGGGGGGCGGGGGCGCGTCAGGCAGCCCGGGGCCCCTTCTTTGGTCTGTTTCCCCGGCGGCAGGAGCTGGGCACCAGGCGGCGCGCGGGCTCGCATGCGGGGGCTGCAGAGGCGGCGGCGACCCGCGCCCGCAGCTGCAGGGTGGAGGTGGGGCCGGGTTTCCGGCCAGAGGCCGATTCCGGGACTCGGGGCGCGCGGCCTCCCGTAGGGCCGAGGCTCCCGGTGCGCGGGGTGCAGGGGTCGACGCGGGCCGGGGCAGAAGCTGCTGCAGCGCGAGAAGGTGCCGGAGACACAGGGGTGCGCGGCGCTGGGGGACGGGGCGCCGGCCCGAGGCTGAGGCTTCCGGGACGCGCAGAAGGGGCGGGGGGCGCAGTGGTGCCGGGAGCTTGGAGGAGGCCTTGGCCCCGGGAGCGCCGGGAGACCGAGGCAGTGAGAGCCCGGGGGAAGGGTGTGGGGCTCTGGGGCGTCGGTCCGGGTCAGAGGCTGCCAGAGCGCGGAGGAGACGCTGGGGGCCCACGGGGGGCCGTAGGGCAGCATCTACCCGGGCGCACAGAGAGTGAGTACCGCGGGGACCAGGGGCGCTGCGGTGGGCCAGGGTGGAGACAGGGGGGACCTGGGGGCGCCGGCCCAGGGTGGGAGGCCGAGGATGCTCGTGCATGGCAGGAGGCGCGGCGGGGCTGCAGATGGTTCTTCAGCGGGGCCGGGGGTCGTGGGGACCCTGGCCGGGGGGTCGAGAGCAAGGCAGAGCCAGGAGGAGGTGCGGGACACGTGGGGACCCAGGCGGGGGGCGTGCAGACGCTGCCACCAAGTGCACGAGGGGCTCAAGGCTTATCTGAACGGGCCCAGGGCAGGGGAAGACCACGTGCAGGGCGCAGAGCTCGGTGGAGGGACGCGGGAGGCCTGCGGGGGCTTCAGCGGAGGGTGTCGGGAACGCCGCGCTGTCGCCTGCAGGCGGGCCTGGAATTCCACGCGGGTGCCCTGGACACGGCGCCTCTGCTCTGTCGCCCGCGGGGCCTGGAGAGTCCACCCACAGCGCCCAGGCGCACGCCGGCCCCTCTGCGCCCACCGCGCGCCGCGCCTCGGACCATGCCGGGTGAGTAGCGCAGTGTTCCTCGGGTTCAGCCTCCCTGTCCCTGCTGGCACGCGCGAGAGGGGTCTGCGCTGGGGAGACCCCTGCTTTGAGCGCACGGTTGTCCCACACCCCGAGCCCAGGCGCCTCCGATGCTGTTGGAGATGCGGGTGGATCTCAGCATCTGGCAAGGGGGTGACTTATCACATGTTAAGGGGCCTTGAGATTTCACAATTTTCCTTCTGTGACAGGTAGCCCTGGAAGCTTAAATGGGCTAGTTTCTTGGGAATAGCGTTGAAATGGCTCGAGTTGCTCCCTGCCTGGAAGGCTGGTGGGAAAATGCCTGTGCCCATAATATGCCCTTAAAACTCTAAGGAGACGGTGCCGTGGGGCCCTCAGAGCTCAGACCATGGGCTTAATGTCTTTTTCTGATAAAGATCTGGGGTTAATCACCCCAGCAGGCAGCAGGCCTGGAATGGAGAACGGGAAGGGACTTAAGTAAGGCCTGACCCCAGATGTGGACAGTTGACTTAAGAGGCATAGAAATGCAAGGATGCATTACAACCCCAATTGGTAAGAAAGATGCCAGTCCCTTTCTTTCTTTCTTTCTTTCCTTTTTTTTTTTTATTAAGACACCTCCTTCACCTACCAGACCAGACTTGATGATTCATGGGTGCATTTGAAAACAAACCAATGTCACAGATTATTTTTCATTCTGAGGAGGGATTTGGTAAATCACTGAGCTGCTTTCTATCCTGTTTTCTGTCGGGGCAGGGGTAGAAAAGGGTCATTTTTACATGGTGTTCTGTAAGATTCTGTTCTAAGAAGCAGCAGAAAAGAGGTTCTGTTTCAGGGACGGGTTTGGAGCTCTCCAAAGTGAAAACCACACGTTCCCCAAGGCTGCGAGGGCCTGTACAATGGCAGCATTCACTGATGGACATCAGGACCCATCATGATCAGCACTGGAATGTGCTAGAAGACCTAGTGTGGGGGTTCAGCTCTTTGCAGAAAACAAAACCCAGCTCTGAGTAGAAGGGAAGAGGAGAAAGATGCCGATGTTATTTCTGAAGATGGCTTAAACAGGCAGGGGACAGAAATAAACATTCCTCACAGGTTCCTTATTGAACTCTCAGTCACTGTGATCTCCGGGCTGGACTTGGTTTGGTGAGACCTGGGGCTGGAATAGAGTGACAGGTGTATTTTTTGTTCTCACATTGGGCACTGACGCCAAACCCACTCTTTCAACGCATTGGGTAGCACTGGATGATTATGGATATAGTGCTTTGCTGCGGCACCAAAACTTGACGATTGGTAGTTTCATAAAGGCGAGGAGGTGTGGAATCTGAACACCTATTAATCCATTTTTTATCCTTTGTTACATTAAAATCCGCTGGTCTGTCTTTTTGCTTTAGATGGATTTTGCAGCATCCTTCCGGAGCCCATGGTGGCCGACCTTCACAGGTGCATGTTTTTTATCCAGAGTGAGAGTTGGAGCCTTAGGACCCTGGTCACCAGAGAGGGGGCTCTTCCAACTGCTGTTGCTGTCTTGAAATGGTGTTAATATGATCAATATTCTGCTCATCCTAAACCAGTGAGAGAGACAAGGTGCCCAGTGGTTCCATAAAACTCTCTCTGAAGGCAACCCTGTCTGTCTCCCCACGATTCAGAGAGCCTCTGGGAAAAGGGGCCTGCTCTCACTACCTTGGCTGTTAATGCATCCGTGGGCCATCTTTACTCCCTCCACACGTCCACCATCCAGGTCCCCAAAGACTTCCTGGGTGATGTGTGTCGTTGCAGGGACCACGGCAATTCTGTCCTCTCCCAGGACCTCTCAGCTCCTGTCTGCCTTAGATGTGTCACAAGAAAGCAGCAGATGTGTCCAAACCAAGTGGATCAGAAACATCAAGCAATTGAAAATAGATTTTTTCTGGTGCCTGGCTTTATGACTTTTCGATGGGAGCTTATTTTACCAACAATGAATGAACATAAGTCCAGCTAATTAGGTTTCATTTTTCATTGTTACGATGCAGGGGAGGGGCTTCTGGCTGAGGAGAGGATAAATGAGTAGAAAAGGATCGGGTGAGATAGTTTTCATGTCTTGATGTTACCTTGTAGTTAGAAATAATTTAATACTCTTTATAGGAATGTCCAACAACAACAACAACAAAATAAATCAGCTCTTTCCATAGCTTTGTTGGGACCTTTTTTTTTTTTTTATTTGAGAAAGATCCGGGTTGCTTAAATGTAAAATAAATAGACAGTTACAATGATGGAAATACAGTTTGGCAGGAAAAGATGGTTTCCCGGCTTATAAAGGACTGTTGAATGTGGAGTTAAACCTTAAGGAGTTACCAGGTGATTGCTTTGCTTCCTTCCGCTCAGGTCCCTAAGTTTAAAAGACCATTGTGTGAGTCTGCGTGTGCTGCCATAACAAAGCACCACAGACCGGGTGGCTTAGACAACAGACAGTTATCCTCTCACAGTCCTGGAGGCTGGAAGTCTGAGATCAAGGCGTGGCAGGGCTGGTTCCTCCTGAGGCCTCTCTCGTCTTGTAGACAGTGTCTTGTCCCTGTGTCCTCACATGGTCATTCCTTTGTGCATGTCTGTGTCCTGATCGCCTCTACTTGTAAGGACGTCAGTCCGGTTGGATCAGGGCCCACTCTAATGACCTCATTTACCTTAATCACCTCTGTAAAGATCCTGTCTCCAAATACAGTCCCATTCTGAGGTCCTGGAGGTTAGGAATTCGACATACGGATTTTGGGGCTCACATTCATCCCATCATACCCATTGATTGTAACAGTTCTATTGATGTCCTCATGATTAGCTATAAAAGCGTGCATTCAGTCATCAGTGCTGGATCACTTGGCCATTTCTCTTATGCTTTCCCCAGTACCTGGCTTTATGCAAACTCAGCTATGTCTTCCTCCTGTCTGGAGGGCCAGAGAGACCCTTCTCCAATGCAGTGGGACCTTCTTTCACTGCTTGGAGCCCTCGCAGAGCTCCTTGTAACCTTTGGGATAAAAGAAAAGTTCTGAGTGTTACCTTAAACCAGCTTCTCTGACCTTACCTGATTTAATCACGCCTTGTTCTCAGGCTCCAGCCACACTGGGAGAACTAGTTCTCCACAAAGTCTATGCATTCTCTGATCTGCACCTCTCACCTCGGCTCAAGAATTTGTCCTTGCTGGATTCAGTCTTTCCCGGCTTTTTGTTATTTTTAGTTTAGTTTATTGCTGGAGGCAGGACAGAATAGCTATTCCGAGGGCATTTGCAGGCTTTGTTGTTAGAGGTGACCTCAGACAATTAATCAATCACTGAAGCCCCAGCTTTCTTGTCTGTGAAGTGCATTTCTGGGCTGGGGTGGAAATTAATGATGGAGCTTTTGTGCACTGTGTCTAGACATTCCTGGATTCAAAAATGGCCATATTGATTCTTGTTTATTGATCGATTGGTGGATTGATAACTTTTTCCTGGCCTTTTGGCCCTCCGCTTAGATGGCACATCTTTGGGAAACTCTGCTGACTGTGGTATTTTGTTTTCAAGAGCAATTGCTGCATGGTATCGACACTGTTCATTTCTTACTGCTGCCACCGTTCCCCACTGGACTGCAGGTGTCTGGAGACAGAGATTGTACCTTGTCGACAGTTGGACCCAACATTTAGCATGGAGCCTCATGCATGGGAGGTGCCTGGAAAATGAATTCACAAAGAACAAGAAATGGAGAGCAGATCCTTGGGCGCACACAGACTGTCTTCTGTCCCTTCACCATGTCATTTCTTCCCCCACCCCACCTTCATTCCATCCTTCATTCTTTCTCTAAGCAGGTGCCTGAATGTGGGCATCTCAGGTACAAAGCATTGCAGACTGGGTTGAACAGTGTCCCTCAAAGCTCATACCCTCCCGGGACCTGTGAATGGGACCTTATTTGCAAATAGGGCCTTTGCAGATAGAATTGGTTAAGGACCCTGGATATAGGGTGGGCCCTAAATTGAATGACAAGTGTTCATCTAAGAAGAGGAGACACACAGACACAGAGGAGAAGCCACGTGAAGACAGAGGCAGAGACTGCAGTGGTGCATCTACAAGCCCAGGGACACCTGGAGCCACCAGGAGCTGGAAGAGGCAGGAAGGATCCTCCCCTGGAGCCTCTGGAGGGAGCTGGATACGATTGTAAGAGGTTGAATGGTGGCCCCCAAAAGATATGTCCATGTCCTGACCCCCAGAACCTGTGAATCAGAACTTATTTGGAAATAGGGTCTTTGCAGATGTAATTAACTTGAGGGTCTTTAGATGTGATCATTCTGGACACACACACAGAGGAGAAGCCACGTAAAGACAGAGGCAGAGACTGGAGTGGCCACAAGCCCAGGGACACCTGGAGTCACCAGGATCTAGAAAAGGCAGAAAGGATCCTCCCCTAGAGCTTTGATTTTGGAATTCCGGTCTCCAGAACTCGGAGAGAGTAAATGTCTATGGTTTAAGCCCCCCAGGGAGTGGACCTTTCTCACAGCAGCCCTGCAAAACTCATGCAGGAGTTTACTGTGGAAAGGCATCAGAGAAAAGCCCACCAGTAAGCAAAACCAGCAGAGAAGGTAAGTTGCCACAAGAGACAAAGGTGCCTTCAACGTGGGAGTGAGAGGCCGTGATGAGAAGGGCTGACTGGGGAGGAGGGTTGGAGGAAGGTCTTCAGGGAACAGGTGGTCTTCCCAGCAGCTACCATACGCCTGTTCGGAGAGTGAGTTCCAAGTGAGTTAGGGAATGAGAGTAGCCCACTGCTGTCCCACCCATAGGAGGTGTTTGAAGACCCAGGGAATTCTGGCCAGACATGGGAGCTGAGTGTAGGAGATGGAACGAGCAAGACTATGGACTGGACTTACATTTGCAGCCCGTGGAGAAACCACAGATGTTGGGTTAAGTTTCAGGGCAGCCAGTGACATCTCTGTGTTTCGGGGAGAGAAGATGGGGTTAGGGGGCTATTGTAAGGACCAAGGAAAGCGATGATCTGTAAAGGAATCTACAGGGAGGAGGTGGGGGTGGCTTTCTATTCCTTAAGAGCTCAGGTCAAAACCTGGGATCGGAGACAAGTGGATTCCTTCTCACTGAGCAATAGGATGGATGGAGTAAGTATTCTGCCAAGCTCGTTCTTGTAGGACCAAGTCGCGTGGTCTGTCCTCAGTCACCTGTTTCTGGAGGAAAACCCAGCAATATGGCCTTTGGAATGTGATTTCAAGTACATTCTCCATCTAAGTGACGAGCTTCAGAGGCGCCTTGAAAGTAGAGTCAGAATAATCGGAGGAGAAATCTCAAAACAGAAGCCCAACTCTCTTGGGATTCTCTTACCTTTCTCGTCACATTCCCCAAACGATGAGCTCCTTTTCCTCTGTATTCTTTAATTCAGACCATGCAGAACACGGTTACTCAGATTTAAAGAATCTATACATTGGAGATTACATAAAAGTTACAATGCAGCCAGTAAAAGAGGAAACACTGCAAATGGTACTTGTTTTCAGTTCTATACGAGTTTGCTTATGATTCTTTCCAATACGTATATGTTTGTCTTAGTTTTTACTTTGCCATCTGCCTTAGCATTTAAAAAAATATATTTTTATGGGGCTGGCACATTAGCTCAGTTGGTTAGAGCTCAGCCTTTTAATACCAATGTCATGGGTTCAGATCCCCCTACCTGCCAGCCTCTACAAAACAGGAAAAAAGAAAAGTATATATGTCTTAAATGAAATTAATATAAGCGTATATTCAATTTGGAATACATACTCAAGTATCTTCATAAGAAATGGCCTGTGGTGGATAATAGTGCAGAATCCATGCTGTTTGGTCTGAATATAGAATTTTAGGTTGAAGACTATTTTCTCAGAATTTAGATATTGGTGCTTTTTCTACCAGCCACTCTTGCTGATAAAAAGTCTGCTTTCCATCCTTTGTAGGTTAACTTGCATTTTTATTTTATTTGCATCCTGTAGGAGATTTTAGGATTTTCTTTTTATGTTTGGTGTTTTGAAATCCCAAGAAAAATGTTCTCAGGATGAAGACTGTTTTTTGTTTGTTTTTAAATTCTGCATTTTCTCTGGGCTTTTGCAATCTGAAAATCCAGACTTTCTGCTCTTGAGAAAATTTCCTGTTTAATTTCTTTGAAAACTTTTCTTCTCTCTCTCTCTCTTTTTAAAAAAGTTTTTCCTCAATTTTCTCATTCCAGTATCCATGCGGGTAAACCTCCTGAATTAATCCTGTAGGTTTCTGGCTCTCTCTAACTTTCCATTTGTCTATTTATCCTACTTTCTGAGAGATTTTCTCCATGACATTTTCAAACATTCTGTTACTCCATTTTCATTTTAGCAAATCCTGTTTTTAATTTCTGGGGACTAATTTCTTATCTCTGTAATGTTCTTACTGATAACACTTGATTCTTGGTTTCTGGAGCTCTGTGCATTTTCCCCTCAGTCCCTTGGTTGGAGTTTGTATGTTTGTCTGTTTCTTTGTTCCTTGAATTTCTGTTCCCCGGGCTGTTTGGTACCTCTGGGGTCCTACACACCCCACCTCCTAACTTTCCAGTTCTCTCTTTTGTGTTGAAGGTTTTGTTCAAATATCTGGCAGTCCTTCACATCTACATATTTAAAAATGAGTCGTGCCCGTTGAGCTCTGCCTACATGCGAGGCTTGCCAGCTGCTCTGAATTTGCCAGGGTTATGTTACAGGTCAGGAATTCCACTTCTATGTGGTGGTGAATTTTTTTCAGCCTGTTTTTTGTTTTCTTTAGGGTAGATCCTATTACCTTTTTCCCTGGGGGTGAGCATATGTGGATTCTGAGAATTCTGCAGAATTTCAGCAAATGCCCCAGTTTCTGGCCTCTTGTCCCCTGCTGTCCTTGGCATGTGTGTCCCAGTGGGCTGGACGTGGGCTGTCTGTCTGGTCATTGTGCTTCTCGTGGGGTCTTCCTCCTCACATGCTCACAGCAGCCTTATTTCCCCTGACTTCTGTATCCCTCCAGCCAGAGATCTGTGAAATCTCACACTAGCTGATAGTCCCCTTCCGCCTCGTTGGTGGCTTGGGGTCCACACTTGTGTTTTCCAGAACTCCTTTTAGCCCGCTCTCCTTTCATCTCACAGATAGGGTAGGGGACGTTGGGAGGATCCCTTTCTCCATCTTTCCTTGGAAGATTTCCTGTAAACATTTTAATGGGGCAGAGGCTGGAAATGGGAGAATTTGTTGAAATTTTGTGGAATTCCCAGAAACCAAATATGTTTATCCCCAGGAAGAAAAGGCCACTATGCCTCTTTGGGGGAAGTAATTTTGATCAGAGCTCAGTGCTTTGAAAATATCTAAATGAATAATAGTTGCCATTAATATCTTTTAAAACCCTGTTGTTGTTTAAAAAAAAAAAAACTATGGATAGATAAATAGACACATGACAGCTGATGATGACAGATAGATAGAAATATATAATCAATAGATTGTAGATAGATATAAATATATAATCTATACACTGTAAATAGATAGATGATAAGTTGAGGTTTTCTTGGTAAAAACGTGGGTGAACCTTGAAAACAGGATGCTCAGTAAAGTAAGTCAGACACAAAAGACCATATGGTGTTTGATTTCATTTGCATGAAATGTCCAGAATAGGCAAATCTGTAGAGACAGAAAGAAGATTAGTGACTGCCAGGGGCTGGGGAAGGAGACTGGGAGGGACTGCTAATCGGGATGGGGTCTTCTTTTGGGGTGATGAGAATGTTCTGGAACTAGATAAAGGTGGTGGTTATACAACATGGTGAATGTGATAAATGCCCCCTGGGTCGTTCACTTTAAAATGGTTCATTTTATATTATGTGAATTTCACCTCAATTAAAAAGAAAGTCAGCCTGGAAGGGTCGGACTCTAATTAAGTCATATATTTAGGTCCGAGGATGCTTACTGTGAACTTTGGTGATTCTTTCTGCATCCACCCTCTGTCAAGATATGGATCGGGGAAGCCCTGAGAGGGCCAGAGATCTGGCCTTGTTTTCGACACTGTCTGAGTGTTGAGGTTTGGGGACAAATCTCAAATGGCACCTTTGCCTAAACCATCTTTGGCCTTCGCTGACCAGGATTCTGGATGTTTGTTTCCTCTTCGGTCTCTCTGCTTAGAGTCAAAAGAGCCAAGTCACTTCAGATGAGTGAATGGGTCCTTGACAGCCATGCCTGCTCCTGAGAAATAATTTGATAGATATAAATATATAATCTGTAGACTGTAGATAGATCAATGATAGATATAAACACGTAATCTATAGGCTATAGATAGATGATTGATAAGTATAAATTTATAATCTATAGACTGTAGATATAGATAGGCAGATGATAGATAGATGTAAATATGTAATTTATACGATGTACATAGATGATACATTGATATAAATGTATAATCTATGGAAGGTAGATGCAGAGAGATGATCATCGTAAATATGTAATCTATAGACTGTAGATAGGCAATGGATTGGTAGATAAATAGATGATTGATAAATGATATAGAATATTCATAAAGCAAATGTACCTCACAGGGACTGGTTTTCCAAAGCCTTGAACTTGTGGAGGACTGGAAATTTTTCTCAGGCTATAAATCTCTGCTGTAAGATAAAGATTTGTGGCACAGCAGGGTTGCTGGTTCAAAGACAGACAAGTTACTGATTAATATGTAAAGATACTGAGAAATTGCTGTAAGATCACTTAATTGTCTACTGGAATGTCATCTGGCTTGTTTCACTGAAAGTTACCAGCCTATATTGTTAAACTATAACCCCACCTATGTTCTCTTCCAGTAACTTCTTGTCCTGGAAAATAAATGCAGGAAGAGAACCCCAATTCACTGTTAATTTCCCGAGGAAGGGATGCCTCTCGTTTGAGGGTCCCAGGGAAGTTAATCACTTCGGGGCCTCTCACTGCTCAGAAGAGATGGGCTTTGAGTAATCCTTTGTGGCTCCATCACCCAGGGGAAGTGGGGTGATGAATCCATGGGGGGCAAAGCAACAAAATGATAAATAAATGATTGATAAATGATAGCTCGGTACATGACAGATAGATAATAGGCATAGATAGAAATAGATGGATGACACAGGAAGAGAGATATACATGATCTCTATATATTGCTATGCAGACTTGAATTCTGGATCTGTGGTCTGTAACACTGGCTCACAGTGGAGATGCTGGGATTCTCATGCCTTCCTAATCCACAGGGTGGGGAAAACATAGACAGGAGCCTGTTGTGACAGGCACATGTGGAATGTGAAGGTCAAGGAGACAGAGAGCCCCGGGGAAGTAAGCAGCAGAGCGTGTTTGTCCTGTTTGTTCTATTTAGGGTGCGTGTGCATCTGTGGGGCCTTGCTGGAGTGCTGCCTCCTCTGGGAGGGCCCTGAGGTCTGGACAGGAGGACGCTCTGGTCTTTGGGAACCACAAGTCTGTGTGTTCTGCCTCCCGGCTGCATGCAGTGAATTTTAAATTCTGTAGACAGCGGCCAGCCCACATAGTGCATGGGATTTTTCAGTGTTTCTGTGTTTCCTCCCCACCGTCCCCTTCATCCAGGCAGCAAGCCCTTGGGGGCCCAAGAATCAAGATGTTTAAAAGTCACTGTGAAAGATCACATCATCCGTGTGCACTTAGACTTTAAATGGCCATAAGGAGGACCTGCTGGGAGAGTTTCTTCCTCTTCTGTTGGAACTTTAGGAAACAGAACATTTTGGTCGATGAGACGATATATCTCTTCTCCCATCTCCGTGGCCTCATAGATTCTTGAGCCAAGGTATTTTTAACAACTGGTTTGTGCAGAATTTAATTGACACGTCTGGCTGCTTCTTCACGGAACACAGCTTTTTAAAGTAGAGTGGGCGTCTTTGCTGTAATGCAGGCAATTAGACTGTCGCTTTCACTTTTTGCTGTTTTTGTCAGCTAAGAACTAAACCCTTTGGGTGAGTTTTCAAGACTAATGAAAAATAAAATAAGAGATCGTAGCTACACATGTCTGTGATATTGTAGCAGCAGGAAATTTAACAGCACTCTGGTTGGTGTCTCATGCTTAGGGGTTCCCTGCACGATTTCCTGAATTGGTTTTATTTATTTATTTATTTATTTTGACAGGATGTGTGTGAAGATAGATAAGTAGATGATAATTAGGTGACAGATCGATCAGTAGATGATAGATACATAGATAGATTCTAGATAAATAGATTATAAACAGGTAGATGGCAGATAGATACATACATAGGTAGATCGTAGTTAAATAGTTGTTAGATAGATTGATAGATTTGACAGATAATAAAAATAGATAGACGATAGATTACAGACAGGTAGAGGATTATTGACATATTGATAGAAGATTGGTAGATAAGTAAATGGATAGATAGGTGATAGATAAGTAGATGATGGACAGGTAGGTAGATATATAGATGATAGATTGATTGATACATGATTCATAGGTAGATATAGGTAGATGATAGATAAGTATATGATAGATAGGTAGGTAAGAAGATATAGATAGAAAGATAGACAGATGGATAGACAGACGAATAGATAAATGATAAGTGTCACTAACAAACACTGTAGAATTGTTGCTGGGTACAAGTTGAGAAGTGTGAGCAGGGAGAAATGTGACCATGAGACCCCTCAGGAGTGTAACTCTGCTGTCTTGTCGATTTCCACAGTGGCTGACCAGGCCTTTGTCACGCTGGCCACCAATGACATCTACTGCCAGGGCGCCCTGGTCCTGGGGCAGTCACTGAGGAACCACAGGGCAACGAGAAAACTGGCGGTGTTGATCTCGCCTCAGGTGTCCAGCCGGCTCAGGTGAGATGTGGAGATATTACCTGTGCACAGCAGGCTCTGCTGGTAGAATGAAGGTCCCCTGTACCCTAGGAGGTCCCAGGAATGGTCCTGATGGCCAGCCACCTCTGTTCATGGACCTAGATGGCCGGTGATCATGGTGGGCGTCTCCTATTTGTAAAGTACCTTTAAGTCATGATAGAAGCAGAAAAATCTGTCATGCTGTGTGATTGAATTTGGAATACTTAAAAAGTGATAACGTGTATTGTTACTCACTCTCTCCACTATGGAATTTCATAAGCCAACATTTTTTGGAGGTGGGGCGGAAACTTTGCAAAGCAACTATTATTCAAACAAGTTAAAGATTTAAGCCCCAAAGTCACAGAATTTCATTTTTGTCTCTGTTCAGTCTTCCAATATGTAGAATAGGTATCTACTTCCTCTTGAATGTAAGTCCTTCTGTTGGACTTTTCCAGTAACATGTATGGGTGTTCCTGGGTGGTTGTGCTTGGGTGTTTCATTCAATGTATGTCTAGTTCTGTGTTTCTCTTGATTTTTTTTTTTTTTGAAAAGGACTGACTGGATATAGGGCTTGGTGTTAGTGTGCAGGATAAGCCTGGAAGAGTAGTGGAGGGTCCCCTTCCTGGGAGGTCAGAGGAGACCTTCCTGAAAGGTGACAGCTCCAGGCAAGAGTTGACATATTTATGATACATATTTGTGGGGTACAGAGTTATAATTCAATACATGGATACAATGTGTGACGATCTAATCAGGGTAATCAGCATATTCGTCATTGCAAAACATAATCATGTGTTTGTGACGTGGACATTGGATCTCTTCTCTTCTAACCATTCGATACCTTGCAGTAAATTATTGTTAATTGTAAATGCCCAGCTCAGCTGTACATCACTAGGACCTACTTTTCCCGTCTAGCTGTTCTGTGTCCATTAACCAACCTCTCACTGTCCCCTCTCTCCATTTGTCTTTCCTGCCTGTGGTAATCACAGTTCTATTCTCTCCTAAAACTGCAACTTATTATCATCATTTATTATCTATCTATTTATTTATTTATTTGTAATTAATTCATTAATTTTTAGTTCCCATGTACAAGTGAGGACACGTGATATTTCTCTTTCCATGCCTGGCTTATTTCACTTAACGTAATTTTCTCCAGGCTCATCCATGTTGCTGCAAATGGCAGAATTTCATTCTTTTTCATGGCAGAGTAGTATTTCGTGGTGTATATAAACCACCTTTTCCTTATCCAGTCTTCTGTCGATGGACATTTAGGTTGGTTCCATAACTTGGCTATTGCAGATAGAACTGCAATAAACATGGGAGTGCATGTATCCCTTCAACAGGAAAATTTCCATTTTGGGGGGTGTATACCCAGCAGTGGGATTGCCGGATAGCATGGCAGCATCTGTGGTTGTTTGTGGAACCTCCACAGTGTTTTTCATAATGGCTCAACCAATTTACAGTCCCACCAGGGGCGTTGAGAATGAGCAGCACTTGAGAACAGGAGCACAAAGAGGTATTGTGTGAAATCTCTGAGAGATTTGCAGGGTCTTGTCTCCATTGTGCTGGACAGCTGTTCCAGGAAGGGGTTGTCCCAGTTAGAGATGGTACCAGAAAAGGAAGCTGCACTAGAGAATGAAAAAGACCTCAGCTCCAGGCACGGAGACTTCCTTACATAGTGGAAAACTGTGGGAATTCACCTGGCAGGGGCTTTCCGCCTTCTCGTTTCCTAAATCATTAAATAAGTGATGTGAATTTACCCTGGCCAGCTCTCAGAGAATGTTCTTTTCAGCAGGACAGGAAGTGAGTAAAAGCCTAGTATTAAGGATAAATCATTATTGTGAAAAGTTTTATGAAACTGTGCATATTAGTCCGTTTTTGTGTTGCTATAACAATACCTGTAACTGGGTAATATATAAAGAAAAGAGGTTTATTTGCTTACAATTCTGGGACAGCTGCATCTGGTGCAAGCCTCAGGCTGCTTCTACTCATGGGAGAAAATGACAGGCAGCCAGTGGGTACAAGCAGATCATATGGCAAGAGGAAGCAAGAGAGAGAGAGAAGGTGCCAGGGTCTTTTAAACAACAAGCTCTCATGGGAACTAATACAGTGAGAACTTACTCACTACCTCCACCTCCAAAGAGAGCATTAATCCATTCATGAGGGATCTGCCCCCATGACTCAAACAGCTCCCAGCACTGCCACGTTAGGGATCAGATTTCCACATGAGTTTTTGGGGGGCAACAGAGCCAAACTCTATCATTGTGCAAATTTAAAAGAATCTATATTACCCAATATACTTATTTAATAAACAATGGACAGAGGTATTTTGGATACTACATAGACAAAAAGAAAAGCAGGGTTTATATATTATTTTTTTCTGACTTTAAGAATTCAGGCAAGAGGCATTAGATAACCAAGTGTAAAATTCATATTTTAAGAATACTTGTAATGTTTCTTTATGCACCCGCTATCATTATGTAAAGCATATAAACAAAATCTTTTAGATATCCAGGGAAAGAGGGAAGAATGGTGGCAGGGGTATCATTTTTTTAAAAAAAGCCCTTTTAGTCTTTAACCCACAAATAAGGCAAGTAAATGTGTCTAATGAATAATGCGTAAGTTTCTCTTAAACATTATGCATTATGTAAACAACAATCTTTCTCTCTTATCAACCAAGACCACTTCGAAAAATTGATTTTATACTAGTGGGACAAAGACGCATTTAATATGTTGCTTGAAACAGGAGTTAAATCTTATATACTTTGACTAGGATATAATAAATCTAGACGTTAATAGCTGAACTAAAAAGCAAGCAAACAAACAAACAAAAAAAACCCAGTATCTTCTCAGACATTTTAAACCAGATTTGCTCCCTAAACAACTTGACCAGTGAACATGTGAAATATTGAAATATAGTAGCATCCTTCAAAAAGTCTATGGAAAAATAGAGTTAAAAGATAACATGAATCTTTCCATGAACTTTTTGAAGTACCCTCATATGCTAAGAAAATCATAGCAATGTGAATGTTGCCTAGACAAACCAAAGAAGGCAGTTAAAGTGGTACTTAGAGAGAAAAAACTAAAATTGGTGAAGAAATTATCCATTTCAGAAATTTTAAAAAAAAGAACAAAACAAAACAAAACAAAAAAACTAGTAATTGGAAACAAATTGGCTATAACCCATTCTCTTATAAATATTTCAAATTATTTGATGCCTACCTTGTATTTTGTCTTGTCTAAAATAAGCCATTCAGGCCCCAGAAAGAAAGGAAAGGGAAGAAAGTATATTTGGCCACAGGGACATTGTCCTGTGTCCAAGCCTCTGGCCTTTCAGATTTAGACCAGAGGCTCCAGGAGGTTCATAGTTGGGAAAGATGCCCATAGAAGTAGACACTTGTACTTGTCTATTTCTATTGCTGATAACAGAATACCTGAAACTGAGTAATTTATTAAAAAAATGCAATTTATTTCTTACAGTTGCAGGGGCTGAGAAGTCCAAAGCCCAGGGGATGCATCTAGCAAGGGCCTTCTTCTTGGTGGTGACTCTCTACAGCAGTATAGGGTGTCACATAGTGAGAATGGTCTGAGCAAGAGAGAGCTGACCTGCTCACTTTTCTCCTGATAAAGCCATCAGAACCACACCCGTCACTCCACGAATGGATCAATCCATTCATGAGGATACAGCCCTCACAATCTAATCACCTCACAAAGGCCCCATCTTTCAAATGCTTTATAGGATTTCCCACTCTCTTAACACTGTTACAATGGAATTTAAGTTTCCAACATATGAACTTTTGGGGGACACATTTGACCCATAGCAACACTCATCCCTGGGGGGGTCCTCTGCAACCTGCCCTGTGTTTCAATTGATGGCGTGGACTGAGTTATATTCTTTTATAGAACTGTCCTGGTAAAGCCAGACAGGCCCCAGAAAAGCATGTATGACTTCCTCATGGATTCCTGTTGCCTTAGGGTTGGTAAGCTTTATTTGTTTGTCTCAAAGTCTACTCCAAATGAACTCTAACATATTCAGAAACAACATCCCAGAAATAGTGGGAAGGATTCAATATTGCGGGATGGGTGGAGATTTTTTTATTCACAGTCATTGAGAGGATTGAGAGATGATGCCTTGTAGTAGTCAGGGCAGTAAAAGTCAACAGTGAGCCATGGCCATACATGACCAGGGATGTAGGAGATGTGAGACCACCACTCTCCCAGGCTGTGTGGTACAATTGTGTCATAGGGTGGTCTTCCTGCAGAGAAACAAACCCAGGAGCATGTGCTTGTAGCTTCAAACAAATTGTGTTCGTGAAACTTGTCTCTACTTCCAGGAATTTATTTTAAGGGAACAGGCAAAGCTGAACCAAAGGAGGTAAGGACCTAAATCACAATGCTATTTGTAGTAAGATAGAGTGCTACTCCTGTTGCCCTCCCCACTGGATCTTTATATAACCAGGAAGATGCTATAAATTCCATAAATAGCTAAGCAAAAAGTAGGGAAATTTGGTGATTGAATAGTAATGTCTGAGAGGTATAGCTTCTTTCAATAATGAGCAGTGAAATTGTACCAATAAATGTTGAGTATAAGAGGAAAGCTAGGGGATATAAAAGGATAGGCACGGAAGCTTCAATGTCTGTCAAAGAAGAGTTTCAAGAAGGAAGAAGGAGAGAAAAAAAGAAGAAAGGAAGAGAAAGAATGAGAAAGAGGAAGGAAGGAAGGAGAAAAGAAAGGAAAGAAGAGAGAGTTAGGCAAAGAAAATAACTCATGTCTTATTTCAGCTCTGAGAAAGGATTTTAGATTAAGAGTGCCTGACTATTGAGCAGGATAAATGGAGAAAGTCCAAACAAAAGTACAAAATGGTACAATCCGAGAGCACAGAGAATGAAGAAACACTCCTGAATACCTTTCAGGATCAATCCAGTTGGGAGAATTGATGCTTCTGTTTTGGTGAAAAATCACACTGAAACGAGACTTCTGTAGTTAGCTTTAAATGCAACATGAAGATATCTCAAGTATGCAAATGCTCAGAAATTCTACCCTTCCAAGACCTTTATGAAAAAGGTTAGTTGGTATACTCAAGCAAAGTGAGATGTGAATCCAGTAAAAATGAAAGTATACGGGAAGCTGTGTTAAGCATATAAATGAGTAAAATGGAGAGTTAAGTCTCAATGCATTTGTGCACAGTTACGAAAAAAATCTGGAATTAACATTTCACATGGAAGATGATTGAGGTGGCAGAGAAAAGAGAGAAAAATGGGTGAACGTATACGAATGTTCATATTTTGTGTACAAAGACATAGACGATGACTGTCTTTAGAGCTGATAGAATACATAAGTTTAAATACGTGTGCTGACAGTCAAGAGTGGTAACCCCCAGGAAGCTAGAGACGGTGCTCATGTGTACAACTTTCAAAGCATTAATAGAAAATACATGGAATGAGGAGAACTTCACTCATGCCATGAAAGGTGGGAAAGGATTACAAAAAAGAAGTAGAAAGTCTGATAAAGTGAAAAAGGGAAGAATGATGTAAAGTAAAATTGCAGGGCTCAATCCAAATATATCAGTGATTATAATAAAGGTTAATGGATTAAAACTCTCTTTAAAAAGAGTGAGACATTGAGCATTGGAAAATAAACATAAATTTCAGCCATATACTGTACACAAGACAGCTTAAGTAACAACAAAATATGTTGAAAATAAATGATTTTGAAAATACAGTGATTTTGTTCCACTATCCAGTCCAAGACCCTATGCTGAATTTAGTTGTTGAATATCCCATAGTTGCCTCCGATCTGTGACAGCTCCTCATTCTTTCTGTACATGTCTTGACCTTGACATCTTTCAAAAGTACTGGTCAATTATTTCATAGATGGCTCTTCCATTTTGGTTTGTGCAGGGTTTTCTCATGGTTAGACTGAGGTTATGCATTTTTGGAAGAAAAAAATCACCAGAAGTGGTGAACTTTTTCAGGCCTTCATGTCAGGGTGTACATGATATCATTATATCTTGTTACTGGTGATGTTAAATGTGATCACCTAGATAAGGCACTGTCTTTTGAGGTTCTCCACTGTAATTTCCCCCCTTATAATGGATAAATATCTTGGGAGAAACACATTAAGATTAAGCAATCAACCTATTTCTTCTCAAACTTTCATCTATTGACTTGATCATCCATCAGTGAATCTGGTCTGGAATCATTGTTACTGTGGTGTTTTCCTAATGATAATTTTCCATTTTCTCATCCCTTCTATATTTATTACTTGGAATTCTTTTGAAAAGTCAACCTGCTCCTTTTCCCTCACTTACTTGCTTATTCAATTGCTGTATCATATAGAGTCACGTATATTTAGATATGTATATACATATAGTATTTTGTGGATTAAATTGTTTCAATTTTGATAATTGCAAGCCCCTCCTGGTTGACTCCTTGTATCCTTTTGACATGCTTCTGTCCATTTTTTTCTATTCCTTCCTTAATTTTTCTGTCATGACAAGATGTTTTAGGCTATGATACAGTAGAATTTCAGCATTAATTAATTAATTAACGAATGGAACAGAGACAAATTTTATTTTAATAAAAAGTACCATCTTTCAAACTTTCAGTCCCAACTTGTATGCAACTAACAATGTAGGTTTTGAACACCTAAAGTAAAAACTGATAGACATTGTAGTGGACATCTTTTGGTTTCTACTCTCTCTGTCCCAGCGTTTTATGAGGGAAGCTACATTTCTAAGTGATGGCCCAAGTCTGTTTATCTTGATGGTTCTATTCCAATTATCTTTTTCAAGTATACATGCATTTTAAGCTTGAGTGGATAGTGTGCACAGCTCTAAGATATCGGTGGAAAGTAAACCCTGAACACAAAGACTGCAGTGCATGTGATGGGGAATTAGATGCCAGTTCCATGTCTGTGAGCAGTAAAAGGCCATCATCTTGAAAGGGTAGGTTGTTCTCTGCTTAATATTCAACTGCAGTCTCTCGTATTCAATGTGTGTCTTTTCCAGGGTCATCCTCTCCAAAGTGTTTGATGAGGTCATTGAAGTGAATTTGATAGACAGTGCCGACTACATCCACCTGGCCTTTCTAAAGAGACCAGAGCTGGGGGTCACTCTCACGAAGCTTCACTGTTGGACCCTTACTGATTACAGCAAGTGTGTCTTCCTCGATGCAGACACCCTGGTGAGTACAGTGGGACAGGGAGGACGAGATTCTCCCCTGGATAAAGAACCCCTCAAAGACCACATCTCTCCATCCTTCAGCAGGCTGATAGCTCTTGCTGGTAGGTTCCCATGAGGTGATATGCACCTTGCTGTCTAGGGCACTATGATTCAGTCCATCAGAACTAGATATGACATGCCCATGGTCGCTGTGCTAGATCCTGCAGAAGATAGTGAGGGATTTAAAGACATGTTCTTTCCCTAGTAGCGGTTTATAATCACATTGTTTCATCTACACAAAATAATTGAAAAAAAATTTTGCCTCAATCGTGTCTTGGATCGTTTAGTCCTCATTGGGTTGATACACCCAGACTTTAAATCATGACATCCCCTGATTGTCACTTGGGGTAGTGAGCTACTGTGTACCAGCAAAGGGTGGGCATTCTCAAAAACAGCCTTTGGAAAATCAAAATGTAAAATGAAATTGGAGTGTCAAAAGTCAGTTCTGTATTGTTTTGTTTTGGTTGAGCAAAATAAATAAATAAATAAAATAAAAACAATCAGAGTAATATTTTCTCCAGGCAGAGCACAATTGAGAAAGTCAATATGCATAAACTGAAATTAGTATTCAAGCTCTCCAAGGTAACTGATCACAGACTGTTGACTTGCAAACCTCTCCATTCATGGGTTTCCATCCTTTCATGGGCCACGTTTGCTAAAGTAGGGAGGATATACAATTAAGAGAATTCCATGAGGGATCTTGAGAAAATAAATTAATATCAGACATGGTGTTCTTTCAACCACTTGAAATAAACTGGAGAGCCATCTTACCCACAAACATTTCTCCTTTGAGTATGATAAGCCTAAACATCTTGAAAAGAGTCACTCAAAACATTGGGCATGGATTTCCAGCCACCAAACATCTGTGTGGCCCATCGTAAAGCTTCGGTTGCAATTTTTAGCTGTCTACCTGAGTGCTTTGCTTTATCAGGTGCTGTCCAATATCGATGAGTTGTTCGACAGGAGAGAACTTTCTGCAGCTCCTGATCCTGGATGGCCGGATTGCTTCAACAGTGGGGTGTTTGTCTTCCAGCCCTCTCTGGAAACACATAGACACTTGCTACAGCACGCCACCGACCACGGCAGCTTTGATGGTATGTGAGGGTGAACGTGGAAAATTGCAGAAGAGAATGGGGCTGTTGCCTGTATCCACACCCCTTTGCCCCACTCCTATGACCCTTGTATCTGTGAATGGCAACTCAAAGACAAGGAGGGAATTGAAGAATTAGGCCAGACTGGGTGATAGGAAGAAGTCAAGAAGTAAGTGAGTATGTAGGCTGCTTAGAGAACTGCTGAAAATGTCCTTGAGGAGGACAATGCTGATCTTATAGAATAGGTGGGCAAACCTTTCTCTAAGGGGCCAGAAAATAAATATTTTCACCATTATGGGCCATATGGCCTCTTTTGCAAACACTCAGTTCTGCAGTTGTAGCAGAAAAGCAACCATGAGTCATATGAATAAGCATGGTTGTGTCCCAATAAAACTTTATTAACAAGAACAGACATAGGGGATCCTTGGCTGACCTCTGATACAGAATGAAGGAGAAAATTAAAAGGAAGCAACCCATAGCCAGATATCTCTTTGGGTGTCAGTAGGTCGGAAATGTGTCAAAATCCTAGTCAACTAAAAGAAAGTCCTGGACCAATGAAGAGCGGCCTCTAGGTAAGGACAAGCATGAAGGAAGCCAGCAAAAATGGTGGGAAAAGTATTGTCACCACCAGAAAAAAATCTGTTGGGTGATAAGAGGATAGCTTTGGAGACTGTACGAAATTTTATTATTATTTTCTTGGGTTATCAGTGGAGAATGTGAAGAGAATGTGCACTTATTTTTGTTAGTGGTTTGGGTGATCTGTGACTTTGGGGAAGAAATCAGAAGAAGCTGGCTGAGAGAAGACACGTCATTAGTAACCCTGAAGGCGAGGGTTTACGTGGAGCCCTCCAAACACATCTGCCTTGTTACCGCAGGGTTACTTTACTGACCTGTTCTCTGCGTCTGCTAATGATGCAGGGGCCGACCAAGGCTTGTTGAATAGTTTCTTCAGTGACTGGTCAACGGCGGACATCCAGAAGCATTTGCCATTTACCTACAACCTGAGCAGTAACACCGCGTACACCTACGGCCCCGCCTTCAAGCAGTAGGTTCCCCGCCACGGTAGGGTACTGTGTGTTGTTTCAATACACACCTAGACTGCACAATGATTCACTTGGGGTAGGTAGCATAGTTTTGCACCCATTAGTCCACCACTTTGCAAACTGTTTTTTAAAAAAGTGATTCTAAGATGCTATTTTTTCCTTTTGACTTTTATTTTCTTATGAGTATATGGTGGGATTTTATGGAAACCACGTGGATGTTATAAGACAACGCACCAAACCCAGACAAAGAAATGAGAAACCAGCTGTCTTTTCTTGGGACAGTCGACATCTCTTTTCTCACCTTTTTTTTTTTTTTTTTTGGATATGTAGTTATTTTACATGAAAAAAATGTGAAATTTATGTTAATATACAATGGGTTGAGTTTTACATGAATTAATATGTGTTTTTTAATTTCTCCATTTAAATTTCTGTCATGGTGAATCCACATGAACAAAGCTCTTTGGGTTTTTTAGTAACTTTAATTGTGTCGAGGGGACCTGGGACCACAAAGTGTGAGATCTACTGCTAGATAAAAAAAATCTGAGAATAATCAAGGGGATGAATAATTCTACAGCGTACATTCTCAGCAGGGACCGTATTGTCCCCGAGGAGGTGGAAATTGGTTCTTGTGGAGTGAAAAAAATCTTATTTTTTTAATGGATAAGCACAGATGTAATATCAGAACATGAGTGTGTACTGAGACTATGACAATGAAATTTCATGGGGAGGTGATTAAAGACAAACAGTCTAAAAAGGTGACTTGGGGGTTGCTGATACAGAACTAGAATAAAAAGCTGAGAGGAGATAATTTGGAATCTTGTAAAAAAAATTTTAAAAAGCCAGTTGTCTGGTTTGCAGCTGGAATATCTACTCTACAAGCTACTATTTCTTTGCCCTTATCATTTTGAGGATATGACAATATGACTATTTGAGCTAACGTGCTGCCTATTTTTTTCCCCATTTTTAAGAGATGGATTTATTCTCCAATTTGGAGGAAGATCTCAATGGATTATGATTATGTTACTTAGACAATGAAATGACTGCACACTTCATATCGCTGCATAAATGCGTGTTATTAATAGATACAATGTACCCTTGTATCCAAATGAGGGTATTCAATTGTTCACATTTTAGAAACATGAAAATAAAACTAAGTAAAAATAAATTTTAAAAGTATTTAGGCAAACGAGCTGCAAATCAGAAACTGTTCAGATAGGTTTCTACGTGTCTTTGAGCAGTCCCATGGGGGCTGGATGTTTTTTAATCACTTCTAAGTAGAAATCAGGAATCTTGTTTCCTTCTCAGATTTGGTTCTAGTGCAAAGGTAGTCCACTTCTTGGGGTCCACAAAGCCTTGGAACTACAAGTTCAATCCGCAGACTGGCTCAGTCGTGGAGCAGGGCTCGGCGCTGGGCAATCAGCAGCAGGTGTCCTTTCTGAATCTCTGGTGGAAGATCTTCCAGAGCAGCGTGCTGCCTCTTTATGAGAGTGTTCAAGCCGATGAAAAACACGGACCTCCAGTACACACAGTAAGTGGGTAGTGCCTCTTAAAACCCACAGCTGATGACAGGGACAACCTGTCCAGGCCAACACCTTGTGTATTTTCTTCAAATCCACCCTCTGTGCTTCCAAGCACTATATTTCATGCACAAGAATGCAGGCCACTTCTTCACAAAAAATTTATATATATTTTTTACATTTTTGGCTTAGAAAAAGAGAATGCTCTGTGAGCAGATTTATAGGACGGATGCAGAAACAGGTTACTTAAATTAGCCCCCTTCAGAGTAAGAGGCTCTCACAGATAAGTGGCTAACGGTTACTAATTAATGTGTCATTCAGGTGGATATTTTCCACTTTCAGCCATCATTTGAAATATCAATTGGAGGAATTGGAGAGGACTTAAAATATTCTTTGACTGACACCAATTTGATTTTTAAAATTATAGTGATAACCTCCATTTGCTCTAAGTGGTGAAGTTTCTGCAGCCTGTTCACAAAGAAATGCATTTGTTTTGCAAAAGAATTTTTTAATTAGGTCCTCAGAAACTTTTCATTCTTGAGTGATTTTCTTTTTTAACTGGTGGATATACTAGTAAAATGGAGTCACATATCTGCAAATGCATCGCTTGGGAAATTGAAAATAATTTATATTTCAACTTTTACTATTTTTTTTTATTTGGGTGGAGCAAGGCGCTACTTTTCAAGGACAGCTAAAAGCATCTGTCATCATTTGACATGAGCAAAGAGGAGTTGATTTGTATTCAAGAGACAGACTTCAAGTTTCCAATTATTTTCTGCTAGGCTATTTGCTAGGCACTGCTTTGTGTATGAGAGAAGTTTAAGACTTAGCATCTGGTGGTTCTGTGGACAGTCATTTAATGAGTACAGAGGGTAGGGTATGGGGGTCCTTAGGGCAGCAGGTGAGTTTACAAGATGTAGAGAGGACTTACTAGGTGTGTCCATTTTTTTGTGCAGGTTTGCCTCAGTGGTGTTGAGGTACCGACTGCAGATTCAGCGCCTAGTGCTGGAGAGACGTGTGAAGACTCAACCCCCAGTGCCCAGGTGCCGTATGCAAATTCAGCACTGGGGTCCGACCAGCTCTGGCCTGCTCAGGGCCCTCTGGAGCAGACCATGATAGTGGATGAGACCCTGCCCTCACCTGAAGGATGCCATTGGGAAGATGTAAGTACCTGCATACTGCACGGGTGTGACGGAGAATCGGATGCTGGCTTCCCAAGGAGAGAGCAAAGAGAGGCTGATTCCCAGGTTCCCCGGGGAGGGGACCGTGGAGAGGAAGAGCCGGTTTTCAGTTTGCTTAGGCATTAGGGGTTCCTGCATTTATTTAGGTTGCGGTAGACTGAAAAAAGCCCACCCCATCCACAAAGATGTTCATGTCTCATTCCTGGTAACTGTGACTTGTGTCCTTACCTGGCAAAAGGGACTTTGCAGATGTGATGACATTGAGGATCTTGAGATGAGAGAAGATTCTGGGTTATCTGGGTGGTCCCTAAATGTCCTCATAGGGGTCCTTATAAGAGGGAGGTAGGGGACTCAGAGTCAGAGAAGGGTACTTGGTAATAGAAGCGGAGGTCAGAGAAAGAGAGACTGGAGGATGTTGGACCACTGGGTTTGCAGATGAAGGAAGGGGCCACGAGCCCAGGAATGTGGTGGCCTCTAAAAGCAGGAGGTGGCAAGGAAATGGGTTCTCCCCTGGAGCCTCCAGAAGGAACCAGCCCTGCAGACACCTTGATTCTAGGCCAGGGAGACTTCTGACCTTCAGAACTGTAAGGTGATCAATTTGCATTGTTTTAAGACACCCAGTTTAACAGCCTCAAGAAACCAATGCATGCACGGAGAACAGATGTTCATTCTCACCCAGTTTAAAGATATGATGGGGGGTCCCCAGCTCTTTCAGTCTTTTTCCGTCGGTCTCCCTGAAACCCAGTTGCTGGGCTGCTCAGCTCTGTGTCCTGAGAGCTTTTGGCCAAACTCCCGACTTGCATAGATGGATGTTAATCTTTGCAGTCATTTCTATTCAGGCAGGAGCTGCAGAATTTTGTCCTCAGGAGAGAAAGATCAAAGCACACCTTCTTTGCAAAACATGTGATATTAAATGAACCTGTCATTCTCCAGCCCCCATTGCTGAGTGAATACTTGGGAATCATGTCCCATGTTTAAAGATTTTTCATCTTAAGTCCTCACACTTATAATAATAAAACAATTCTTATACATAAAATAAATAAAAACTAGTGTTTTACTGAAATTATTATGAGGTCGTACATGGGATTGGATTTGGGGACTGGGCCAAAGGGAAGTTGTCCTGTTCTTTATATTTCAGATACCTTTGGAAGAGCTGGGTTTTTTGCCGATTATAAACCACTGATGTTTAAATCTTAGCAACTGTTTCTTGGGAAGGTGCCCCACAGTTTGCTATCATATGGAGTCAGTTTCATGCACGCAACCTCACGCATTCATGATTTCTGAATTGTGATTTCACATTGATCCAAACTCATTGGAAAGCAGCTCAGGTTTGGGCAGTGAAGACAGCCCGTATGAAATGAGCTTTCCACAGGTTATCAGTCCTCCTGATGTATACTGAGCATGCCACAGCCTGGGTCTGGCCCCGGCACATGCCTCATGTGTCTAAAATCAAGACAGTCTGATTATCCCAGTTGGAATGTGGGGAATCTGTCATTTGAGCTCCTACATGCTGTGCAGAACTGCTTCTAATTCTGTCGTTAGGAGCCAAACCTGTAACAGGACGTTTGCAAGATATTGATATGCACGTGAACTGTTTAGCAGACAGCAACGTTTAGACTCTACTGGGCATCCCTCAGAAGACCCCTTCCAACTCCCCCTCTAATTCTTAATTACCTGATTTTAATCTTATTCCATCATTGATTCGTGTACAGTAGTGGTTTTCCAATGGTAGCCCATGTTTTGTCTGCATAAGAATCATCTCCAAGCATTTTCCTTTTGCAAATGATCCTGAAAAGCATTTATAAAAGCTTGTTCTCAACCACGCTGGGTACTACCTCATAACAGAACACCACCACCTGCTTTCAAAACCCAGTGTGTATTCTGGACCTGTTGGTCACTCGTGGGACTACATGAATTGTCACAGACCATGAAAATCCAGCTTCTCGGTGCAAACAAAGGTTTGGCAGAGACTCTGAAAGAGAAAACGGTTGGAAACCTCCAGTTTCATGGTCCAAGTTGTAGCCCACGCAGATTTTAGAAAAACCAGAACCGTATTCAAAGAGCAGAGGACACTTCAGTTTGATTAAAACACCATGCTTCACATTCAGATTTGTGAGTTTTCTTGGAATGTTTTCATTTACATCTTTGCATTGGGTTAATTTTCGATGAGGCAGCCATTAGAACAGACATCAGGTTTTATGGTTGTCTGCCCATAAGCAACATTTCAATCCTAGCCAGTCAACCAAAGCCAAGGAGAGGTTTTCCCATTCAGGGACTGGGGCTTCTGGAACAAGTCGATGGAACGAATTGAAATCTCCTCGTTGAGGACTGTTCCCTCTCAATGCCCAATGAGATGAGCAAAGGAGATTTAAAAAATCACACATTCAACAACAACAGCCAAGATGGAAACAGCTGGCCCCATCCACCACTGAAGAGTGTGGTGCCACTTGGGTAGGTTTGGCATGGTTCTGGAGCCCCACCCCATCCTTAAGTGGCAGTACTGAGGAGAGAAGGGTTGGAAAAATATCACAAGAATTGGTGAAAAGCCCATCTCCAGGGCCCCAGAGGAACCCTACGATGAACTGAGGAATGCCCTTGAAAGTGGAAGTTGCCCATGTCCCTGCAGCCTCAAGGGGGACATTAGAAAGCTCTGGGACCTGCCATCTTTCTGGGTTCAGTTGGAGTTTGAGCCCAAGTCCAAGGGAAGGGTGTGGGGAGATGGCCAACCAGTAGGGTTAAGTGTACCTTGCTTGGGGAGTCATTGCAGTGTCCGTATTTTCCATCTCAGGGGCTGTATCTACCCTCTCTACTCTCCTGCCCACCCTCATGCCCACCCATGGGATCCAAAAAAGCAATGGAAGATGAAAGCCCGTCACCAGTCTGCAGGTGCCTGACCTTTGTTGAGTAAATTGCATCCGCAGATTGCAAAGGGGATAGTAAGGGAATGAATACAAAAGGATCTACCTTGGATACATCTTGGATCAATCTTGAACTGATAAAGTGAAAAAGGAATCCTTCAGCCACACAGAAGTGAGTCACTGGGAGTCAGGCAGGCAGGAGGAATCCTGAGTCCCCACTGAGCCGAGGCTGCTAGGACAGGAAGGGACTCAATGTGCAGGACTGTGAGCCCCACGTACCTATTTGCCAGAGAGGAAGAGATGAATCCAAAATAGAGAGCGCAGGAACCCAGAAAAAGAGCTGGAGATAAAACCTAAGCTGTTGAAATAAAGAATATAGAGTAAACTCTAAACAACTGGGTGAGTTGTGCTGGCGGAGCACAACACAGATGTGAAAAATGCCAACAGGATAAAAAGGATGCAAACAAAACAAGGTGTTTTGGAGTGTCTGCCTGCATACAATTCGATCCTTTATTCCCGTGCTCTGCCCCACCCCACACCTCTGTCTTTCTATCTATAGTGGGTTGGGGAGATTGGCTTTTGAAAAAAATTTTTTTTTCTTTATTGCTTGTACATTTTTATGATGAGCCTATTTCTCTAAAAATGATGAAGTCATTACATTTTTAATAGGGAGGGGGTGCCCATTCAGTATCTGATCAATTTCATTAATTTACATGCTGGCTGTCATTGAAATCAATTATGCATCATCACTGCCACCTCCTGGCCATTTATGGAGTTGCTGACTCCAGGTTTTATTTGGGAGAGCTGGAATCCAGCCTCCTACCCCCACTGAAAAAGGGTTATTTTTCTTTTTCCCTAATTAAATTTTATTTTGTCAATATACAATGTGGTTGATTATTGTGGCCTGTTACCGAAATCTCCCTCCCTCCTCTCACCCACCCCCACAACAACCTCATATCTGGTCACTTGTCATATCAACTTCAAGGGATTGTGATTGTTGTGTCTTCTTCCCTCCCCCCCCCCCGTTTATTTGTGTATTTATTTATTTATTTATTTTTAGCTCCCACCAATAAGTGAGAACGTGTGGTATTTCTCTTTCTGTGCCTGACTCGTTTCACTTAATATAATTCTCTCTAGGTCCATCCATGTTGCAAATGGCAGTATTTCATTCTTTTATATAGTTGAGTAGTATTCCATTGTGTAGATATACCACATTTTCCATATCCACTCATCTGATGATGGACATTTGGGCTGGTTCCAACTCTTGGCTATTGTAAAGAGTGCTGTGATGAACATTGCGGAACAGGTATACCTTCGACTTGATGATTTCCATTCCTCTGGGTATATTCCCAGCAGTGGGATAGCTGGGTCATGTGGCAGATCTATCTGCAATTGTTTGAGGAACCTCCATACCATTTTCCATAGAGGCTGCACCATTTTGCAGTCCCACCAACAATGTATGAAAGTTCCTTTTCCTCTGCAAACTCGCCAGCATTTATCGTTCAGAGTCTTTGGGATATTAGCCATCCTAACTGGGGTTAGATGGTATCTCAGAGTGGTTTTGATTTGCATTTCCTGAATGCTGAGTGATGTTGAGCATTTTTTCATATCTGTTGGCCATTCATATATTTTCATTTGAGAAATGGCTATTTAGGTCTTTTGCCCATTTTTTAATTGGGTTACTTGTTTTTTGTGCTAAAGTTGTTTCAGTTCGTTGTATATTCTGGATATTAATCCTCTGTCAAATGTATATTTTGCAAATATTTTCTCCCACTCTGTTGGTTCTCTTTTAACTCTGTTAATTGTTTCTTTTGCTGTGCAGAAGCTTTTTAGTTTGATATCATCCCATTTGTTTATTTTCCCTTGGTTGCCCCTGCTTTTAGGGTCGTATTCATGAATTCTGTGCCCAGTCCTGAAGTGTTTCTCCTATGTTTTCTTTAAGAAGTTTTATTGTTTCAGGATGTATATTTAATTCTTTAATCCACTTTGAGTTGATTTTGGTATATGGTGAGAGGTCTGGGTCTAGTTTCATTCTCCTGCATATTGATATACAGTTATCCCAGCATCATGTGCTGAAGAGGCAGTCTCTTCCCCAGTGGATAGGCTTGGTGCCTTTGTCAAAGATCAGATGGTTGTAGGTGTGTGGGTTGATTTCTGGATTCTCTATTCTATTCTATTGATCTGTGTGTCTGTTTTTATGCCAGTACCATGCTGTTTTGGTCATTATAGTTTTGCAGTATAGTTTAAAGTCAGGTAGTGTTATGCCTCCAGCTTTATTTTATTTATTTATATATTTTGCTCAGAATTGCTTTGGCTATGCATGGTCTTTTGTTATTTCATAAAAATGTTTGGAAAGTTTTTCCATTTCTAAGAAAAACTTCATTGGAATTTTGATGGGGATTGTATTGAATTTGCATATCACTTTGGGTAGTATTGATATTTTCACTATGTTGGTTTTTCCAATCCAAGAGCATGGGATATCTTTCCATCTTCTTGTGTTCTCTTTAATTTCTCTCAGCAGTGGTTTGTAGTTCTCATTATAGAGATTTTTCACATCCTTGGATAACTCAATTTCTAAGTATTTTATTTTTTTTTGGTAGCTTGTGAATGGGCAAGCTTTCCTGATTTCTCTTTCTGCATGTTCACTATTGGAGAATAGAAATGCTACTGATTTTCGCGTGTTGCTTTTGTATCCTTCAACTGTGCTGAAATAATTTATCGACTCTAAGAATTTTTTCTCTACAAGGTTTAGGCTGTTCAATATATAGGATCATGTCATCTGCAAAGAGGGACAGTTTGACTTCATCTTTTTCAATGGAATCTCCATTTTCCTCCCCTTCTGGAATACCCATGACTTGGATATTGGAGCAGTTAAGGTTGTCTGATATCTCTCTCAGATTTTCTTCAATGCTTTTGATTCTTTTTTCTTTCTTTCTTTCTTTCTTTCTTTCTTTTTTTTTTTTTTTTGTCTGCCTGTGTTATTTCAAACAGCCCATCTTCAAGTCCAGAAGTTCTCTCTTCTGCTTCTGCAGGCCTGCTGGTTAAACTCTCTGTTGTGTTTTTTATTTCATTGAATGAATTCTTCAGCTCAGCAAGCTCTGCTACATTCATTTTCAGGGCATTGATTTCCTTGTACATTTCTTCTTTCAGGTCCTGTGTACTTTTCCTCATTTCATCATGTTGTCTAGCTGAATTTTCTTGTATCTCATTTAGTTTCCTTAGAATGATCACTCAAAATTCCTTGTCAGACATTTCAAGGGCTTCTTGTTCTATAGGATCTAGATCTTGAGAGTTATTACCCTTTGGTGGTGTACTTTCTTGATTTTTCATATTTCTGGTATATTTCCTTTGAGGTTTAGTCATTGTGGCAGAAGGTTTCACAGTCCACTGGTTCACCAGTATTTTCTGGCTAGGATGCTTCTGGGGCTGCCAATTTGGCACGGGTGTCTCGGTGTCTGCTCAGTTGCCCACTGGCACCTCAGGTGCGTGGTCACCCCAGGTCTTGGGCCTCTCCATGGAGGTATTTCTCTGGTTGGCACACACTCGGCCAGGTTGGGGATGGAGTTGGGTGGAGGTGAGGCCTACCTGCTGGGTCACACACTGGCACCATGGGGCACATGGTCTCCATGGATCTCCGGCATCTTTGGTGGGGTGCCTCTCTGATCCCAAAAAGGGTTATTTTCATAAATCCTGGTAACTATAGAAAAGCAGGGTCTGTCTGGATCCTGGGACTCTTTGTTCCAGATAGCAGCCTTCCTATGTGTAAGGAAAGTTTAGTATGCTTTTTTCCCCCATGTACACGAATGTAGTAAGCAAAAAACTTGCAATTAATTAACATTTTTTCAGGCATGCGTTTTTCTTGTATTACCTTGGGTGACAAAACATTATAGTTTATTAAAAGATTAGAGATGCCCCCCTTTTTAAAAATTATCAGTTGTTGTTTATTCTTGTTCCTGGTGTACCTTATTTTATTTTTAATATACCTTTTTGTTGAAGTATGTCCTATATATACAAAAGTGCACACACACATCATAAGTGTACATTTTGTTGAATTTTTACAAGTAAAATAGCCCATGCAGCCAAAATCCAGACCCAATAAGTCTCCATAAATGATTTTTTCCCTTCTCAGTCAACAGAAAACTGACATTACTATCATTTTAGTTGTGAGTGCTTTTGAGCTCCAAATAAATGAACATGCGGTGTGTACTTTTGAGTCTGGCCTCTCCTGTTTAGCTAGATTCATCTATTTTGCTGAGTAAAATCAGTGGTTCATTCATTCTCACGGGCTTCAGATTATCAAATGATATGAAGATACAATTTATTTGTTAATTTTACTATTGATGAACAATGTACAGTTTTTGCTAATATAAATGACACTGGTAGGAACATTCTTGTGCATGCATTTTGTTGGTCTTGTGTGTAGATTCCTGTAGGGATTATACCTAATCACAGTGTTGCTAGATCAAAGGGTGTGTGTTTCTACAGTTTTAGTAGATTCTGCCAAAGATTTTCACAGTATTGACAGCAGAGTGTTGGAGTTCTGGTTGTTCCACACACTTATATATACATTTTCAAAGTACCAGTGACCATGTCCGATGTCATCGTTGTTTTAATTTGCAGGTATGAGATGACTAATGAAGTTAAGCTTGTTTTTGTGTGTTTATTAGGCATTTAGATATTCTATGTCTGAAGTGCTTATTCAAAAGCTTTGAACATTTTTCCCCAGTGTTTTCTGTTTGTTTGTTTTTTAACCTTTAATGATATGTGTCTATTTCAGGCAGGAGTATTTTGTCAGTAATATATAGAAAATATTTTCTTTCACACTGTTTCTCCCTTTTTCAATCCCTCATCGACATCCTTTAATGAACAGAAGCTCCTAGTTTAAGCCAGTTTATTAATATTTCTTTTAAAAATAATCTATTTTAACGAGTGATCAGGAAACCTGACTCTAAGCCCAGGTCATCATGATGCTCGCATGGGATGTCTTATGCAAGTTTTCTTGTTTCTACTTTTTACATTTGTCTCAGTCTATTCAGGCTGCTGTAACAAAATACCAGAGACTTGGTGGCTTGCCGGCCACAGACATCAATTGCTCATAGTTCTGCAGGCTGGAAGTCCAAGGTCAGACATGGCAGATTCGGTGTCTGGTGAGGACCCTCTTCCTGGTTCTTGTTTCATGACATCCGCTCTTAACCTTTGCCTTGCCAGACTGAAAGTCCTTTTCTTTATAAGCTTCTTCCCGTACCTCAGTTTCTCTCTCCTTTGAGCTAAGAATTCTTCTCTGGATTACCTCCAATTTCAGAGTCTCTTTTTTCAAGGTGACCCAGACTTCAGGCAGCCTTTCAGGAGGTCAATCACGAGAACAGTAATTACCTAAGTATAAAAATAAATGCAGTTTTTAAAAGACATATTTTATATTCATGCATTCCAAAATTGATCTGAAAGGCTGACTGTGCACCATGCTATGGTTAAGTTCTGGCCTTAGAATTCTCTCTGCCTGGTATATAAAGATGAAAGAACCTACCTGTTATTGGTAAGAGTAAGAGGAATATTATTCATAATTATTTGGTTTATATTTCAATAGTTAATATTAACCATTTTTATCTAAGACTGTGTGGGTCTTGATTAGAAATGTTAGTGAAGGTTGACTGAACTTCTCTGCCTGGTTAAGTTAAATTCATACGATTATTCTAACACATCTGTAGAAAACAAGCTGGAAAGTTATGTTATTTTTTCATCCACTGTAATCAAATATATAACCCAGAGTTAAATCACTTGCAACAAAGAATTGCATTTTATGATTGGCCCACATGGAATTTTTTTGTCCAGAGAAATAAGGTTGGCAGAGGAACAGATTGACATTTTCCCTAATCCTATTCAACTAATCCTTTCTGAGCACTTACTCTTTGTCAAGCTCTTTGCTTCGTTTATCTGTCACAACAAATGTCTGCACCACATAGTAATGAGAAAACCGAGACTCAGAGAGTAAGTAATTTATCCAGGTCTTTTTCCTTAACAAGTGTCAGTATTTGAATCCAGGACATTCCACTCTCAACCCAGATTGAAGAAGGAAATTATTAATTTTTATGGGATTCATATGTTTATGATAATGAAGTTATAGCAATCATTATTTTTTCCAGGACTTACTTTAGGGTGCTGCAATTCACGGAGCTGTAGGATGGTTGAGAGCAAGCCTTGGTGGTCAGAGAAGGGTGTGCTCCAATCCTGCTCTCTTGCTTGCTAGCTATGGTGTGTTGGACACGAATCTCTGTCTGAAAATTAAACTTTTCACAAGAGGAAAAATCAAACTAACTCCCTCAAGGCTGTTACAATTAAAAGGAATGCTGCATAAGAAGCTTATGAGTGTCATTCAGGAGCCAGCCATGAATGCCTTATAATAAGAGACTTCTATTATCATGGTTTTGGATGATTTGACAACTTTATAACTTTGCTGAACACTAAATATTAGAACTGAGTTTTATTTTTGGAAATTCCATTCATAATCATGATCTGGAAGAAGGAGTTTATATTTTATTTAATTTTCCTTAGTTTTATTGAGGTATCACTGACAAAGAAAAATTGAGCATATATTTAAAGTGTACAACGTGATGTTTAAACTCAGTGGGGCTACTTATATGTGAAATTTTTTCAGTAAATACAGTATGGTACTGTTACTGTGTTTCCTCTTCCTTATGATTTTCTTAATAACATTTTATTTTCTGTAACTTGCTTTACGGTAAGAATACAGTATATAATACATATAACATACACAATATGTGTTAATCGACTGTTTATGTTACCGGTAAGGCTTTCCAATCAACAGTATGCTATTTGTAGTTAAGTTTTGGAGAAGTCAAAAATTATGCATGGATTTTTGGCTGTGCAGAAGGTCAGAGTCCCTGACCTTCATGCTGTTCAAAAGTCGACTGTATACAGTAATGTATTCTTCATTGTAATCATACTACATACATACCCGTTCATGCCAATTGACTGAAACTTGATAGCCCTCGGCCAACATCTCCAGCCCCTTCTCTCTGCTTCTATGACTTATGTCAATTGCACTTTCAAGTGTATGAGATAGAAAAGTCAATATTTAAAAGAAAAAGTAAGTTTATGATTCCAGTGTGCTATGAATTGATTAAATTGTGGTCCCCAACGTTCATATATTATTAGAAACTTAATCCCCACTGTGACTGTTAAGAGGATGGGAAATCCTATTACGGTGATTGAAAGGCGGGACCTTGAAGAGGTGATTGGATTGTAGGACCATGCAGGAGTGAATGGATTAATAATGGTGGTCAGGGGCATGGTTCTGAGGGCTCTGACATTTCTGCCATGTGAGACCCCTTGGTCACTGTCACCACCACCAAGGCTCTTATCACATGTGTCCCCTGGACTTTGGACTTTCCAGCCTCAGAAACTGTAAGCAATACATTTCATTCTCTTACAAATTCTACATTTTACATTTTTATGGAATTTCACCAGTTATGACTTCTGGCGGTGTCCAGGTTTGTAGATAACTTATTTTACCTTCTTAACGTTCTTCTTTTCCGTGTGCTTCAGGACATTTGCACACATGCACCTGCTTTTCACGGCACGTTCTTTTTCTCTCCTCATGTCCAGTCTTCTCCATCACTGACTCCCACTCATCCTTCAGGCTTTCTTTTAGATATGACACCTCCAGGAGTAGTTCCCCTTAAGACTAAGCGAGGTCCCTTGAGACAGCTTCTTCTCAATCTGTCATTTTCCTTCCTCACGTTTCTTGTGACTTGCCATTTTGTATTTCTTGTTTGTTGACTGTCCTCTCTCCTGGGACAATGACCTTCATGAGGATTCAGATCACGCCTGTGTAGCTCAGTCTACACTGCTCACCACCTGTGTCCCAGCGAATATCTGCTGAGTGTAAAACTCAGGCCTCCACTAATACAAGAATGAACTTAACTTTCTCCTAAAAAAAATACTAGGATCAAAAATTCAGGAGCTGAGGATCTAAGAGACTGGGCTGCACCCCAGGTCAAGTCACTCAAAATCTCCGGGACTGTGGCTTGGGAATCTGCATTTGCAGGATCAGGACTCTCTTAAGGCTGCCTGGTTCAGCCAAGTGGAGCCCACGCTGAGGTCCAGTCCTACAAACGCACGTGATCTCTGCAGTGTAGTTGCGGTGAAGACCCATGAGAATGTCAACGTTTTTCTGGTCTCTGTTGCTGATGCTCATTAAGCCAGCTGCTTTGGGAACTGTTAGGGATTCCAGCTTGTGGACACGGGCTTGCTTCCTGACCTAGTATTTGTCAGGGTTGGCTAGCTGCTGTAACAACCAGCCCCCAAGTCAATAAATGTTGACTTCTTGTTTACATCCTGATCATCTGGCATGGCCAAGTTCTCCTGTGCTCCATGCAACCACCGGGGGATTCAGAATCTCCCGTTTTTCCTCTCTGCCATCTTCCAGAGCAGCCTTTCTCCACTGGGACTCCTTGAGAGGGATAGACCCTCACACTGAAGGCAGGCATCGTGCATAAAGTATTACGTTGTCTTCTCTACATCTAGATGGGTGCTAACTATGCACCATCCTTGAGAGAGCTGAGAAAAGTAGTGACCTGGCTCATTTTCTGTAGGGTTTCATCTTCTGCTGGAGCCCCTGTGTGGGGACCTTGTACTTCACCTGGCCGGTGGAGAAATAGAGAGTAGGAAAATGACATTCCTTCTCACCACCCAGCTGGAGTTGGCTCCCATCACATCCGCCCAATCCCGTTGGTGAGAATCACTCCTATGGCCCAGCATAGGGGTGAGGAGACTGCAGAACAGACTTGGGTGTGAGCATGAGAAGAAGACAACGGAGTGAGGGCAGGTATCCATGAGCACGTCACCGTGCTCCAATCTGTTCAATATCAAGGTGCACTTGCATTGCAGAAGCAGAACAACATAGATTAAGCGGCATTGATTTGCATGAAGGTTTGTCCTAACCTGCCTTTGCTCTCTTTCTCTATGACAGCTGATAGGTTGCCCTGAAATTGAAACTTCTGCTGGAGTAATGAGTGACCCACTGTCCCGGCCCTCACCTCCATTTGTGGACATCACGGAGACCCCCACTGCCGCGGTATACCTCATTCATATTACTTACATACACCCGTCTCTCTTGTTGCTTGCTGTTTATCTCAGTGTCTACACCCAATAAATACCAAGGAGGGCATCGTGTGCTTTTAAAAATTCCTCCCATGCCATTTTTGAGTGGTTTTTCCAGCCAGAATCAGTTGTGTTGTGATGAGCCTATTTCTCTATAATCCAGGCAGATACTGTATCTAGTGGTCTAGTCAAATTTATTTTTACCCACTTCATCATCATATGTCCTGTTGGTTCTTCTCTTACACCTTGTTTTAAGAAGAATTAGAAAAGAAAAAGATGCAACATCAGTGTGGTGTATATGTCTCCCTTAATTAAAACAAAAAAAAAATTTTTTTTTGGTAGGACTTTCGCCAGCCTCTAAAATCAGTATTTATGTATGGATTTTATTTTCATTCCTTCTCTTTGTTTCCCTAAATTGACTGTCATAAATCAGGGCTTCCATTACCATATACCTGCAAAAAAGACCGACTCTAAAAACATTATTTTTGAATCTCAGCAAGAGACTGTCTTAGCAAAATGCTTCCATAGGCATTTGGTACACACTGGTGGAATCCCTCTCTGAATAGTTAACTTTGACAAATTGCATAGGGACATCAAGCATCTCATCTTGAGTGAGAAATGGCAGGTGTCTCTGGAAAACCCAGGGGTGGGGAAGCTCAGTTCTTTTACCATTTCCAGAAAAGGATACCTGTCACCGTCCTTCAATTCAATCTCGTTTTAGCTCCCTGTCGTTTAGGTTAGGTCTGCAGTTCCCTGCAGCCCACCGCAGACTAACGATGGAACGGTTATATTTCCAGCCACCAGCGAATAAAGCCAAAAGTGACCCGACTAAGGAAACGTTGAATCCACGTCAGGAGCACCCTGTTGAGGTTGTGAGGCACCCTGGTCCTCAGGACACTTTGGAGGTGGTATCTGAATTTTTTGGATTGTTGAGCTTTTCTGATGGGGGCTGTCAGCCATCCCTGGGGCTGACCACACACACACACCAGCAGTTAAATCAATTTTCAGCCTCCTTTTCTTGGAATAAGACTCTCTCTGCTTCTCCTGGTACCTCCAGTCCATCTGTCTTCTGTCTGGCATTTGCCTGGAGTGGGGTCTTCTGTCTTTCCTGTCTTCAGCGCAGTTCACCACGCCCTTTCTCTTTATGCAAACATTAAGTGAAGGGAAGTTGAGGGCTATGGGAATTAATGCACGGCGGTCCATTTTCTAAAATGCAGAGAAAAAAAGAGCTGGGAAATTTGGGGGTAGACGTTTGTTTCCAAATGGAGTGTGCAGTGATTTCATGTTTAACAATGAAACGAAAGATGTCTTCTTGTTCTCCCTTTTACAAATATTCTTGTCTTAAACTTCATTCTATCTGTTGACACATTTAAAGAAAGCAATGTGGTTTTTTTTTTTTTTGTTGTTGTTGTTGTTTTTCTAAGAATGATCAAATAACACCTTTTGGTCTTTAAGTAATAGTAAATGCAGCTCTAGAGCTCGGTGTTGGGCCCAGGATGGAAGTTAGTATGGACATGGATTTGGAATGTGACCCACTGCCTCATAAATATTTTTGTTTGCTAAATGCCTTTGCCAGAAGTCACCCTTGGAGAAAATGGGATTTTTTTTCCCTCTCACTCTTACTTGGTCCATCTAGTAAATGCCACATGCAGTGTTTTGAACTTATTTCTAGAGCTGTTGCTGAAGAGGTTTTTTCTGCAACATCACTTGTTATGAAGTGTGAGTTCATCCCTTCAGTGTGTTCTGCTGTTATGTAATAATTTTGAGGCTCTTTGAATTGAGTCTGTGGTTATCAGTGACATGCCATGGGTGTGAGGTTGAACTTGAGGGGGTGAGGATTAGACAGCAGAGTGGTCAGGAAAAAGCTCTAGCTTGTGTCTGGCTCCTAAAGCTTAGCAGGATCTCTTCAGCCATTCATGTGCCAAACTGGGGCACCCTGACATTCTCCCCCTTAGCTGTATACCCACTCTCCTAGAGAGGATCCTTATTTAGTGTCTCATATCATAACCTGTTTCATGAAATCAAAGGAGTGCATTGTCTGCTTGGGTACTTATCTCTTCTTGTTATCCAAATGTTGCAATCATGGTGCTGTTTTGTCGATGAGGCTCTATGGTGTCTCGTTAAGTACAGAAGGACTGAATTCTCAGGAACTTAGTAAGTCTGAAGCCAGGTGCTCTTAGAGGGAAGAAATACTAACATACCTGGGAGTAGACCCTTTTTTCCTCTCGCTACCCCTCGGAACAACAAGATGGTTGTATTTGAATGAAATTTATGGGGATGAGTGTAGAAGGCAGAACCTTACATGTAAAACCCCTAAAAACACGGTGGCAAATAATTAGAGGAGAAAGTACTGAATGCCCAGTGGCATAAAAACTATAATTTAAGTATCTGGTGTCCAACACCAAGCCTTTCCTTCACCATCTCCCACCCTCCACATATGATCTGGGAAATACCTGTCAAATTTAGTGTATCTGTCTGTCTGTCTGACTGTTTATCTATCCATCTGTCTAGCTGTCTGTCTGTCTACCAAATCTATCCATTTGTCTCTCTCTATATATCATTTATGTACTTATTGTCTGTCTAATCATCCATAGCTACCTATGTATCTATCCACCAATCTATCTTATTTTTCCATCCACCCATCTTTTTTTATCCATTTATCCATTCACCTACCTATCTCTATATTTATTGTATCTGTCTATCTGTCTATCTGTCCATCTGTCTATCTACCTAGGTTTGTGCATGTCTAGATGGATAAATAAATGGCATATATGTGTGTGTCTATTATTGTTGCTATATGCACATCTTTAAAAGTCTTTTTTTTTCCCCCGAGTCCTTGGTAGGAAGCGATTAAAGCAGGTGTGTTTACTATTTTTTGATGACCCATCTGAGTGCCTAACAGTAGTAAGATGTGCTTATAATATGTGTGTTTGTCTTTTCCTGCGTATTTCTCATATCTACCCTGCCAGTGCAAGAAGAAAACTATTTACCTTAGTATTTAGTTTATTTTGCCAAGCAGTCCAGAGTATTATAGGCTTTATTTACATAAGATGAAACAATTTTTTTCATTTAACATAGTTTGATGATCTACTGCGATACAAAATATGCAAGTTCTGGTGGGTAAAAGTATTAAAGCAGTAACATGCGTGTGTGTGCTGGCGTGTTTAAAATCGTTTAGTGGGTAGGAAGTATAACAATTCTTAGGAAAAAGCAAACACATATATAATTATGTTTTATAACATTTCAGAAAACTTGGGCAAAATAGCATCTTTTGAGAATATTAAATTAAATCTAGCGTGCACTGAGTTCAAAAGAAAAGGGCTAGTAATGAGCATTCACCTTTGAAGAGCTGAGGTCCATCCTTTTGTAGAACCTGTTGCTACGCTGGATGGATTTAGCAATCTTTCCCTCGATGACCGTCTTCTGTTGGCTTGTGTTTCATAGGTTGACCTGGCCATCTCTGTTTCCGAGATTTCCATTGAGGAAAAGATTAAGGAACTAAGTCCCGAGGAGGAGCGGAGGAAGTGGGAAGAGGGAAGGATAGATTACATGGGCAGAGACGCGTTTGCCCGCATCCAGGAGAAACTGGACCGGTTTCTGCAGTAAGCCTCACCGTGGTTTTGCAGTTGTGTGTGGTTAGACGATGTTCTGTCGTGTGGTTCTGTTACTACGTGGAAACTTGCTCTAGTCCTTTCAGAGAGAAATGCTGTTCAACTATGTGCCTCTGTTTACATACGGTTAACCAACTTGAGTGCCTCACATAAATAATTAGATGATAAAAATCCAGCTTGAAGCCCCCCCCCCGCTGCTGATCCAAGCTACCAATGCCTTCTGGGCTTTCCAGAAAGGTCAGTTTTTCTTCTAACCTTGTCAGCAGACCCTCGATCAATGCTCCTTCTCAAAAGAGCTCTGAAATGCCACCTGGTACAGGTGCTACGAGATCTATCCTTGTAGACGGTAAAACCTCACTGCGAATTTTCTTCTGTCACCACCGTAATAACACTAGTTTATGTGTGCAGTGCCTCCGAGCCTTCCAGAATGAAAACCCATTTCTTTAGGGCTAGGTAAATGTTTAGATATTGTGAGTTTGAGTCTCATTGAAGTCTCTGTGAAGCGTTATCTGAGAAACACCACAGCTGTTTTCTATCTGCTTTAAATCCGAACAAGATATCCCAGTGCTGTTGACAGAAACCTGATTTGGGACATGCCAGGCATATTTGGAAGAATGATTTTAGCTGGCTTGAGGAGGATGTCACCTATTCTACACTGATTTATTTACTGGTTTAAAACAATGAAGGGTTTATGCCAAAAGATTTATGTCAACAACTAGCTTACGACCACAGAATCTAGAGATGCTCTTTGCTTAATGACAAAATCAGTTTGCACTCACTTACACTTGACAGATCTTTGCTTGGTCTCAGTCACTACCTCAGTTCTAAATAACTTATTCAATCACTGTGCTCTTCAAAGCCATTTCTACTCAGCTCTTTTGGGAGAAATCTCAGTTTTATGAGATGAGTCACTTTATTCCACAAGAAAGCCTCATCTTCAGGAATATCCTCATTTTAAGAACTGTGACAATGTGCTGTTATCTCCCTGCATGGCTCTTAGTGGCCACTGCGGTAATAATGAACAACAGGCATCACCGTAATAAAGAGAAGGAAATGTGATTTTTTTTGGAGACATTTGAATGGTTTATGTATCATGTGCATCCTATGGATAAGCAAAGAGAGAGAGGCTTAGAAGACGTGAAGAGGTCTCTGTCTTCACAGTGTTTTAATTCAGTCGATGTGTTTGGACGCTATTTATGTCACCTGAAACAGTTGAACCCTTTGGTAAGGGTGATTGGTGTCAGCATATGGCATTATGTGAGGCATTTGCTGTGCAAGGTGTGGATTACTGTGGGCTTGTTTCTCTTAACATCTGTGGGCTTGGTGGGCAGAATACGCAGGATGTTTCAGGAGTTCATTTAAAATAGCCATAGGGATATAGCCTTAGGTGAGTTGTGGTGAGGTAGTAACCAACCATGAGAGTGATACGATACGTTTGTTCTGAACGGAGAATGTCGGTGCTCTGTGCTGGGCATTGAAGAACAGAGGCCTGAACAAATGGGAGGGAACACTCAGGGGATGGATGTTTGAGTCTGTTTGAGCTTCTCCGAAGATGAGAAATCATGTTTGCAGGCAATAGATCGTTGGCTGAAGGTACACATGCTCAATACGGAGTTCTGCTATGCATTCTGGTAATGTACCATCACATTTGGATGGACGTTAACACATCTAAATTAAAATGTTTAAACAGCCATGTGGTCTCCTTCTGGTGTGTGTTTGCACGTGTCCTGAGTAATCAGATCATATGTTATATTGCACAGAGGGAAGGAAGGAGGCTGCCTTTCTCCTACAATAAATTTAAATGATTCGGATGGTTATGTCAGGACTGCTGGCAACAGTAAAATGTGTACAGTGTTTATTCTCACCTTCTGAAATCTCATAAGGCCTTTTTAGGGAAGGTACCCATTTTCTGAGCTTTGCTTTTCAGTTTCTGTAATTCGTTCATTGATTCATTCATACATTCCATGGTTATTGAGTTTTCTTTCTATGCCAGTCATTAGGATAAGTGATAAATCAATCCATGAGAAGTTTGAGAATATTTTGATGACATTTAAAATATCCATATAAAAGGTATGAAACAATGTGACTACCTGAATAATTCCAATATCACAACCTGCGCTTCACGATTTCAGGACCATAGAATTATATACGCTGAGTCCCCAAGAGATGTGATTTGACGTAAACTATCATTAATTTTTTGAGTAGACAGAAAGATGTGTGTAAAATATTGTATCGTTCTAGAAATAATGTGAAATTATTATTTGGGAGCAGGAAGAAATGCCCTTGGAAGAAAAGAAATTCTAGGTATGTTGACTCGGCAGCATGTGTAAATCTATAGGAACCAAGTGTAATATTTTTGATTCTCCAAGTCACTTGGTCAAATGCTGCTGAAACCGTTGGTTGATACTTAAATGCATATGAGAGGTCCTAGTATTGACAGATACTGGTGTGGAACAGCAGTTTTAAGCAGAATGGGATTTCTCTCTGGCCACCACTCCTGAATTAGGAAAACCAATATCCTTTCTAATTTCATTGACCTTTGCTTTCTAATGTACAGTGTCATTTTTGTAGATCAGAGTAGTGCCTTAGCTTTAAAAACTCTGTATGCCAGCTGTTCTCATCACCCTAACAAACAAAATTGAATTATTGTTTTTTCCTTGGCACATACAACACCTGTTGGAACACTTTGGTAGAGCTGCAATTATACCTAGTATGTGAAATATACTTTGCAGATAAAACACATTTTCTTTTATGTTTAGGAGCAAAAAAAAAAAAAAAAGAAAAGAAATGTGCTAGTGTATTTTGAAAATAGCAACAAATTATTAACCAAGATTAGGAGCATAGGAAACCAGCAAGTTCACTATAATAATCAAATCCTCTGGGGGAAAAAAAGTAAACTATAAAGAAGATGCCAGATGCTGGGTCTGCTAGGTTACAAACTTGTAATATGGCTGTGTATCTTCGAGAGAATTTTAGCATTCAGATTTTGAGAAGACTGCATTTAATATATTTTAGTTCGGTAAGAACAGAACCTGTTAAAATATCTGAGAATTTCCCAGCATTTTAAGATTGCAGGATACTTTACTTCTCAAGAAAAATTAAGAATCATTCAATCGTTTAAAGATTATTTGCCCAGCTGGATTTTTACCCTCATTTTAGAGCTTTTATAGATGGCAGTGACCGTAATGACGGTGATGATGATGGTGGTGATGGAGGTGATTATTATGGGCTGAATTGTGTCTCCCAAATTCATAGATTGAAGCTCTAACCCCAAGGACCTCAGAATGTGACTGTATTTGGAGATAAGGACTTTCAAGAGGCGATTAAGGTAAAATGAGGTCAGTAGGGTGGGCCCTAATCCAATGGGACTGGTGTCCTTATAAAAAGAGATTAGGATGCAGACACACACAGAGGGACCACCTCGTGAGGACACAGGGAGAAGAGGGTGTCTACAAGCCAAGGAGAGGAGCTTCAGGAGAAACCAGCCCTGTCACACCTTGATCCCAGACCTCCAGCCACACCTTGACCTCAGACCTCCAGCCACACCTCGATCTCAGACTAACATCCATGCCTTGAACTCAGACTTCCAGCCACACCTTGATCTCAGACTTCCAGCCACACCTTGATCTCAGACTTCCAGCCACACCTTGATCTCAGACCTCCAGCCACTCCTTGATCTCAGACCTCCTGCCACACCTTAATCTCAGACCTCCAGCCACACCTTGATCTCAGACCTCCAGCCAGGCCTTGATCCCAGACTTCCAGACACACCTTGATCCCAGACTTCCAGCCACAACTTGATCTCAGACTTCCTGCCACGCCTTGATCTCAGACTTCCAGCCACGCCTTGATCCCAGACTTCCTGCCACGCCTTGATCTCAGACTTCCAGCCATGCCTTGATCTCACACTTCCAGCCACGCCTTGATCTCAGACTTCCAGCCACGCCTTGATCCCAGACTTCCAGCTACACCTTGATCTCAGACTTCCAGCCATGCCTTGATCTCAGACTTCCAGCCACGCCTTGATCCCAGACTTCCTGCCACGCCTTGATCTCAGACTTCCAGCCACATCTTGATCTCACACTTCCAGCCATGCCTTGATCTCAGACTCCCAGCCTCCAGGACTGTGAGAGATAAAAGCCTGTTGTTTAAGTTGCCCATTCAATGGGACTTTCTTCTGGTGGCCGCAGCAGAGTCATACTATGAACCTATAATTCCAACATATTGTTTACATTTCTCACTTTCATCTCCTTTTTGATTAAATGGAAGCTGTGAAGGGCTGAATTGTGTCCTCCTAAAATTTGTGTGTGAACATTCTAACACCCAGAACCTCAGAATGTGACTGTATTTGGTGTAAGGTAAAATGAGGTCACTAGGGTGGGCCTTAACCCAATGGGACTGGTGTCCTTATAAGAAGAGGAGATTAGGGCACAGACACACACAGAGGGATGACCATGTGAGGACACAAGGAGAAGACTGTGTCTACAAGTCAAGGAGAGAGGACTCAGGAGGAACCAGTCCTGCCACACCTTGATCTCACACTTCCAGCCTCAGGACTGGGAGAGAATAAATGTGTGTTGTCTAAGCTGCCTGGTCTGTGGGACTTTGTTATGGTGGCTCTAGGAAACTAAAACAGTGATGATGGTGATGGTGGTGACGATGATGACAGTGATGATGATGAGGAAGAAGAACATTTTAAAAACTGAGTCAGACAATGTGCTAAAACTTATCCATCACTTCATTCGGTTCTTATAACAATACGACAAGGTAAATTTTCTCATTACCATTTTACAAATGGGGAAACCGAGGCATACAATGCTTGTTATTTGCTTAAGCTTACTTGGATAATTCTGGCACAAATTGTGTACATTTTTCAAATTTTTACCGAGTGAGCTTGCACCTGTAACCAGTGCCCAAATCAACAAATAGATTAACGTTGGCACCCCAGAACCATACCCCAACCCAGTCGCCACCACCCAAAGACCACCAATGTCCTGAATTCTAACATTGTAGAGTAGCTTTGTCTGTTCTGAAATTTCACATAAGTGGAAGCATTTTGTGTCTGGTTTCTTTCAATCAGCATTATGTTTGTTTGAGTCATTCGTACTTTGTATGATTATTTTTTTATTATGGTATGAATATACCTCATGTTACCGATCCTTTCTTTTGTTGATGAATATTTGAGTTTTTTCCTGTTTTAGACAAACAATGCTACTATGGAACAACCTTGCTCATGTTTTTGGGTGCACATAGGTAGGCATTTCTGAGAAGGTGAAATCGCTGTACTGTAGGGTTTCCATCTCTTCCCAAGAGATACATCTGCGAAAGGATCTTCTCTTTTAACAGATACTGCTGAAGTAGTCAAGTCAATTTACACTCCCACCATCAATGTACGAGAATTGAGAGTGTTCCACATCCTTGCTAGCATTTGATGTTATAAATCTTTTTTAATCTAAGGCATTCTAATGGATATGCATTGATGCTTTGATTTGCATTTTCCTAATGGTCTCTTTTGAATGCTCCATTCACACAGTATTCTATCCCCTGTTTGTTTCCTACTGATTTATAATATTTCTTTACATATTCTGGATGTAAGTCATTTGTTGGCTATATGTACATGGAATATCTTTTCCCACTCTGGGGCTTGCCTTTTTTCTGTTAATATCACCTCTGGATGAATGAAATACAACTCCTTGAGATAATAATCAACGTGCCTATTATTCTCTATTCTGCTCTATTTACTTTTTTTCTATCTTTTGAAAATGATACAAAATACAGAAAAATCAAAATAATAGAATAAAGAACACCTGTTTATTCTGTACCTGCATTCAACAATTGCTAGCATTTTATATCATTAGCTTTATCTTTTTTTTTTTCTTTTACCCTACTTTTTGCTGGGTCATTTCAAAATAACTTGCAGATATTATGTTTCCCCCTAAAAATTTTCAGCAATAATTTTCTGGGAATAAGAGCATTCTTTTTCATAAGTACTACAGCTAAGTATTATCTAATATTCATTCTGTATTTAGGTTCTCCAATTGTTCGTTTATGTTTCAAACCTGGATATTATAATGAAGGTTTTAGCATAGTGCTTGCTAGTGTGTCTTCAATCTCTGTTACTCAAGAACAGTAATTCTCAATGTCTCAGTCATTTGTTTTTTTTTTTTTTTTTTTTTTTGTCTTTTTCGTGACCGGCACTCAGCCAGTGAATGCACCGGCCATTCCTATATAGGATCCGAACCCGCGGTGGGAGCGTCGCTGCGCTCCCAGCGCCACACTCTTCCGAGTGCGCCATGGGCTCGGCCCAATGTCTCAGTCATTTGTGCTGCTACAACAAAATACCTGAGATTGGCTAATTTATAAAGAACCGAAATTTATTGCTCACAGTTCTGGAGGCTGGCAAGTCCAAGATCAAGGTGCCAGCCGATTCAGCTGTCTAGTGAGGACTGCTCTGTGCTGCCAAGGAAACACCTTGAATGTTGTGTCCTCTGGAGGGGAAGATGCCATGTCCTTGTGTGGTGGAAGATGGAAAAGCATAAAGGGAAAACTTTATCCAACAAACTCTTTTAAAATGGTATTAATCCATTCATGAGGATAGAGTCTCCCAAAAGTCCCCACTTCCCAGCACTGTTTCATTGAGGATTAAGTTGACAACACATAGATTTGGGGGACACATTCAGACCATGACACTCAAGAGGGGCTGATTTTGATTGTCACACTTGGTGGGGTACCTCCTGGCATCTACCAGGTGGAGGCAGGGACACTGTTCGACATCTTGCAATGCACACGACAGCTTCCACCATAGAGAGTGATCCAGCCCTGAATGCAATAGTGAAACTTTTGAAAAGTTGTTCTAGGTCTGACTGCTGTAGGCCCCAATTAAACATTTTTTTTTCATGACATGGAATTTTTAAAAATTTCTGGACAGTTATCCTGTGAGATGCACCATATTCAGGATTCATTTTGTTGCTTTTTCATGGTGTCCTTTAGCTTTTGTCTCTATCCTCTCTTCTATGTGTAATCTAGAAGATAAGTCTCGACTCAAGGCTTGACCCCACATAGGTTAAGCAATTGGGGTAAGAGACATGGGTAGGTGATGTGTACAACCATTTATAAGCTGCCAGGAGGCATATAATATCAGGTTGTCACACTATGGGAGACCCTGGGTCTGGTCATTTGGGAAAGATGGGATAACCAACAGCTTCCATTGCAAAGGTGTGTCTTTACCTCATGGTTAGTAATCAATGGGACATAATGACCCCTATGAAAATACCATGTCCTCCAGCAACTTTTCACCCAAAGTAGTAGCATTGATGGTCCTTACCTGGGTTAAGTAGGATGTTGTCAAATGGTGGTCCTGTGATTCTGTCATTGTTTCTGTATTAATCATCTGGCACTTCAATGTACAAAAGAGATTTTTTTTTCCTCCTTCCCTCCCTAAAACCTTTCTCCTTTCTCTTGGGTGTCACTGATAAGTTTTGATTATTCGGTATGTAGAAAGCAATCCCATTTATTGTTTTTAAATGCTCAAATTGTCCCAGATTTTTAGTAAAAGTCTTATGACTGTAAATGGACTCCATTGCTCCTTGACTCCTTCCTTGTTTTTTGGCAAAATGAGATTCCCCAAATCCCTATATTCTGTGTACGTTCTCCCCTGACACCTAGGATCAGACATTTCTCACAGGTCTTTCTTACTTTTTCGAACATGCCAGGTGCAATGTTCTAAATTAACTTCATGATTCAATAAAGGGACGTGGCCAAGAGCTTAGAGAACACTGTTCTTATACATCCTTATAAGAAATAAACAGTAAATTCCCACGTGCACTTTTCTTATCAATAAAATAGGAATTATAATCATAAATACTCATAGGTCTATTCTGAGTATAAAATCGGACAATTGAACATAAAGCTCTTAGCACAGCATGTGGTACATATGAAGCCCTCAAACGTAAACTGGAGCTTTTATTGTCAATATCTTATTGATATCTCCAGAAATAGTGCTAATAATTTAAGCATTTAAAATACCACTGGGATACAAAAGATGTTCACTGCTTAATGTGCATTGAAATGTTTTAAAAATAAGCAAATATCAATCAACATGGTAGACCTGTATTCTGCTTGAACACGTGGTCATGGAAAAAGAGTAGGTGATTCAAGCAGAGCTAAGTAAATTAGGCAGAAATTGATTATTTTTTATGGCTGAGTAATATTCCATGGTGCATGTATACCAAATTTCCCTTATATAATCATCTGTCAGTGGACATTTATGTTGGTTCCAACTCATGGCTATTGTAAACAGAGCTGTGACGAACATGGGAGTGCAAGTGTCCTTTTGACATGATGATTTCCATTCCCTTGGGTAAACACCCAACAGTTGGATTGCTGGATCCTATGGCAGTTCTATCTGTAGTTGTTTGAGGAACCTCCACACGGTTTTCTGTGATGGTTGCACCAATTTACAGGGGATCTGCATGAGGTGGAACCAATGACCAGGTAACTCACTCACTGAGTCAAAGTAGGATTGGAATTTTATGGGGAGAGATATAGAGAGAGGTACATGTTCCTGTGAACTGACCCAGTTTCAATTTTCTTCATCTCCAACTGCTACAAAACTGCAGATTGCATTGGGGGAAGATTGCCACTGTCGTTTTCATGCCTTGTGCTTGGGATTACTGAGGCAACCTTTCCCCAACAATTCTCCAAACAGTTCTTTAGCAGACTTTGCAATCTGTCAAGTTTCATGGGAGGGGGTTACACAAAAAATGGGGAGTGGGGAAACAGAAGAGAAAATATACCCAGCTATCCCACTGTTGGGAATATACCCAGAGGAATGGAAATCATCAAGTCGATGGTATACCTGTTCCCCAATGTTCATCGCAGCACTCTTTACAATAGCCAAGAGTTGGAACCAGCCCAAATGTCCATCATCAGATGAGTGGATACGGAAAATGTGGTACATCTACACAATGGAATACTACTCAGCTATAAAAACAAATGAAATACTGCCATTTGCAACAACATGGATGGACCTTGAGAGAATTATATTAAGTGAAACAAGTCAGGCACAGAAAGAGAAATACCACATGTTCTCACTTATTGGTGGGAGCTAAAAATTAATATATAAATTCACACACACACACACACACACACACAAACCGGGGGGGGGGGGAGAAGATATAACAACCACAACTACTTGAAGTTTATACGACAAGCAAACAGAAAGGACATTGTTGGGGGCGAGGGGGGGAGGGAGGGAGGTTTTGGTGATGGGGAGCAATAATCAGCCACAATGTATATCGACAAAATAAAACTAAAATAAATAAATAAATAAATAAATAAATACAATGTTTCTTAAAAACAAAAAAAAAGAAAATATATATAGTAGGGAAGGAAGGAGTCAAAACAAAAGAAACTGGGCTGTGTCTCTTATTTTATTGTAATAAAAAATGCCTAACTCTAATTTTTAACATCTTCACCATTTTTTTAAGTGTATGGTTCAACAGCATTAAGTATATTCACACTGGAACAGATCTCCAAAACTTTTTCATCTTGCAAGACTGAAACTTTATACTCATTGAACACAAATTCCCTCTTCAACTTTCTCCCCAGCCCTTGGCTACACCTTTCTATTTTTTTGTTTTTATGATTTTGATGGTGTTTCTTCTAGGCTTTGTATAGCACCAAATGGACGGAGGCCACCTACCCAGTGAGGTGTCCCATTCATTCTTTTGAGTATGTTTAATCTTATAAAATGCAGCAAAAGTTTCTTATACTTTCCATTCTCTGGTACTCATTGCTTCTGGTTGATAATAAAGCAAATCTCCTGACTATATGGACAAGATTCCAATGGGAGTTTCTTGAAAGTTAAGGCCAAAAAATTTTTCCCCTAGGGGCAGTTCCCCAGGACCACTTTTTTCCCACTTGTTGGGGAAATTGGCTGGTTTTCCTTTCTCCCTTGCCCACCTTTTCCTCCGCTTCCACCAAGAAGAATCTACAAACCCTGGGTGCATCTCCCACAATGTCCCATCTCCTGGCTGTGCAGGGAAAGGATTCTACAAACACTTTTCCTTTTAAAAATTGTATTGCTCGATGGGATGTACCCAGATGGGTCAAAACCCCAATGAGGCAAAATATTAGGATGAAAAATCAAAATAGTAAGACCAAAGAAAACATCGCCAGGCCCTGTTGATCCCATGAGTATTTTACAGCCTTTCCTTCCTTGGTTCATTTCTGTCTCGTAGCCCGGATTAGTCTGTGTGACTTAGCTACTGGTCTCCGTCCAAGAAGAACACAAGACATTTAATCTGTCATTTTGTGCACTGTTTAGTAATTTTGCATTCAAGTGGGTTTCTTCTGTCGGAGGAGGTCAGTTGGGTGATAAAGTGAATTAACAAAGGCTGGACAGAATTTATAGGAGAAAGTTTGCAGAAAGTCTAGAAAAAACAAATCTTGTTGACAGCTGGCAAAGAGGCCAGTCTGGGCATTTTGCCCTTAATAGAGCATGTTGAACATCTTGGAAGGCAATGCCAGCTGTTTTGGGCATTGTCTGGAAGCTCTTGTGAATTTGTCTGTTGCTATAGTCTGAACATTTGTGCCCCCCCAAAATTTGGATATTGAAACTCTAACCCCCAAGGTGATGGTATTAGGAGGTGGGGCCTTTGTGAGGCGATGAGGTCATGAGGGTGGATTATGAGGTCACGAGGCTCACGAATGAGATTCGTTTCCTTACAAAAGAGACCCCAGAAAGCTCTCTCGCCCCTTCCACCATGTGGGGACACCACAAGAAGGTGCCGTCTGTGAACCTGGAAGCTGGTCCTCACCAGATGCTGAATCTGCCAAGCCTCGATCTTGGTTGGGCTTACAGCCTCCAGAAGTGGTGTACATTCCACTTAGATTCTTCATTCAAGTGAAGAATATTCTTTCCCCTTTCTGGAACACCTGATATATGACTCTTTTGGGGGTAGGTTGACCTTTGATACTGACAGGATGCAGCATTTTCACAGTTGGTGACACCTGGTTTTATTCCCAGGTGAAAGATGCCTTTTGTTTTCATTAGGAATCTATTTGCCAGTATAGGGCAGAAAAGATTTCTCACCCATATTAGGGTCATTAATAACAGAAAAGCATGCAAATGTATTTAAAGATCTACGCTACATGGAAGCCTTCAGAAATGAAGACCCAAAGAAACAGCTCAACTTGTGCATTTTTATGCTTAGGTTTAATGAAGAGTGGACAGTTGCACAGAAGTATGATCGGACACGGGGTGAGGGAGTGATCTAATGGTCATAAGTTGGGGGAACTTAGAAAGGCTTTTGTGTTCAGATTCTTCTCTGTGTCCTGTGTCTTCACAGATAAGAACACTCCTTTCCTCCGGGTATAGGGAGGGCACCTCTGACATGAGGTTCTTATGACCTGCTTTGGGGGTGGGGTCAGAGAGTCCTTCTTGGGTCTTATGACCTGCAGAGAGTCCTTCTTGGGTCTTACGACCTGCAGAGAGTCCTTCTTGGGTCTTACGACCTGCAGAGAGTCCTTCTTGGGTCTTACGACCTGCAGAGAGTCCTTCTTGGGTCTTACGACCTGCAGAGAGTCCTTCTTGGGTCTTACGACCTGCAGAGAGTCCTTCTTGGGTCTTACGACCTGCAGAGAGTCCTTCTTGGGTCTTACGACCTGCAGAGAGTCCTTCTTGGGTCTTACGACCTGCAGAGAGTCCTTCTTGGGTCTTACGACCTGCAGAGAGTCCTTCTTCGGTCTTACGACCTGCAGAGAGTCCTTCTTAGGTCTTACAACCTGTTTCAAGGGTGCGGAATCAGGGAATCCTTCCTAGGTCTCATGACCTGCTTCAGGGGAGAGTCTGAGAATCCTTCCTAGGTTTTATGACCTGCTTTATGGGAGATGAAAGGGGTGACGGGAAGGTGAGAGGGACCGTCATGCTTCTGCTCTTTTCTCAAATACCAAGGTGCCATATTCTGGGGCAGCATGTCCTGAACCCCATCCCTAGCAAAAGAAACTCACCCGGATTGACTGAACAAAATTATGCACGTGTGGTGTGTGTGGTCCCTCAGAGACTGACAAAAATGGAAGATCTAGTGCTGCAGAAAAGCAAACATGAAGAACAGCCAGGTGGAACCACTCAGTGGCTTTCTCAGATTGCCTCTGCCCAGCACCAGGGAGCACACAGGGTGAGCTCAGCCTGGGTCCCAGGTGTCCTTTGACCCAGGAGGGCAGAACATCTTAACCTACTGTCACCCTTTGGAGACCCACAGCAGACAAAGGTGATGCTAGTAAAAGAAAGGGGAGAGATTACTGAATGGAAGACAGAGCAAACCCCACTACGGGTTTCTTCCTTCATGATTCTTCAACTGCATCAAGATGCGTCTCTACTCATTTACTCATACAGATGGTCCCAGACTTAACGATGGTTCAATTTAGGATTTTTCGACTTTACGATGGTGGAAAAGAGATCCACATTCAGTAGAAATCATACCCTGAGTAGCATACAGCTATTCTGTTTTTCACTTTGGGGTACAGGATTGAAGAAGTTACGTGAGATATTCACACTTTATCAAAAAACAGGCTTTCTGGGAGATGACTTTGCCCAACTGTACGCTAACACGAGTGTTCTGAGCACATTTAAGGCAGGCTAAGCTAAGCTATGATGTTTGGTAGGTTACGTGTATTTAAATGCATTTTCAACTTACAATATTTTCAACTTACAATGGGTTTACTAAGAGGTGACCCCATCGTAAGTTAAGGAGTATCTGTCCTATTGGCTAAATTGGCATGACACTTCAAGATACTGAATATCAAAAGATCTGTGCCTGCAGGAACTGTTGGAGGGGCTGTGATCTGCAGGGCATTGAGATCAATGCCTGGACCATGTCAAGGACTCAATAAATGTCAGTTGTTGGACTCGTTACTTTTACCCTGAGGCCACATCTGGGCACAGGGAGAAGAGATATATCAATTACCTGATGGTCTGGCTGGGGACAGGGATGGAGGTAGGTTGGGGAAGGGAGAGGGCCATGACTTTGCTGTTATTAGTGAACATGTGGAACTCTCCTCAGAGGCCATGTATTTGTATGTTCATGCTTTAGAATGGGTAGAAATAAATGAAAGACCGCCAAACCCCAAATTAAAACAGGCGGAGGTTATTTATCGAGAGCTTACTCTAGCAAAGGAGTCAACCACCATCATTTGCATTTAGGCAGATACTCAAAGGTAGGCAGGAGATGTGGAAAGCTTTACAGTGTGTTGAGGCTCAGGACATATCACCCCAATATATGGCTGCAGGAGACCGGAATATGCTACCTGTAATGGATTAAATGTGTCCCCCAAAGGTTCACGTGTTGGAAACTAAATGTACATTGTAAGAGTGTTAAGAGGTGGAATACCCAAGTGAGGTATTTGAAAGGTGGGGCTTTAAGAGGTGATTAGATTGTGAAGACCGTGCCCTCATGAATGTATTGATCCATTCATGAAGTCGTGGGGATGGTTCTGATGGCTTTGTAAGGGGAGCAAGTGAGCAGGTTAGCTCTCTCTTGCTCAGAGCATTCTCACCATGTGACACCCTGACCCCCTAGAAGAGGCCCTCACCAGATTTGTTCCCTGGAGATTTTAGACTTCCCGGCCTCTGAAACTATAAGAAATAAATGTTTCTTCATAAATTACCCAGTTTCAGGTATTCTAAGCAAGAGAAACAGACCCAGTATGCCACCCCAAAGTATTGATGACTTTGAGCTGAAATAAACTGAGAACCAGCCAAGTACAAGTGCCTTCCCTCATGGCAACCCATGTGCTCAGTAAACAGCTGAACTTCTTGATGTCTATTTCCCAATTGTCAAGAAAAATATTGAAAAGACGTGTATGCAAGAGTTGAGATTTATACATCTCAATTGATGTAAAATTGACAACTTTTAAGGATGTTCTTGAGTGAGCTTGTTTTTTCTTTCCTTGTTTCCCCCCACACATGCATGGCAGTGAATACTACAGAGAGGACTAGTAAGAATCCCACGTCCTACCTTGACTTGTGCTTAGATGCCAAGAGTTTGAGCCACTATTCCTTTTGCACCATCAGTGCAAATGCCTATGCATTGAAAAAGGCAAGTAACTTCTCAGTGTAACAGTTTTGAGCTCGGGGAACCCCAGAAAGGATCATGGAACTCATAGGGGTCCACAGGTGATGATTGGAGAACCACTGTGGCTTTTCAATTTTTGTTTTATTTTTAACATTGCTCATAATATTTGGTTTTCAGCTGCTGTTTCATTTTGGCAGTTCTCAGTAGGGCACACTTAACCTTATGCACACCCTTCTCATCCCTACCCCACCCCTGTAAATGTGATCATCTATCAGTTAATTGCACATAATGAAGAAAAAAATGAGTGACCTTTCTGTGTGCTGAACACTAGTCCTGAGATTATCTCCCAAGATGGTCCAGGAGGATTTGGTCAATGTGGGGAAGAGGTAGGCATTTCCTCTTTTGTCTTGGTGTTGTACATACTTTTGCTGGTTCAGGTGCAGATTTCATTGCCTCATTTATTTGCCATGACATTATTTGGGGCCCTATTGAGATTTTTGACATTGAAATTCTAATGATGTTTGCAAGTTATTTGCTATGAAAGGGATATTTAAAGCTGCACAAAGAGCCACATTAAGAAAGAAGCATTTCTCTTGGTACAAAGTGTGGAAGCCTGTAGTCTGGGTGGTTGACCCACTTCACTTTCTTTCATGAAGCGCCCAGCTTAGAAGATGAACAGAGCTAAAATCTTCAAGCTGTGCCCCTTGCAACCTACCAGGGCTTCTTCATGGGAAAGAGGGATGCCTTCTTTTCTGCACGCGGGTCCTAAGACACCTGCTCCATTGAGGGTTATTCAACTTTGTCTAATTCACAAAACATCTTGAAGTAGGCTAGACGTGACCCAATATACGGTCTCTGTCTTGGACTGTTTGGGCATTAAAACAAAAATACTGTAGACTGGGTGGGTTCTAAACAATAGACATTTATTGCTCACAGTTCTGGAGACAAGAAATCCAAGATCAAGGTATGGCAGATTCTGTGTCTGGTGAGGACCTGTTTCCTGGTTCAAAGATGGCACCTTCTTGCAGTATCTTCATATGTTGGGAGGGATGAGAGAGCTCTCTGGGGCCTTGTTAATAATGGCACTAATCCCATTCATGAGGATGGGGATTCTGACCCAATCACCTCTGAAAGGCCCCACCTCCTAACACCATCACCTTGGGGGTGAGGATTTTAACATGAATTTTGAGAGGACACAAATATTCAGGCCTTAGCAATCCCCTGTTCTGTATAGCTCCAAGTGTGTTTCCATGGCCAAAAGGATTAGTGTTCCAGACAGCGAACTGTTTCTTATCGGAGCAAGTGACTGGTTAGTTTCTCTGCCAAGACATCTCGGTCATTCAGCAAGCTCTAAGTCAACCAACCCTTTTTCCATTCAGTTTCACTGACTTCTCCAAAGAGTTATTCTGAGATTTGTGTCCAATGCCGAGAGAAATCCAGAGACTTTGTATCAATGGGGGAAAAAATTGGAATCCAATGTAACCTGATCTACAGTAACCCACTTTTCTGTAATGTCCCCAATCCATGTCCCCTTTATAAGTGCAACAATTAGCCGTGAAATAAGTTCTATAATATTGACAGGATTTTGTGAACCTCCCTAATCTATTATTGTCTGGTAAAGCTCATATTGATGTTTAACATATCTCCAGAAAAGTGTGTACATCGGTGAATTGTCTTCAAGTTAACCCACCAGGAATCAGCTCCCAGGTCAAGAGAGATCCTCACTAGCAATCCCAAACCCTTCCCTCTGGCCCTGACCTTTAATTTCCCCCCAATTCTGAAACTATAGATGACTTCCACCTGTTTTCACATTTTAGATGCATGGAATTGTACATGTGTGAATTCTTTGTTTACCTTGCTTCTTTCCTTCAGTGCAGTGTTTTAAAATTCACCCGTTTTTCATCTTAAGAGCAGATAGTTTATTTCATTGCTGAATAGCGGTGGGTCTCAACCCTGGCTGTGCAATAGAATCATATGGAGACCGTAAAGTTTCCCCTCTACTGAGACTCTAATTTAATTGATCTGGATTTATTTATTTATTTACTATTAATATTTTTTCAAAGATTATTTATTAATGTTACCTTTTTACACTCTGTGATGTTGCTGCAGAGTAGTTGGTGGGGAGACGGGGAGGGGAAGGGGAAAGGAAACAGGATGGGAGCAGGAGGAAGGAGTAGGGGTGGGGTTGAGGCCTGTGGCATCCACCTCAGTCCTGCAGGGGAGACCAGGGGGCTTCCAGTGGCAGCTCAGTGGTTGTCGCTGGGCTGGTTGGGGAGGTTGGTGGCGTGTGGCTGAGGTCCTTGGCCCCACACCTCCTGGGCTCGGGAGGGCCCAGAGTGCTTCCTGCAGCAGCTCAGTGATCGTCACTGGGCTGGGTGCAGGGGTTTGGGGGCATGGCTGAGGCCCCCAGCCCTTCCCTTTCCCTGGCTTAGTAGCTCAGGGACTCTTGGTCCTTCTAGGTTTTATAGGTGTTCTCTGGTGATGTGAGACCTTTACAAGTTAGCATCGAACTTTGGTCTGTGGATATTTTGGTTTTGCTTTCAGTCTATGTTGGATTATTTGCTGTTATTACCACTTAAATTCTGCACTGGAACTAATTTGTTGTCCTTTGCTTACTTCTAAAATGGAGGAATTTCCTGTGGGGACCAGCACGTGAGCTCTGTGGTTGAGCTAAATTGCTGCTTTGCTGCTAATTCCCTAAGGAAGGCTTTTTGTGCAGCTCAAATTTTAATGGTGTACTTTGTAGGTAATTCCAGGTCTAGTTAGGTCCAGTGCACCTGGGTTGTGTAGAAACTCTAGTCTCGGCCTGAATCTTTTCAGCAAACCGCTCCCCCTGCAGTTCTATATTCCTGATCATTCTCCTCTGAGTGGTCCTGTGCTGATTGGGGTGCCGGTCAGCTGTCCTTGCTGTGCCCCAGTGCTCCCCCAGTGGAACTGACTCCCCCACCACCCATGCTCCAAACACTTCCCATGGGATGGGCCATGCACCAGTCCCTTGTGATGACTCACTGGCCTCTGAGTGGCTCATTTTTTTCAGTTGTTGTGCCTTCTTGCTCTCATGTGGGCCACAGGAACTCTCTTAATAGTCTTGCTGGCCTGTGGGCCACCAAGGCCCTCTTCTCCCCTGGTGCCTCCAAGCCACTTCATCCTAAGGGCACACACACCTGCGGCTTTTGCCAGCTCCTTCTCTGTGCACTCACCAGGGCCAGCCTTGAGGCAGGGAGGCTCGAAATGGTCTGAATGGGTCTTTGTTTCTCTCATCGTGGCTTCTCCCACTTTCATGCACTCTGTAGGTCTCTCTTCCTCTTACCCTGATCTCTAGCAGCTCCAGCTTGGCTGTCGTTGCTTTTTAATAGCTGTAAACCAGTTGATTTGTGGGAGAGAGTGATGCTGGGGACTGTCTATTCCACCATCTTGACTAGAAGCCTGGAATAATTTTAAAAGCCCTCTCCCTCTCAACTGGGTGATTGTAATAAAAAGACAGTGTAAGGAATGACCCCACTATATTATCCCAATAAATGAATACAACAAAATGTACTTATCCTTTCCTCTGTTGGTAGATGTATTAGTTTACTATTGCTGCTGTAACAAATTACCACAAATGTAGTAACTTATATGTTATCTTTCATTTCTGGAGGTCAGAAGTCCTAATATCAAGGGATTGTCTGAGCTGAGTTTCTTCTGGAGGCTCTAAGGGAAAACCCATTTCCTTCCCTTTTTTGATTGCTGGAGACTGCTCGTATTCATGATCTGGGATCACAGTTCCTTCTTTCACATTTAAAACCAGCAATGTATCATCTTCAGATCTCTAGTGACAACCCCTTTTACTTCATTCCTGACCTTCTAGCTTCATTATACCTTGTCTGAGAATAAGCTCTGAATGATTTCATGCTTTCAACATTTTGAATTTGAGAAGACTTTCTAAAAAATGTCTCAACATGTGCTCTATTTTAGTCAATGTAAAATGTGCACTTGAATGTGAATTCTGCAGCTATTGGATGCAATGTTTAGTATTCATCAGTTAGGTCCAGTTTGTTGATCCAGTTGTTTAGACCATTTATATTCTTTTTTTTAATCCTAAAAAATTACTTATTTATTTATTTTTGATTATACATATTTATGGGGTACAGAGTTATCAGTACTAGTATGTTTATCATTACAAATCATAATTACTCTTTGTGTCTCTTACCCAATTACTCCTCCTCTTATTTTCCACCTCTAGTAATTATAGGTCTGTTTCTCCTTTCGAAAATTCAACATTTTATTGTTAGTCCATTTATATTCCTGCAGATGCTTTGCCTGCTTGTATGATCAGAAACAGAGAACTGAGTTAAAGCATCCCAGTATGGTTGGGACTAGACTATTTTTCTTTCTAATCTTGTAACTTGCATTGTATATATTTTGAAGTTATACCCATCGAGTGAATACAGATTTAGAATTTCACCCTCTTTCTAAAGGATTGTCCCTCTCATTATTATGAAATGTTTGTCTTTATCTTTAGGAATGCAATTTGCCATAAATTCTACTTTTGATGATATTAGGAAATCTATACCAGCTTTGTTTAGGATAGCATTTATGTGGTGTATGTATTTTCTTCATTTTACTTTCTATCTTCTAGTGTCTTTACATGCCATTCACATTGTCCCTTCATGCTGTTTGAGCATTAATGTTCTGTCCCTTTCTCTCCCTATCCCCCTACTAATTTCCAGTAATCTCTCCTTCCTTCCCTTTTCTCTGTGGATTGTCAATGACCTGTGCTTTGGATTGAATGCTCCTCCAAAACATGAACCCCATTGTGACAGTGTAAAGAAGGTGGGAAATCCTACCGTGGTAGTTGAAAGGTAGGGCTTTGAAGAGGTGATTAGATTGTAGGAACATGCCATAGTGAATGGATTAATCATGGTGGTCAGGGACGTGGTTCTGAGCACTTTAAAAGGAGAGCATGTGACATCTCTGTGTCTGTCTCTGCTCCACCATTTTCTGCCATGTGAGACCCCTGGGTCACTGTAGCCACCACCAAGACCCTCACCAGATGCGTCCCCTGGACTTTGGAATTCCCAGCCTCCAAAACTGTAAGCAATAAATTTCATTTTCTTTAAAATCACCCAGTTTGGGGTATTTTGTTATAAGCAACAGAAACAGACTAATACACCCTGCAACATGAGAATTCAGTTTTAGACAATTGTTGCATTTATTGGTTCTTGATTTTCTTTTTCCTGTGCTAGTGGTCTAGTGGAAATCAAAAATAGTTTCCCATATAAAAGAAGAAGGAGTGTAGTACATTGGGTGAACTTCATAGTCAGAGCTTAGCTGGAAACTTGGGGACCATTGGTGAATAAAGGCACGGATGAGAAACTGGGCATCAGACCCTCGAGGGGTCCCCGTACCTCACGTCCCTCTCCTCTCTCCTCCCCAAGGGCCCCTGATGCCTTCACAGCTCGTCCCGAGGGTGGACGTTCTCCTGGCACCAGCAGAACGGAAACACGCCACAGCAAGGCTGTAGCCATGGCTTCCACACGGCATTGAAGCCCGAGAGCTGCCTGGGGACAGGGGTGAGGGTCCTGTGGTGCTCCCGTGTGGCCTCTTGTATGTGGCTGATCACGACGTAGAACGAGGGCTCTGAGCTAGGTGACAGGGGCATGGCCTCTGAGGGGTCCCTGGACAGATCGAAGAGCAGTGGCGGGTCATGGTGAGTTACATCATTGTGGCAGGAGCACAGGACTGAGCGGGCACAGCCCACGTGTCCTTCTGGGTTGAAGACAGGTGTCACAAAGTGTGCCTTCCAGAGCCGGCCACCTGGGGGAGGAACCAGAGCAACCTTGAGAGCTGGTGTGGGATGGTTTCCTGGCATCAGGAGGACACAAGCCTGCATGTGGCAGGCCTGGGCTCTGCATTTCTGACACCTTCCCAGGGGAGTCCGCTCCTGCCAGTGGGCAAACCACACTTAGAGACGACGTGCTGTGATCTCCTCCAAAATCAGGTGGCATCCACTTCACCTAAGTTCTTTTTGTTTCACACCAACCCAGCTGTGACTCCCAGCTGCCTGGGATCCCAGAGCCACCTCTGCGTCATTCCTTTAAGTCATACCTCAGATCTAACCTGACACAGCACTGAGAACATCCTGTGTATACTTGCTCACATTCCCTGCACATGCTGCATCATAAACACAATCAGGTGTGATTTAACAACAGGGATACATTCTGAGAAATGTGTCTTAGGTGGTCTTGTCATTGTGCAACCATCACAGATATACTTACACAAACCTGGACAGTGCAGCCTACTGCATACCTAGGCTATATGGTACAGCCAATTGCACACAAGCTATAAACCTGTACAGCATATTACTGAACTGAATTCTGTAGGCAATTGTAAGTGGTAAGCATTGTGTATCTAAGTATATCTAAACATAGAAAACGAATTTTTCAGCTCCATTGTGGTCTTATGGGACCACTGTTGTATAAGTGGTTGGTCATTGACTGAAATGTCGTTATACGGTGCACAACTGTACAAAAGACATCTTGGAAGTCGCATCACTCCAAGCAGGTATTGGGAGCTGAACAATGGTTTCCTGCATTTGAGACACAAACCTGATCTCTCACTCCCTGGAAATTGGCTCATTTCCAAGTTCAGCAAATTTTAGATTTCCAATGAATCAGCTCATTTCTAACTTGCCATGAAATCAGCTTGGAATAACATTCCCAAACATCAGCCCAGTGTTCTGTGAGCTTCCTTCTCAGCCTCCTGCCTGCATTCTGGTTCCTGAAGAGTCAACACCTTTGCCACATCCCAGTCCTGGATGGCTGTCTCACCTCCATTGGGACAGAGTGGGGCCCCCTCCTCCAGGCCCACGTAAGTCTGTTTCTCTCCTTTCCAATAGCTCTTCCTGCTCTGAACACAGCCTGTTGTGGGTACCCATGTCCCACCAACCAGGCAGCATCAGGGCTCTGTCATGCCTTGTTCTGACATTTCTATTTCCACAGCCACAGCAGGCAGCAGTATGTTTACAGACTAAATTCTGGCTCAGTGGAACCTCTTAGCTCTCTGCAATCCAGGTCCTAGCCACTCAATTTTTTCCAGAATATTCCAAGAAGCAGGGACTAGAAAAATAACAATTGAAGAGAGAGAGAGAGAGAGAGAGAGAGAGAGAGAGAGAGAGAGAGAGATTTGACCTCTCACATTAGAGATGGTGAGCTGACCAGCATACAAATGACCCATTTGCAATCATTTGAATGAAACTCTAATGCACTTTTTAAAAAGTTGGGGTTTTGCCCATAGCATGTCAGAGGCAGAAGACTGGAGATTAAAATCTACTGTTGCAAGAACCAGGAGCTGTTGGTGGACAGAAAGACAGGAAATGATGCAATGAAGGTGCTCTCACAGCCTGGGGAGGGGATGCGCTTTCAAATTATGGCACAGATTTGGAAACTATAAAGAGTTTGATTGGGTTAAAATGCAAAACAAGCTTAGTATTTGGTATGCCACTTTCACATGAGGATTATTCTGAAGGCAATTGAGAAAGAGCAGATGCCGAAAGAAACCTTCTAGGAGTTTCCTTTGTCTGACTAAAAGCAGCAACTGCTGGAAAAGAAGGCATCCATCAAGATCTACCCCCAGAAGGGAGAATGTGAATAAAATCTCCCTAAACCCTTTCTGCAGGGAAGTTTTTTGGCCCAGAAAGACAGAAAGTTCATTCCTACCTCTATAAACGTTATCACAAACTTTCTTATCTCACGCTTGTTCCCCTAAAAGCCCATTCATCTTCCCTAAGGAACCTATTCATTTTTCCCACAAAAGCCATTTCTCTCTTTCCCTTACTAGGTTAGGTATATAAGCCTTTAACTTCAACCACTTCATGAGCCACCCACTCTTTTAGTTGGCTCCTGTGAGTCCACAAATACACCTTTTTCTCTTGTTAACCTGTCTGTTATCAGTTTAATTCACAGGCTCCAGGAACAGAACATAAGAGGGTAGAGGAAATGTTTTTTCCTACAGTGGCAGAGCCAGTCATGATGTCCACATGCCCCCCCCCCCACATGCAAACAAGAGCAAAGTTTAAAAGTAAAAACTCAATGAATTGGAGGAATGAGGGCAGGGAGAGAATTTGTGTAGCACGAAAGGTTCGGTATCTTTAAATGGTGAGTGAACTCCCTGCCACAGAAACATCTGGTATGTTGTAAAACTTCAGATTCGTCAGCCAAATCAGAATTCAGAGACTGCAGCTCCAAAATCTGCATTAAAAACACAACTCAGGTGATGCACATGCATGCTAACATTTGAGAAACTCTATCCAGCATGAAAGGAACTTGTATCCAATAAGAAAGAGGAAACCTGCCCAAAGAAAAATGGAGAATGAACATGCACAGGTAGGTCACAAGAGAAACAACACAAATGGCTGCTAAAGTCCGGGGAGTTCTCAAAACTGCACAGACAAATGAGATGTCTTCTGTTGTTCCTTTCCTGGGCAAATGTGAAAAGGTCTTAAAAAACTATAATGCCTCGGGCTACCAAAGGTGAGGAAAGAAAGGCTTTCTCTTGCACCATAGGTGGGAGTATAAATAGAGACTAATTCCAGGAGGAAACTCAGATGTACATAACTTGCCTTAAAAGTGTGTCTACAAGTTTGGCTGCTCCTTAATAAGTCAAATAGAAAATTACCATGTGGCTCAGCAATTTCACTCCTAGGTATATATCGCAAAGAACTGAAAGCAGACACTCAAATTTATATATGAGTGTTCATAGCAGCATTATTCCCAGTAGCCAAAAGGTGGAAATAACCCAAATGCCCATCAATGGACAAGTGGATAAACAGAATGTGGTCTATCCATACAATGGAATATTGTTCAGTCATGAAAAAGGTCATTCTTGACGAACCTTGAAAACATCATGCTGAGTGAAAGAAGCCAGACTCAAAAGGCCATATATTATGATTTCATTCAGATTAAATAACCGTAATAGGCTAATCTATAGAGACAGAAAGTAGACTAGTGGTTGCTTAGGGCTGGTGGGGTTGGGGAGAAAGAAGGAGAGAATGCTTAATGGATATGAGGTTAATGTTGAGGGTACTGAAAACATTCTGGAGTTAGACAGAGGTGATGGTTGCACCCCATCGTGTAAACGCTACCGAATTATTCACATTAAAATGGTTTAAATGGTTTTTTTTTTTTTTAAAAAAAGAAGACACAACAACCACCGCAATTCCTTGAACTTGTTAAGACAAGTGAACAGGTATGATGTTGATGGGGGACTGGGGGAAGAAGGAATTGGTAAAGGGACATGAAAACCAACTGCATGGTATATTGATAATTTTTTTTTAAAAGACAGAGGTTCAAGGAGGAGGGGTGATCATCTGAATAAAAACAAAAAAAGGTTAAAATAGGAAGGGGAGCCAAGGGCCCTGGCCACACCCCCCTGACACCTGCAACTAGTCCAGCAATGACCACCAAGCCACCACAGGAAGTGCCCTGGGCTCCCAAGCCAGGTTGTGGGGGGCTTAGGGCTTTTGCCACACACCTCTGACACCTGCAACCAGCTTAGTGATGACCACCAAGCCATCACTGGAAGCTCCCTGGTCTCCCCTGCAGGAATGAGGGGGGTTTCACAGACCTCAACCACGCCTCTCTCCTTCCTCTTCCCACCCTATTTCCTTCCCACCCCCCTTCCCCCTAACCCCCAAGGCTCTGCAATATCTTAGAATGCAAAAAAGTATATACTAATAAATAAATAAATTTTTAAAAATTGTTAAAATGGTCAATCTTACGTTAAGTGTATTTTGGCACAGTAAAAAAAAGAAATGTACCTATAAGACACTTTAAGAAGTAGGAGGAGCCAAATCCCCAGATATTCACGTGGAGATCAGGCAGCAGAAACAAGAGACAGGAGCATTCAAGAATACCCCCGGTGTCTCCTGTCCTGTCTTCCCACCTTTGAGGCAGTGTGTGGGTCTCAGAGAAGACCTGCCTGTATGGAGTCTGCCCTTGACCAGGGAGCTGCCACAGATCACTCCTGGAGGATGGAAACCCTCAGCACAGCAGTGTTGCCCACACAGGGTGGGCTGAAGGCCAGAGTGACAGCCCCCCATAAAGCCATCTACCGTATTCCCCACAATGTGGCAACTGCAGCCCCAGTCTGCATACCATCTGCATGCCATTTTCAGGTGGGTTTAGTAAAACCTGCCCATATTTTCCTGGTTGCTATCCAAAATATTTTTTGAAAGCGTACTCGAGTTTCAGCAAAGGCGCAAACACATTCCTTTGACCGAGCATTTTGTAAGAACGGCCAAATGAAACGTCCTTTGATAGTGATTTACCAATGCTGTTTCACCCCTCGCCTTTTCTTATGACTTCTCAGAAAGTGTTATTCATTAATTCTTCCAAGAACTACTTTGAACACTTACTATTCATAAGCAATTTGTAAAACGATAACATTGCCAACTTGTGCCAACTTGGGGTGAGACTGCAGAAAAACCAGCAAGCAAGGAGCCTTTGTACTGCTTTCTTGTCAAAGCATCTGACGTCTGCTCTTAACACTGACTTTTGTAAGTTTTATTTCTGTTTCTGTGTCATCAAAGTTTACAATTTTCTGTTGAATTACACACACCGACAACCCAACACACAGAGAAACATACACACACAGCACACACTTAACACACACACACACACACACACACACACACACACATTTTAACAACATTTTACTGTCAAGAGTTGCACTCACAAAAGGACAGTTAATACCAGACCATTGCTCCCACATTACCATAGTACCTAGGGAAACGGAGATTTTTGAGAGAGGATATTAAATAGGGAAGACTGCAAAGACTGCAGGATCTCTGTGGGCCATACACCAACCATCACCCTTACTAAGTTGATTTTTGAGCCCAGCCTTCTCCTGTACCCAGGAAAGGGGAAGCAGTGTTAAACGGCTGCAGTCACCAGGACACTTTTGCTCAGGGCTTTTCCCCACCTGGAAAGCTCATGCTTTACCCTGCCTGGAATGCTTATGCTGCCATCCAACAGGAGAGCCCAACATTCTCCCATGCCCCCCCAAATGCGAGGTGGTGTTATGCAGCTGTGGTTACCAGGACACTTTTTCTTAATGGCTTCCCCCCACCTGGAAAGCTTATAGACTTGTTTCTAAGCTTGAGTATATCTTGGGTTTTCTTCAAGATTCAGTTAACCTCTTACCTTTTCTGCTAAGCAAAACACACACACACACACAAAACGTGCCACTTGGTAGACTGAGAAAAAGACCCTTGTTTACAGTATAAGCTCAAACAAGAAGACAGAGCTTTGCCGTGTTGGACCTCTGATGAGAGAACATGCATGTTAGGTGACAACTTTTCTCCAATCTGCACAGTCTGCAAATGATCGAGGAAGCATTGCAAGTATTGATTTTAGAGTTTCAAAGAAATTTTAGCGAGTAGGAGAACTGGCAAATATGGAATCCATGAACAAGGTTCAACTGCACCTCTGTGTCCAGAGCCTCATCTCAAATCCCAGACTTCCACTTGTTCTTTACCCTGACCCTGGAGACAACCTCACCCTTCACTTCATTCCCATGATCACATTTCTCTGTAGACCCTCCACTTTTTACACTGTACTGAGGTCATTCTCTTTCCTAATACACTATATACCCTTTGTGGCCAAGTTCTGCTTTTCATTTACTCAAAGCCTGTAGGACACTATCTCATGCTTTGAGTGTTTTGTGTGTAAAAGACATACTCACCCTTTGTCAACCCCCTCTCTAGACCACAGCTTGGTCCATCCTCCACTACCCACCTCTCTGACTCCAAGCCACCTTCATCTCTCTCACCTGGACAGGTGTCAACAGTGTCTCCACTGGCCTTGCCCTATGCCCCTTGACTTCCTCCAATCATTGTCCTTGTACCAGCAAGAGTAATTTTTTAAAAATACCAGTAGATGTTGCTGACTTGATAGTGCTCTTGATGTTCTTGGCACTAAATGCCAAGTGTTCCTGTCCCCGAGGCTCTGAGTCTTCATTGCTCACTGCATTTTCTTATATCTCCCCAAATCATTGGGCTCCAACAACACTGAACATTCTGAGTAGCCATCTCTTTACTGCTCTGAGCAGTGACTCAGCCCCCAACTCCTATCTCCTGGCTACTCTCTCAGGAGTCTTTAGGGCTCCACAGGTTGTTCCTTCTGCAGACCTCACATGGAGGCCCTGTGATGTTTTCTCAGGGGATGCTGCATTTCTCCATGTGCCTCCATTTTCCACCATCCCACATGGATCTGCGTGTCTCTCTGCTAATTTGGTTAGAAAGCTGTGGGTCTCTAGGAATTTCTGCTGGACCTGAAGCAAGAGACGCCCGTGTGAAGCAGTGTCATGCTCCTCAGATGCCTTCTGTGAGCAAGGCTAGGGAGGACATACAAGGACTATGTTGATCCTATGGCAGGGAACTGTCAGCTTGTTGGGGGATTTGTAATGTAAGGACAGCTATGTCCATCCTCATTGAGAGCTTCTGGGATTTCTGTGTGTGTGCTGGACAGTTTGCAACCTACCCACAAATACTTTGACTTATAGGTTCCTGGAGGGTTTATCAGATGGCCATCTGATAACTCTGGCACCTTTGATTTGACTTAGTCTATTTTACAGAAAATCACGTTTTTTAAACTAAGAAAGTCCATAGAAAACAACCTGGCAGAACTCCTTAAAGTACTAATTTAGCAAAACATAAAATTACCTGTGGTTTTTGTGGCTGCTGAACCAAATTTAGCCAATCCCCCCTGCCTCTCTGTGGGTTTTCCAGGTGCACTGGTCTTATACACACAATTGGAGGTAAAATGCCTGATACATCCAAATAAAGTGTTTTTTTTTTCTGTGTGGTTTCCAATCAGCAGATGGATCACCTCATCTCCCCGGACATCCTCTCTCATGTGTAAAAGGAAGACCTAGACTCATAGATAATTTGTAAGACAGAGACCTAAGGTTCTTTTAAGATAAGATGCCCAAGTCCTATAAAAGGTTAATGGCTGTTAGCAATTCAGTCTACTAAAGCAATGATGTTTACCTCATGTCTGGACATGGACCAACATCACCTGTTGGGTTTGAGGTGTTTCTGACCAGACATTCAAAAAACATCCAGGCTCAGCTGCACCAGAACCAGCAGCCACCAAGCTGCAGGACCCTCAGGCCAGGTAAGTCCTCAACCCCAAGAGAGGCCTGAGCCACCAGCCTCCAGTCCCTGAGGCAGCCATGCCAGATTAGTAGTTCCGCTGAATTGGCAGTCCCTATGGGATCCAGGCCAGACACCAGGGTGGAATGAGTAGACCACGAAATCCTCTACCACAATGACTAAACACCAAAGGAAAGATACCAGAAATACAAAAAACAAAACAAACAAACAAAAAAAAAAACCCAGGAAAATATAACACCACCAAAAGGAAAATAATAACTTTCAAGTTCTAGACCCTGTAGAAAAGGAACTCCTTGAAATGACTGACAAGGAATTTCGAGCAATAATCCTTAGGAAACTAAATGAGATACAAGAAGACTCAGTTATATAACACAATTAATGAAAAAAGTGTACAGGACCTGAAAGAGGAAATGTATAAAGAATCAATGCCCTGAAAAAGAATGTAGCAGAACTTGTGGAGCTGAAGGAATCATTCAACAAATAAAAAAACACAACAGAGAGTATAACCAGCAGGCTAGAAAAAGCAGAAGAGAGAATTTCTGACCTTGAAGACAGTCTGTTTGAGATAACACAGGCAGATTAAAAAAAAAAAAAAGAAACAAAGAAAAAAGAATTTAAAAAAATCAAAGAAAATCTAAGAGAGATAACAGACAACCTTAAGTTCTCAAATATATGAATCATGGGTATCCAAGAAGGGGAAGAAAAAGGAAATAGCATTGAAAACATATTCAATGAAATAATAGCAGAAAACTTCCCATATATAGGGAAACACACAGATCTTCAGATTCAGGAGGCTCAAAGATCCCCAAACATATTCAACCCAAAAAGGTCCTCTCCAAGACATATTAATGTTAAATTGGCACAAGTCCAAGACAAAGAGAGAATCTTAAAATCTGCAAGAGAGAAGTGTCAAGTCACCTATAAGGGATCCCCATCAGACTAACATCAGACTTTTCATTGGAAACCCTAAAAGCCATGAAAGAATTGGATGATATATTCAAAATACTAAAAGAAAAAAATTGCCAGCTGAGAACATTTTACTCAGCAAGGCTATCCTTCTAAAATGAAGGACAAATAGTATATTTCTCAGACAAACAAAAACTGCAGGCGTTCACTGCCATATGACCAGTCTTACAAGAAATTCTCAAGGGAGTACTGGTTTTGGTACCTGAAAAACAACCATCACTGCCATAAATACTCAAGAAAGAACAAAACGCACCAGTAAAGTAAAAACACTAACAATAAAGAGAAAAAATGTTTATCTACCATCCACAAAAAACCATGAAACACAGAAGACAAACAGTAAATCAGAAAGAAAGGAACAAAAGATACTTAAGACATCCAAATAAAAATCATTAAAATGCCAGGAGTAAATCAACACCTTTCAATAACAACTCTTACTGTAAAAGGATTAAATTTGTCCCTCAAAAGACACAGACCAACTGGATTGAAAAGATGGACCCAACAATATGCTGCCTTCAAGGGACTCATCTCACCTGTAAAGACACACATAGACTAAGAGTGAAAGGATGGAAAAAGGCATACCATGCAAGTAGAAATGAAAAATGAGCTGGACTAGCTATTCTTATATCAGGTAAAATGAACTTAAACCAAAAACCTAAAAGGAGATAAAGAAGGCCACTATATAATGATAAAAGGATCTATCCAACAAGAAGACATAACAATCATAAATATACATGCACCCAACATCGGAGCAGCCATATTTATAAAGCAAACACTTTTAGGCCTAAAGAGTGAGATAGACATTAATACCATAGCAGCAGGGGACCTGAACACCCCACTCTCAACATTGGACAGATCATCTAGGCAAAAAATCAACAGAGAAACACACGATCTAGACAACACTTTAGACCAATTGGATTTGACAGATATCTACAGAACATTCCATCCAACGACCTCAGATATTCATTATTCTCATTATCACATGGAACATTCTCCAAGATAGACCACATGTTAGGTCACATATCAAGTCTCAACAAATTCAAAATAATTGGAATTTTTCCATGCATTTTTTCAGATCACAATAGATTAAAATTAGAATTCAATAACAAATGACACTCAAAACTCTGCAAACACATGGACATTAAACAACATTCTACTTAATGACATATAGGTCCAAAAAGAAATGAAACAGGAAATCAGAAAATTTATTGAAACTAATGAAAATAATGATAAATCATACCAAAACTTGTGGGATACTGCAAAACCAGTACCAAGGAGGAAATTTATCACATTAAATGCTTACTTCAGAAGAATGGAAATATGGCAAGTGAACAACCTAGCACTTCACCTTAAAGAACTAGAAAAACAAGAACAATCCAAACCCAAAGTTATTAGATGGAAAGAAATAATTAAGATCAGAGCAGAACTTAATGAAATTGAAGCCCCCCAAAGGATAGAAAAGATCAATGAAACAAAGAGCTGGCTTTCTGAAAAGATAAGTAAAATTGAAAAACCATTAACAAGACTAACTAAAAAAAGAAGAGAGAGACACAAATAACAAAAATTAGAAAAGAAAAAGATGATATTACAACTGATACCTCAGAAATACAAGGAATCATTCAAGACTACCTTAAACAACTATATGCCAACAAATTTGAAAATCTGGAGGAAATGGATAAATTTCTGGACACACACAAACTACCAAAACTGAGCCAAGAAGATGTATAAAATCTGAACAGATGAATAACAATAAAGGAGATTGAACCTGTTATCAGAAGGCCCCCAACAAAAAAAAAGCCCAGGACCAGATGGATTCACAGCAGAATTCTACCAAACATTCAAAGTGGAATTGACGCCAATTCTCTACAAACTATTCCAAATGATTGAAAAAGACGCAAATCTCCCAAACTCATTCTATGAAGCAAACATCACCCTGATACCAAAACCAGGTAAAGATACAAAAAAAGAACAAAACTATAGGTCGATATCTTTGATGAATATACATGCAAAAATCCTCAATAAATAATAGCTAACAGAATACAGCAACACATACACAAAATTATACACCATGATCAAGTGGGATTCATCCCAGGGATGCAAGGTTTGTTCAACATATGCAAATCAATAAATGTGATATACCACATCAATAAAATCAAACACAAGGACCATATGTTCATCTCTATAGATACTGAAAAAGCATTTGATAAAATTCAAAACTCATTCATGATAAAGACTCTCCACAAGTTAAGTATAAATGGAAAGTATCTCAACATAATTAAAGCCATATATGATAAACCCATGGCAAATATCATCCTGAACGGAGGAAAAGCAAAGCTTTTCCCTTAAGAACAGGAACAAGACAAAGATGTCTACACTCCCCACTGCTATTCAACATAGTGTTGGAAGTATTAGCCAGAGCAATCAGGGAAGAGAAGGAAATAAAGGGCATCCACATTGGAAAAAGTGAAGGCAAACTGTCCCTGTTTGCAGATGATATGATCCTATGTATAGAACAGCCTAAAGACTTTACAAAAAAACTCTTAGAGTTGATAAATGATTTCAACAAAGTTGCAGGATACAAAATCAACACGCAAAAAAACAATGGCATTTCTGTACTTCAACAATGAACTAGCAGAAAAAGAAATCAAGAAAGCTATCCCATTTAAAATAGTCACCAAAAAATAAAATACCTAGGAATAAAATTAACCAAGGATGTCAAAAATGTCTACAATGAGAACTATAAACCACTGTTGAGAGAGACTAAAGAGTACACAAGAAGATGGGAAGATATTCAATGCTCTTGGATTGGAAGAATTAATATTGTACAAATGTCCATACTATCCAAAGTGATCTACAGATTCAGTGCAGTACCATAAAAATTCCAATGATATTTCTCTCAGAAATGGAAAAAAATTCTAATATTCATATGGTATAACAAAAGACCACAAATAGCCAAAGCAATTCTGATCAAAAAAAATAAAGTTGGAGGCATAACACTACCTGACTTTATACTATAGTACAAAGCTATAATAACCCAAACAGCATGGTACTGGCATAAAAACAGACACACATATCAGTGGAACAGGATAGAGAATCCAGAAATCAACCCACACACCTACAACCATCTGATCTTTGACAAAGGCACCAAGCCTACACACTGGGGAAGAGACTGCCTCTTCAGCAAATGGTGCTGGGATAACTGGATATCAATATGCAGGAGAATGAAACTAGACCCATACTTCTCACCATATAACAAAATCAACTCAAAATGGATTAAAGAATTAAATATGCATCCTGAAATAATAAAACTCTTTAAAGAAAACAGGGGAAACACTCCAGGAGGTAGGAGTGGGTACAGACTTTATGAATACGACCCAAAAGCACGGGCAACTGAAGGAAAAATAAACAAATGGGATTATATCAAACTAAAAAGCTTCCGCACAGCAAAAGAAACAATTAACAGAGTTAAAAGACAACCAACAGAGTGGGAGAAAATATTTGCAAAATATACATCTGACAAAAGATTAATATCCAGAATATACAAGAAACTCAAACAACTTTACAGCAAAAAAAGCAAGTAACCCAATTAAAAAATGGGCAAAGGAGCTGAATAGGCATTTCTCAAAGGAAGATATACAAACAGCCAACAGACACATGAAAAAATGCTCAACATCACTTAGCATCCGGGAAATGCAAATCAAAACCACACTGAGATACCATCTCACTCCAGTTAGGATGGCTAAAATCCAAAAGACTGTGAACGATAAATGCTGGCGAGGTTGCGGAGAAAAAGGAACTCTCATACATTGTTGGTGGGACTGCAAAATGGTGCAGCCTCTATGGAAAATGGTGTGGAGGTTCCTCCAACAATTGCAGACAGATCTACCATATGACCCAGCTATCCCACTGCTGGGAATATACCCAGAGGAATGGAAATCATCAAGTTGAAGGTATACCTGTTCCCCAATGTTCATTGCAGCACTCTTTACAATAGCCAAGAGTTGGAACCAGCCCAAATGTCTATCATCAGATGAGTGGATACGGAAAATGTGGTACATCTACACAATGGAATACTACTCTGTTGTAAAGAAGAATGAAATACTGCCATTCTCAACAACATGGATGGACTTAGAGAAAATCATATTAAGTGAAATAAGCCAGGCACACAGAAAGAGAAATATCATATTTTCTCACTTATTTGTAGGAGCTAAAAATAAATAAACAAACAAACAGGGGTTGGGGGAGAAGACACAACAATCACAACAATTCCTTGAACTTGTTAAGGCAAGTGAACAGATATGATGTTGGCGGGGGGAGAAGGGAAAGAGGAATTGGTAAAAGGACATGAAAATCAACTACACTGTATACTGATAAAATAATTTTAAAAAATCCAGGCTGAGTAGGCTTATTCAATATCCTCAGTAGAAAATACCAATCAAGCCATAAAATCTTGCAAACTGAGATGCATCAGAGCTGAAGAAAAGAGTAGCTTTATATTCTAAATTTTCTGGAGTATTCCAATGGGAAATAATCTCTCTCATTGTCCCCCTTAAATCACCAGAAGTGTCAGAGAGGACAATCCAAAATTCAAGCTGTCTCTCCTATTGAATGATTTAAGTGACACCTACTCCTTTTTTGACATGTCCATCTTAACCTGGAGTTCAGCAGCTGAAGTCCAGGGTTCTCAAATGTCCCCCTGGCATCGTGACCCTCTGCAGCCCCCTGGAAATACCATGGGGAAGCAGCCCCCAAGCCACCCTGCACAGCCCCTGGTGAGGTTGAGGCTGTCTCATGTCCCAGCCCAGGAGGGGAAAAGGGAACCACTCACTTTCTCGCTGGTACCAGCGGGCTGCGTGCAGCTGAGAGCCACAGTAGTGGAAGAGAAATTCGTGCTCTGAGTGGGAGACTTGGCCACGCAGGAGGGGCATCAGGTCCCGCCCGTCGATCACCCTGCAGGAGAGAGCAAAGCACTGCGTGGTCACTGTGCCCTGCACAGGGTGCACACACCGCTGTCACTGCCTGACAGGCGTCATCATTCCCTTTGAAAGCCACTTCTGCTACATTCAAAACTCCCCGTCTCATTTTTCCCATTTGCCTATTTCTGTGCCAAGACCACAATGTTTAATTACTAAGCTTTTTATAAACCTTGAATCTTCAGCATAGTCCTGCTCCTTCTCGGCTTTTTATTGTTTGCTGTGTGTTTTGATATCTACTTGTCAGTGTCTGTAAATAATACAGAGAACAGGGTTAGGCTTTGATTAGAATTAAAGCCATGTGTTGCTTAACGATGGTGATATGTTCTGAGAAATGTGTCATTGGGCAGTTTCATGTGCAAACATCACAGGTTGCTCTTACACACACCTGGATGGTAAAGCCTACTGCACACCTGGGCTATATGGTGTAGCCTACTGCTCCTACACGGGTAAATGTGCTGCACTACAATGTTCCGACATCTACAGCGTCACCAAGAGATAGGATTTTATTAGTTCCATTATAAGCTTATGAGACCACTGCAGTATATGCAGTTGGTTCTTGACCGAATCGTTATTATGCAGTACATGACTGTACGTTGAATTTATAGATGATTTGGGGGTAGATGTCATCTTTACAAAGTGTGTCTTCCTGATTATGAATAGAGTAATCTCTCTGCTTATTATAAAATTAGTTTCAAAACTCCTCCTTCAAAGTTTTGTGTATTATTTGTGAACTTAATTGCTAGAATCATAGAGTTGGCGTGGCTATTATACACGACATTTTTAGAATCTGTGGCCATTTAGTCTTGCACATGAATGCTAATCATCTTTGTCTACTGATCTAGTGTGCAGTAGCCATGCTAAATTTCTTGGTACTTTTAATATTTTGCCTGTGGGCTTGCTTGGATTTTTAACCAAGGACAAAATGATAATATCAATTATTGATGATATTCTGATTTTTCTCATTTCTTTTTAACTCATCACTTTGATTATTATTTTTTTCTTATTTTGTTGTTCTAGCTGGTATCTCTAGTACAATGTTTGGACCTCTACTACAAAAAATGAGAGTGGGTATTATTTTGTATCCTTCACTTTATGGTGAGTTCATTTAATAGTCCACCAGTATTTTAAATCATGCAGTTCGACCACATGGAGAAAGGAGATTTTTATATGCTCTACTGCTGCATATTTCCCCCCAAATGTGAAAGAATGAAAGCAGAGCTCTCAGAAATCAGGGTGCAGGTAGACTTTGCCCCACATACCTGTCCTGGGGCACCTGGCCACCCCCCAGCTGGACCACGGTGGGGAAAACATCCATGAGGCTGGTCGGCTCGTCAATCACTCGGCCAGCTGGCAGCACCCCAGGCCACCTGAATATCCCCGGGACGCGGATCCCACCTTCCCAGCCTCCCATGCCTTTGCCACCTACACAAAAACAGTTACCACCAAAAGCAATTTGTTACGTTACACTATGGACATATCATCACAGAATATTCAAGTTGGAAAAAACTCTAATGATCACGTAAGACATCACTTTTATTTGGTGAGTGCAAAAATAATAATAATAATAACAATAATAATAAAAGTTTTGAGAGTGTAATGATGTGAACTTATTAGTCTTAGAGGATTTAAGTCTCTTACCTTTTCAAGGTGGTCCTATTTGGCAGAGAACAAGTTAGGAAATCTCAATTTTTATACAGAAGCTGTATTAGCTTGTTAGGGCCGCCATAACAAAGTCCAACAGATGGGAGGTTCAGACAACAGACATTTATTCTCTCCCAGTCCTGCAGGATGGAGGTCCGAGCTCAAGGCGTGGCAGGGCTGGTTCTTCCTGAGGCCTCTCTCTTTGGCTTGTAGACACTGTCTTGCCCCTGAGTTCTCACATGGTCGTCCCTCTTTGTGTGTCTGTGTCCTAATCTCCTCTTCTTATAAGAACATAGTTCTATTGAATTAAGGTTCACCCTAGTGATCTCGTTTTACCTTAATCACCTCTTTAAAGACCCCACATCCAAATACAGTCACATTCTGCAGTCCTGGGGTTTAGGGCTTCAACATAGGAAATTGGAGGATACAATTCAGTCCACAACAGAAGCTAATTTAAAAACTGTGCACCTTTCCAAGTAATGTGTCCATACCAGGACCGTTTATGTCTGGGTTTCTCAAAGCTGGTACTAGGGACATTTGGGGCTGGGTGGTTCTGTGTGGTGGGAACCATTCCGTGCACTGTGGGATGTTAAGCAGCATCCCTGGGCTACATCCACCAGATGCCAGGAGTATGAGGAACACAAAAACATCTTCAGACATTGTCAAGTGATTTCTGGGTGGTGGGGATAGGACCGCCCCCAGGTGAGAATGAATGCTGTATGTTATTCTCTCCATGGAAAAGTTTCAGCAGCTCTTCTGGCTGCTTTGATGAAAGGGTGCCCGCTACACCCCCAGGCTACTGGGTAACCTTGTTTCCCTTCACTGACAACATGCCTGCATTCTTCCTACCAGGTCTCTCCTTCCTTTTTCCCAGCCCTAGACCAGTGGGCTATACTGTTTCCACTCAGGTAGGAGAGGCGGTGCCTTCACAGGTAGTGCACATGTCTGGTCCCCCCCCCACTTATGCAGCCACGGGGAGAGGAGCAGAGCACGTGAAAACATGTCACACGAACAGAATGGTAGGGGTAGAATTGTGTCTCCCCCAAAAACAAAGATGTTGAATTCATAACACCCTGTACCTGGGAATGGAACCTTATTTGGAAACAGGGTCTTTGCAGATGACCAAGGTCGGTTGAGGTCATTAGGGTGATCCAAATCCAATAGGACTGGTGTCCTTATTAAAAGGATAAATTTGGACATAGAAACACGTGCACAAAGGGGAGATGATATGAAAATTTAAGGAGAAGACAGCCATCTATAAGCGAAGGAATGCCTGAGTTTTCTACCAGAAGCTAAGAGAGTCACGTGAAACAGATCCTTCCTGACTGTACTCAGAAGGAGCCAACCTGTGGTCACCTTGATTTGGGGAATATGAGAGAATACGTCTCTGTTGTTTAAGCCACCCAGTTTGTGGTACTTGTTACAGCAGCCATAGCAAACTCATACAGAGAACTAAGGAAGCATTGGTTGCAGACACCCACCCAAAACGATGCTTTCAATGGACCCGTCTTTGTTGATCCAAGGCTAGACTCCTTCTAAGGAGCCCCTAACCAAGCCCATCCCTTAAAACTTAGAAAAACAAGGATTGTACTCAGCTTGGCAGCACATGTGCTAAAATGGGACCCATACAGAGAAGATTGGCGTGGTCTCTGCACAAGTATGACACAAAAATTCGTGAAGGATTCCATATTCTTAGTCACGAGGATGTCAAATGGTCCCAATACAAAGAGGTGAGAAATATTTGAGGTGACAGATGTGCTAATTACCCTGGCATGATCACTGCACACAGTACGAATGTACCCAAATATCACATTGTACTCCATAAGTAAATAAAATCATCATGGGTCAGTCAAGAAAAAAAGAAAAAGAAAAAATAAATTTCAGAGACAGAAGTAGATTAGAGGTTACCAGAAACAGAGGGGAAGGATTAATAGGAAGTCATTGCTTAAAGGGTACAGAGTCTATGTTTAGAATGAGGAAAAGTTTTGGAACTAGATAGAGGTGGTGGTCACACAGCATCATGAACGTGATTAATTCCACCCAATTGTGTGTTTAAAAATGCTTAACATGGCAATCCTTCTGTTATATATATTTTACCACAATTAGAAAAAAAGAAAGAAAGAAAGCGGAGGGTTAAAAAATACACTGCAAAATAGAAGGAAAATAGTTGCACTATCTAAAACTGAAACAGTCACACATAATGTGGCCCTGATATCTGGGGGAATTGCCTTCAGTGCATGCAAGGTAAATTCTGCAAGTATCCACTGCAACTTAGAAATGCAAGCCCCGAGCTGTCTCTCCCCTCATGGGTACCCACAAGTCCAGCTCGCCACTCCACATAAGAGATGTTCTTCCCCTTTTCTGAAAATCAGGTTTTTTGTTCATATCCAGTCTTCTATTCATTTTTATGTTTATATTGCATTTTTTAAAAAAATTATTTATTATTAGCATATTCATTTTTACAAATCGTGGTATTTCTTTGTGCCCCTTGAATGACTTGTCACTCCCCAAATCCCCAGCCTCCCTTCTCCCTTGTCTCTAGCATCCTTACATTTGTTCTCTACTTCTGAAAGGTCAACTTATTGTTGCAGTCTTTTCTTTCTTTCTTTCCTTCATATCTTTCTTGTTCCATCCTTGCCTGACCCCCCTCCCACTGTCCCTCACTCCCTGTCTTCCTAGTGGCCACTTATGAGGACATGCAGTATTCCTCTCTCTGTGCCTGGCTCAATTCACTTCACGTAATTCTCTCCAGACTCATCCATATGGCTGCAAATGGCAGAATTTCATTCTTTTTTATGGCTGAGTAGTATTGCATTGTGCATAGATACCACATTTTCCTTATCCATTCGTCCACCAATGGACACTTAGGTTGGTTCCATATTTAAAGCTAGAAGAAGGAATTTCTGCAGCACACATTCCTACACCATGTCATTCTAAACTGCTGTGGAATTTCCCTACCTTTGTAGATTCCATTCCAGCCCCCGAGTGTGACACCCTCTATGCGAAAGCCTAAGACGGCCCCGTGGTCCGAGGCGAAATACACAAGTGTGTTGTTGGTCAAGCCTTCTTGGTCAAGGGTTTCCAAAATTTTGCCTATATCAATGTAAAAAAAAAAAAAAAAAAAAAAAAAAGACCCGCTGTTGAACTGTGTCATGCAAGAGTATTCCTTTATATCTTTGTTAATTTTCCTATGTTCTCAAATGCTCCATTCAACCAGCTGATCTGGGCTTAACGTTTGCCCTCTTTCTGGAGGGGAATCCCTGTAAGAAGCTGTTCAGTGTTAACCCAGCCACTGAGCGAAGGGGTGGCCTTGCCTTGTGCTCTGTGACTTTGCAGAAAGGCTAACAGAGAAGGAAAGAGGTCCCTGGAAATGAAGATGACTGAGGGGCTCAAAGGATAGGGGTTTTATTTGCTCTGATAGAATGAGCTGTGACACAAGCAGAGAGGACATTGCTATTCTCTGCTTCTCTTAGAGAAGGTGCAAATGAAGGATTGGGCAAGACATAAATGGAGTCCCACCTGACATCTGACCAGCGTCCTCGGGGAAACATTCCCCACACCACGCTGTGCCCCAGCCTGCTTCGTCTACAGACGACCACCTTTGAAGCCACCCACATGCCCCCATCCCTTTCTCTGGGGGCTACTTTCTCAATGGCATCCTTAACACCAGTTGTCATTGGCTCATCTTGATCAACAGGCATTACAAACATACTCTTTGGGTTAAAAGCATTTTCATATGTAAACACATTTATGTACACACGTACATACAGTCATGCATCACTTAACGACAGGGATACGTTCTGAGAAATGCACCCTTAGGCAACTTTGTCATTGTGAGAACATCAGAGAGTGCACTTGCACAAACCTAGAAGGTACAGGCTGTTGAATATCTAAACAATACAGTACAGCCTATGCTACGACCACTGTCATGTGTAGGGTCTGTCGCAGACCAGAATGTCAATAGGCAGAGCATGACCGTATGCATGTGTGTGCGTGTGTGTGTGAAATTAAATATACTACATATTTTTATATATTTATTTATATGTACAATTACATAATTAATATGTAATATAAAATAATATAAATAGGTCTTCTCTTATGTGACATACTATTCTGCTTTATATTACATCCTATATAAATGTTCCATATCATAGTATGTATCAATAGAATTTTATGTTAATTCTATACCATTATATATTAATATATTATTCCACTAATATGTTAATAATATAATTATACTATATAAAATATGTAGTATATAACATATAACATATACTGTAATATATGGAGGTAATAAATCAATATATTGATATTAATATTTAATATACATTAGATGATTAATTAATGTTACATTTTAGTATATTGTAAAATCAGATTTTACTGGGTGTATATATTACATACTTTATATATATTTTTACATATTATGTATACACACATATACACATACATATACATATATATACACGTATGTAATGTGTATGGATCCTAAAATCTGAATACTGATAGCTTTTCCCATCTTTATCTATAGGGAATCTGTGGTTTCCAAATATTTTCCAGTGAACGGTAGCTACTTTATAAGAAGAAAAGCACCCACTTCTTTTAAAAGTGTCACTAAGAGGATTTCATTACACTGGGCTCTCAGGCCCTTCTGCACACAGCCAGAGCCCAGGGCATTCTGATACCTGCAGTGCGCAGGTAGTACCGCAGGCCCAGGAAGCCAGCACTTCTGGGTGGGCACTGGGTGGCTCAGCACTTTCCAGAGCTTGCAGTGACTCTGGGGGGTGGCTCGGTTTGTTATCTCAGGGACCGCAAGAATGGGTGTGTTCTGCAAACCCATAGGTGGCCTGTGGCCCCCCGGGAGGCACAGCTGGAGGCAGCAGACCCTGCTCCTGGTGGGGGTGGGAGGAGAAGGCCGTGCATGGTGGGACACAAGGTCTGAGAAGTCGGAGGGGACCCCCAGAGCTGAGGGCCCTCTGGGCTCTGCTGGGAGACCCACCCACGATCCAGTCCATCTCCTCCACGTTGTCTCCGTATAAACCATGCCGGCTCCTCCCGAGGAAGTTTTTTGATGTTGTAAGAGGGGTGTGCACTTGCAAAAGAGAGAGGAATAGGAGGAAAGGCCCCTGCTTATTTCTAGGGGGGAAAAAAAAGAAAAAAAGAAAAAAACAGACATGAGATCGTTAAGCATGTTATAACAAAATTGATCAAAATGGTTTCAGCAAGTTGGTAAAATCTTTTTCTACAGTAAATAAATATTTTCTATAATAAATAAATATTTTCCATAATAAAACATTGAACTTTTGGAAAGGGCAAATAGACCTAGGGGTGGGAAAGGGGGAAGGGGACAGGGGATAGGGAGTAGCTGAGTAAGGCACACGAAATGCAATCCTGATTTGTAATGATGAATGTGCTAATAATACTGGTTTGATCATCCCATACTATACACAGACACTGGCAGTCAACTCTGTACCCCATAAATATGTACAAATAAAAACAAACTTTTTAAAAAACTTTAGCTAGGAGATGGAAAATAACATAGATGGATGGATGGATAGATAGGTCAATCTTTGCTAGATCAATCATAAATTGATCGTTGTCTATTTATCTGCTTCTATGTTATCAATCGATCTGTCCATCCATCATCTATATCTGTGTATCTATTCATTTATCCCTATCAATCATCTCCTTATCAATAATCGATCACCTATTTATCTAGCTATTTATACCTACTTTCTATCTATTGTCTACCTCTCCATAGTTCACGAACTATATATTTTTCTTCTTCTATCATTACCGTCATCTGTCCTCCATCTAATTCATCTCTCTACCTACCTGTTTTTTAATATGTCTGCTTCTTGGAAGTTTCTTAGGATCCCATAAAAGGAGGTCAAATCTAATTGCAGAACTATCTCACTTCTTTGGCTGTATGTACAGACCCCTGTAATTGGGTTGCTTGTGCACACAAGGTTAGAGGATTTGGGAGACAGCTCACCAATCTGAATAGATGAAAGAATTTTAAAAGAAAGACCTAAAACCGTATATTCTCTAGGTAGTTAGTTAATTGCTTCAACACTCTTAAAACCCATTTCTTGCTCTCTCTGCTCATGCTTTTTGTCAGCTTGTTGACATAAAGGACTGCAGCATAAGCACTTTATGAGATACGACATGACTAAACACAACTATTGAGAACCATTTCCATTGCAACAGGCAGGGTCACAGGCAGTAAAAAGTGGTAAATATACATCCGTGGAGAGAAAATAGGACTATTTGAAAGGAAGTGCACGGTATTGAATTCTACCCTAGTATTTTCTCATGCAATTTAAGCACAAAGTAATTGCTTAGTATATTTTCAAAAGTAAAGCGTGCGCAGATTATTTTCACAATGAAATTTACTGCAGCTTATACATAATTACTTGAACTTGCAATTCAAGATGTGAGTCAATTCAATTCAGTGAATTACTCACTTAGAAAGTAAGTTTTCTAAGCAAACTACGAGCAGAAACAACTTGTATAAATTTAGCAAGCAAAGTGAAAGAACCAACATACACTTTAACACTTTTAGAAAAAAACTGTGGGGGTGGGACAGAATGTTTATAGATTCTTGGGTTCTTATGAATAAAATATCCCTTGAGATTTTCATATAATAAATGTGTAGTTTTGGGGAAGGGAGATGATTAATTTAGAGGCTGGGCCAGAAAGGAAATAACTCGCTGCATCTGTTTGTACATTTCTGACTTGGAAACATGTAAATATTTTACATCATCAAGAAGTAGATAGGGCTGGCTGGTGAGCTCAGTAGGTTAGAGCACGGTGCTGATAATACCAAGGTCCAGGGTTTGATCCCTGTACTGGCCAGTTGCTTCCACCCCACCAAAAAAAAAAAAAAAAAAAAAAAAAGGATAAATAATTTCACAATAAAAAATAAATGTAGCAAACAAGTTTGCTGCATTTTCTTAGTAGAACCACAGTGTGTCATTTTAAAACAAAATTATCTACCTAGGGACACTTGCACCTCCAGGAGGTATATGTGTGGAGGACACAGACATTAATGAGATAGAAATAAAACAAATGTATTTCAAAGGACCATAGCCAATCGTATAGTAGGACCGAAGTCCTTAGTTTAGGCTAGAACATAGTAGGACCTAAGTCCGTAGTTTAGCAGCACCAAAGTCCTGTAGTTTAAGCCATAGCCCGACTTTTTAGAAAAACACGTAGAAATGCTAAGATTGGGAAGGACCAAGAAAACTTTCACAGGACTAAGGCCTTTGATGTAGATAAGAAAATTGTAACACAGCAAATGTGATTGCTCTGGGGCCACTTGCCCTTGGTACAGCAAAACCTAAATGATGGAAAAGTACAGGAACTAAAATCTTCAAGGCTATTCTGCTAGTTAGTGGCTGGGGGACGCTCTACACCTTACCCTCAGCTGCTTCTTTGAGTTTCTTAGGGAACTAAGCGCTGCCATGGTGATTATCTCACTGTTTCTTTTTGTACGTCACATAGCTTACTTTTATGACTCGTTTTGATGGTAAATTTCTTGAACTATTTTAAGTTACACTTGCTTTAATGAAAATTGTCATGTAGCCAGTTTGTTTATGTTTTCACTATGATTGACGGACCACCTGTGTTTCTTCTGCAACTTTCTGGCCTGTGCAATAAAAGCTGAGGAAAAACCTGATTCGGGGCTGTGCCTGGGCTCTCCCCTCTTGAAGGAGATTTCCCTGGGTCCAGCCCCTTTGGGCCTCTCACTGATCCGGATACATGGGCTTTAATTAATCCTTTGCATCTCCGTCACCCTGTGAGAGGTGACAAGACATGTACTTGGACATAAAAGCATTTTGCAACTTAGAAAGAAAAAAATATATACCCCAGGCTTTTGTCTCTGCATTCCCACCAGGCAAATGGAATTTGTGTCTGTGGCAGGTCATTACCTTTCAATAAAGGCAATGGCCTCCCTCCGTATGAGAGAAGGTGTCCTCTCTAGGACCATGGACTGTTCTCGCACTTCATGGTTTCTCATCAGGATGCAGTCCCAGTGCCTGATGAATCCATAGCTGGAGTACCAGGAGATGAAAAAAAGGAACACGCCAAGGCCCAAGATGCTGACCATTCTCCAAGACACGGGGAGGTAGCCGGACACCTTGCCAAGGGTCAGAAGGAACAGCAGAAAGGCTGCAATCCTAGTGTAAAGCCAGTACGTGGGCATCTGGCGTCGGCCTATTTCCGTGTGCTTGTTTTCGCAGTCCAGTGCCAGCGTCAACGGTGTGCCATAAAAATAGTGGAATCCATGGTTGAGGGGGTGATGACAATGGTCATTACGGGTGTCGCAGCTCACTCCCACGTGCCACTTGCCTGTACCCAGAAGGAACAGTGTCAGGAGACAGAGCATAATCTTGAGAAGTGGAAGCCAGCAAAGCCTTTGTGAAGTCTGAAACTGTTGCGGGAACTTTGAGATGTGGGATTTATTTTCTGTTTTAAGAGAAGACTCCAGAAGATGCTCTGGTCCTGCTAAGTGGTTTTCTCAAGCCCAGTTGCATCCTAGTTGTAGCGTTTTGTGGGTGTCTATCCACACACTGAGCAAGAAGATGGGTAGGATGGATTGCTATTGGGAAAAGCTCATAGGTAGAAAAAAAGACAAGCAAGAATGATCGTTTTCAGAGGCTTTGGGTAAGGGGAAATGGGGATGTGTTGTTTAATGGGGATAGAGTTTCAGTTCTGCAAAATGTAAAGAGGTCTGGAGGTAGACAGCGGTGATGGTTACACTACAGTGAGAATGTACTTAATGCTGCCCTATGTATGCTTAAAACTGGTTAAGGTGGTATATTGTATGCTACATGTATTCTAGCATAATTAAAAAAAAAATACATAAATGACCAGCTGAAACCCTAGGATGGATTTTTAAAGAGAAATGCATGTTTTTAACAAACTTCAAAGCAAATTACATTTAGTTAACTGAGTTTGCTGTTCGGAAAGGAGTCTCATATTCTACTGGCTGAGCTAGACAGGCAGCTAGAGTCTGCTTTTAAAAAAGAAAATACATCCCACTACTGGGTATAATACCCAAAGGAAAGGAAATCAGTTTACAGAGGAGATTTTCTGCACTCCCATGTTTATCACAGCCCTGTTCACAATAGCCAAGATATGGAATCAACCCAAATGCCCATCAACAAATGACCAGATAAATAAAATGTGGTATAGAGACACAGGGCATATGACTCCACCATAAAAAAAGAATGGAATCCTGTCATTTGTGGCAGCATGGATGAGCTTGGAGGGGATCTTGTTAAGTGAAGTAAGCCAGGAATGAAAAGAGAAATTCCACACGTTCTCATTCAGACGTGGAAGCTAAGAACGTTGGCCACGTAGAAAAAGAGAGAACAGTGGTTATCAGAGGCTGGAAAGGGTGGAAGGAGGGGAGGCTAGTGGGAGCTTGGTGAGCAGATCCAAAAGTACAGCTAGCCAGGAATAACAGTGTCTAGTGTCCTACAGCACCGTAGGGTGACGGTAATTAACAACCATTTATTGTATACTTCTGATTAAATACAAGAGAGGATTTTGAATGTTCCCAACACAAGGAAATAATAAGTGTTTGAGGTAATGGGAAAAAAAATCAGTGCTTGCCTGGGTTCCAGCAGGGCAGGAAGGATGAGCAGGGGGACTTTTAGAGCAGCAAAACTATTCTGTATGGTACTGTCAGGTGAATCCATGACATTACACATGTGACAAAAACCATCATACTATACAGCACAAAGAGAGAACCCTCATGTAAAATTGAGTGGATAATAATGTGTAGAGGGTTAGAAATCTTGATTCTCAGTTGATTTTTAGAACAGGGTTTTTAGGGAATGCATGCATGGGGCAAAAGCTCACAGACAGTGAGGCCAAAGCCCATCTAAACAATTCTAATCACTGCCTAGGGATGGGATTATGTCCTTTGACTATTTAACATACTGATTGTTATTAAAAGATGTTGGAAGAATTGCTGTAGGGAAAAATGTGAAAAATGCTTGCTAAGGGCAAGCTGTTTCTTGGTGAAAACTTTAGAGGCAATTGTCATAAGAATGTTAAGTTTTGCTTAAATCATTCAGGGAGAGGTTATACGTTGGGTTAGATAAGGATTGCAGTCTGATCAATTTAGCTTTTTGCAAATTGTACTTTGGAATGTCACCTTGTTGATTTAAATGATGTTACTAGTTTCTATCGTTTAAGCCATACTTAGCCATAGATTAAATTTTGTCACATTGCCCATGTTTTTGTGTCCTTTTGAAATGGTTGAATCAACTGATTTTTCTTGTGAAATTTCCTGGTCTTTATAAAGAATAAAGGGGGTCTTTGGATCGTGTGTGTACCCACTTTTCTGTTTCTAACAGAGGAGTTTTAGAGGTGCAGTCCCTTTGGTATTCTTATTGCATGCATGTTGCTTTGAGTAATCCTTTTTTTGCATCTCGATTACACAGCAAGAAGTGTAGCAATCATGTATCAATTTTGGTTCGTAACTGTAACAAATATACCACACTAATGTGACATGTTAATAACAGGAGGAAATATCTGTGTGTGTGTGTGTGTGTGTGTGTGTGTGTGTGTGCGCGCGCGTGTGCGTGTGCAGGGGGTGGTATGCGAACTATCTATACTTTCTGCTAGTTTCTCCATGACCCTAAAACTGCTATAGAAATAAAGTTGATTACTTAGAAAAATAAAATAAAACAGAAAATACAATAAAGGTGCTGGGTTTAAATGTAAAATATCATACAAATGTATCCTTGATCTATAGATTGACTGACTTTTTTTAATTTATAAAAGTCTAACTAATATTCCATAGATCACATGATTAAACATTATTTCCCCTTTACTGTCAATTTTTTTGCTTGGAAATTCTATTTTCTGTGTATTTTCCTCCTCTATGTAAAAGGATATGTGTGATAGTAAAATGTTGATTGACTCTGATATTAAGAACTATACATCTACAAAATAGTATATGCCAAGCATTTTATTCTAAACACTTGACTCTTTATGTGAAATACATTTATTTTGGCCAATGAGCTCAACTCAATGCTGATTTTTACTCCATCAACAGGCAGTTCACTCAGTGTCTGACTGTAGAGTATCTTAGAACTCAGAGTTCTATTATCTTTCCATTTGTGTAGCCTTTGATTGTTTTTCTGTAAGCAACCTCAGTGCACTGAACACTGTCACCAGTCTTGACAAAAGGAGTCTTTGAGGACTGACAGACCACCGGACAAAAAGTGGAAGATTCAGTCCCCGGCTTTCTGACATCATATCCTGAACTTGGAGGCTTCTCATAGCATTGAAACCTCTTTCTCAAATACATTATATAATGTTATTAAGTCAGAATGTTGGGCGGTCGGAGAGAGACTGGATGAGGGGCACAAATAATTACAATATGTAATAATGAATATGTCAATAATACTGATCATCCCATGTTGTAGTACAGAGGTGATGACGGTCAATGCTGTACCCCAAAATATGTATAATCAATTAGGTTTCAATAAAATAATAATAATAAATAATAATAATAATAATAATAATTCAGATCTCTGGGTTAGATGTAAGCTTGTAAAAGACTGATAGACTATGATTGATGAACGTCTGCTAGAGAAGATGACACAAGCGTGCAATTTTATTACCGCTAGGACAATAACTAATTTTGCATATAACTTTGAAATCTCATTTGAACATTCTTTCTTTCATTGGCGATACACCGCTTGCATTTTGTGGGGTAACCACACCCTGGGCAGATTCACTGAGATCCATTTCTTTTAATAAGAATGCATTTACCCCACTCTTTATGAAACCTTCAAAAGTTTCTAAATACTTTTTTCCCCCCATAATATTGCTTGTCCTTGTGTCTTGGCTCCTTTTGCTAGTGTATGTTTGGAAGGTGATACAAAACAACAGCAACAAAATACCAAGGAATACCTACCCACCAGCCCGGTGGTATAGCCCTGCTGTTGCAGTATCTTGCCAAAGGTGGTTTCGTTGGCAGGAAGGCCTCCAGATGCAGCCGTCCAAAGTAAGACTCGATATTCATCAGAAGCCATCCCTGAATTTGGGGAAAAAGACAAAAAACGGGGAATGAAGGACCCAACCTGCAGATTCACCTGCCTTCAAATTTTCATCCTCTGCTGCATGACGCTCTGCATTCCCTGACCTATGACTGTGGGACATTGTCAAACGTGCCACACCAGGCTGCTCACGTTTGTCCTCATCGATGGGCTTTACGAACAGAAGAATCCAGTGGAAAATTGAGGGGTGTCAACTGTGTCTGCCAACCTGGTGGACGCTCTCCCTTCCTTTTGCAATGGGGCTTGGTTTTTTTGGAACCCTGAGGTCCCCAGTGTCTACCCAGATGGTGGAACTGACCTATGGCCTTTTGGTGGAGAGCTTGAAGCCACAGACTCTGGTTGGAGGAGGGGTACGTCACCCAAGTTTATGTCAAAGGACTTGGTTCTGGGAACGTGGAAGGAAATATTGGAGTGAATAAGCTCTTCTTTCCCTGATGGCCTCAAAGAAGTCAGCTGAAGAATCTTATATCAGCTGGGGGCCGTCTTCCCAGCATAGGTAAGGACTTGCTCTAGGAAGGAAACCAGCCCAAGAGAGATGACAAGGCAAGGGATGGAGAAAGATTGGTACTGGGGACATTTTCAAATCCTGGGTATTCAGCTACACCTGACATGGATCCATCCCTGACTACTTTGTTGCACAAGCTGAATGAATAAAGCAGGTATCATTCATGCCACTTGACCATGGAGGCTAGAACAGGCCCATCCTAACATGCAACTGTCACTGTGCTCAGACAAATAAATCAGTGGGGACCTACCTCCATCCCACTCCCCACCCATTTCATTTGCTTCATTTAAGACATTTGGGCAGACAAAATAAGGTCCCCAAAGATGCCAACATCTTAAACCCATGTGGCAGACAAAATAATGGCCACAAAGATGTCAGCATCCTAATCTCCACATGGGAGACAGAATAATGCTCCCAAAGGGGTCCCATGTCCTAATGCCTATGTGGTAGATACAATAATTTCCTGAAAAATGTCCTCTTCCCAATCCTCACGTGGTGGACAAAATAGTGTCCCCAAAGATCTCCATATCCTAATTCTGAGAACCTGTGAATTTGTGACCTTACATACCAAAAAGGACTTTGCAGCAGGGATTCAGTTTAAGACTTGAGATGAGGGGGTTATTCTGGACTTTGTAGGTGGGCCCAGAGTCATCCCAAGCAGGAGGGAGATTTGAAGACAGGAAGAGAGTCAATCTGACTCCACCAGCCACTGCTGGCTTTGAAGATGGAGGCAGGGGCTCCAAGCCCAGGAATGCAGCAGCGTCTAGAAGCAGGAAGAAGCAATAAAAGACTTCTCCCCTGGAGCCTCCAAAGTGAACTGACCCTGCTGACACCTAGATCTCAGCCCAGTGAGACTCCTTCCCGGCTCCTGACCTCCAGAACTGGGAGGTGATCCATTTGTGCTGTTTCAAGCCAATAAGTTTGATGTCAGATATGACATCAGCCATAGAACAACATATAGACTTTTTTTTTTTTTTTGAGTTTTCTGTGGCTTACAACTAGAGGAATACTAATACACAGAGGAAATGGGTGGGTAAGAATTAGACAACCTATAGCCAAGGTGAGCTTCAGGAAGGAGACAGGGAGCTTGAAGATATGGAGTTGTGGGAACAGTGGGACAGCATCCTAACTAGGGGGGAAGCAGGGCTGTAACTCCACCCCTTGCTACCAGCTGTGAAACTTCAAGCACCAGTGGGAGCTTTCCAGACCCCATGGTAAAATGGAATGACGGACACTTGCTCAGAAGCAGTTAGCGTCTAGGACTGTTCTAGCCCCTAAATCTTTTTGCCTTCTTCATCTTGCATATTAGTTTCCCAAGGTTGCTGAGACAAGTTATCACAAAGTGAGTGGCTTAAAATAATAGAAATCTGTCCTGTTCCAGTTCTGGAGGCAGAAGTCTGAGATCCAGGTGTGGCAGGGCTGTACCCCTCTGGAGGCTCCAGGGGAGGATTCTTCCTGCTTCTTCCAGCTCCTGGTGGCTCCAGGTGTCCCTGGGCTTGTGGCCCCATCACTCCAGTCTCTGTCTCTGTCTTCACATGGCTTCTCTGTGTCTGTGTCTCCTCTTCTGTCTCTTGTAAGGACACCAGTCATTGGATTTAGGGTCACCCTAATCCAGGAGGATCTAATCTCAAAAGTAACTTAATTACAACTGCAAAAACCATTATTCCAAATAAGGTCACATTCACAGGTACCAGGGGCTCAGGTACTCCATGTCACTACTGGGGGACACCCATCCACCCATTGCATCTTGCCCCTTTTTTCTCTCCTTCTGCAAAATCTCACTCTCAGTCACCACTCTTTCTGCCAAGCTTTCATCATCTGGCATGAATCCAAATACCTGCTCAGAGAAAACCAAATTCTGCTGCCCACCTGGGTCCCCCGCTCACAGAGCACACCACCCTCCGATACACGCTCCTATCTGAACTTGCTTCTTCTAAGCAAACTTAGGCTGATTGTAAGTACCTGGGCAAAGAGGCATAGATAGCCCCACCTACCAGTAAGGAATACGGACAGGATTTTTTTTTTCCCTGTTGAATGTGTCACTTTTTTTGAGTTCCTTATTTATTTTTAAATTGACACATATTGATTGCACGTATTTGTGGGGTACAGAGTTATATTTTCTTTTCTTTTTCTTTTGGAAGCAGGCAGATACAGGGACCTGAACCCTTAACCTTGGTGTTATCAGTACCCTGCTCTAACCAGCTGAGCTAACCAGCCTGCTTAGAGGTATATTTCAAAACATGTGTGCAAGGTGTGATGATCCAATCGAGGTAGTTAGCATACTCATCACAGTAAAAATGTTTCATTTCTTTAAGATGAGAGCATTGAGCTCCTCTTTTCTAGCCAATTGAAAACAAACAATCAATTATTGTGAACTATTCATGCCTAGCACCGCTGTCGTCTACTAGATCTTACTTATTCTATCCAGCTATAATTCCGTATCCATTAACCAACCTCTCCCTATCCCCCCTCCTTTCCCCAGACTTTTTTTTTAATTGACAGATAACTTTAAATTTTTTAAATGAAATAATTAATTGATGTTTATTGATTATACTTATCCATGGGGCACCGAGCTGACCATCAGCACCCATGCACAAGATGTAATGATCAGATCAATGCTATCGGCTTGCCCACTGCTTCAGATTGCAATTATTCCCAGTGTACAACATGATGCTTTGTAGTATGTATACATTGTGGAATGGTTCAGTCTAGCTAATTAACATGCACGTTAGCTCACATAGTTATCCTTTCTGTGGTAACAGCACAAAATGTCAACTCTCTTTATACTTTTTAAGAATACAATATATCATTATTAGCTATAGTCACCTGATCGGATGGGATATCGTCCGGTCAGGAAGGCTGCCCTACTGGGCGTGCAGAGGGATGCTGCAGAAATGTGCTGGGTGAGACGGACACCTTCCCTTGCAAGCCGGTCAATATTGGGAGTCCTAAAAAAAAAGAGGCCACAAAATAAAAATGTGAGAAACAGTCAGAACTGGATGCAGAGGTGACCCACATGGCCGGAGAGTGACAGTTTTCTCTGATCAGCTGCATCCTTGATCATGAGACAGTACAGAGAAGCCAGAAACATCTTCACACCAGTGGGTTCCTGCTGAATCAGCCACTCTGAAAGTTAACTCCCACTTGAAATTGCTCCCCACTCGATACTCTCATTGATACCCAGTGTCACGGTTTGAATGATGGTGTCTCCTCCAAAATTCACCCAGTTTTGGTGGTATTAAGATATGGAGCATTTTAGGAAGTGTCCTCTCAAGACAAAGAACCTGCTAGTGTCTTGATCTCAAATTTCCCAGCCTCCAGAGACATGAGAAATAAATTTCTATTTACAAATTACCCAGTCTGTCTGTGGTATTTTGCTATAGCAGCAAAAAGGGACTAAGATGCCCACCCTGGGTCTAACATCTCTTGCACAGCATAGGGTTTGCAACAGTCTGATGCAAAGACAAAGTAGATTGACTCCAAATAGTAGATGCGAGTCTCACAAAATATGGAAAGTTTCATGAAGTCATTAAAAGGGATGTCTGAGAGCCACTCAACCTTTAGCCTGAAGCGTTCAACAATCAGGATTCTGGCTGTGTGACAGCAGCCACTGAATTGAAGAGGAGAAAATCTCCAAGGATATTGACATAAAAGAGTCTTTGAAGGAGAAAAAAGCAAAGCATTCACTGAGATTCGGGGTAAACTGATAAAAATCTCACACATTTTTCTAAAATGATCCGCTTTATAAAATTTCTGAAGCATTAATATGAAAGGAAAGATATCGTATTGAGTTTTTCTTGAAAAACTACATCTAGGGCTGGCCGTTTAGCTCAGTTGGTTAGAGCACAGCCTTATAACAACAAGGTCACAGGTTCAGAGAACCAGCCAGCTGTATCAAGAACATAAAACGTCTTGGAGGAAAAAGAAAAAGAAAAAAGAAAGACAGAAAAACTACACCTTAATAATAATAATAAAAAAAGACAAACCTTGTTTTATCCTAAGTTTACTCAAAAAAAGTCCACATGCTAGCGACTACAAAGTAACATTTGTTCAATGTAAGCGAAGAGAAACTAGTTTTCTTACAAGTTGTGCATCGCTTTTTTTGGATAAAGTCTCCACACAGACATTTGCAAGTTTTACAATAAAACATCTGCTTTTGTTATCAATAGATTAATGTCCATTGTCTTTTATGTGTAATGTGTAATTCCTGGATCAGGAGAACTTCCAACAGAGAAGAAAAAGACTTGTGGTTGAAAGATCTGGGTTTAATCACCTAATTATGTAGTGACCATGAAGTTTGGGGACGTTTATTTGAATTGGGAGTTTCCATTTTTATTTGGACAGCATAGGGTGGGTCAGATTTGGATAGTGGCCACCCCAAAAGATACATACATGTGGAGTCTATAAATAGGCATCTCCAGTAATTAAGTTAAGGAGGAGACCATCTGGGTTACAGTGGTCCCTATGTCCAATGACAGGTGTCTCTTTTAAAAGAAAAAGTCACAGACAAGACACAAAGAGAAGGCTACACGAAGACAAAGGCAGAGATTGGAGTGATGCTTCTACAAGCCAAGGAACGCCAAGGATTGTCAGCAAACGCCAAGAGCTGGGAGCAAGGCATGGAAGAGATTCTCCATCAGAGCCTCCAGAAGAAACCAACCCTGCCAGTACTTTGGTTTCAGACTTCTGGTCTCCAGAACTCTGAAGAATACCGGTCTGTTGTCTAAAGCCACCTAGTTTGTGGCAATTTGTAACAGCTGCCTGTATGAGTAGAGACAGATGTCTTACAGATAATATCCCTAATACCAAATATTACTGATGCCAAGTACCCTTCAAGTTTGTTCTGATGGTTAGTAAGATAATGCATGTGCAATCATCCTGCTGGGAGCCAACAAATGGTAGTTGAATATACACCTAAAAAAGAAAACAGCACAACTTCAAGAGCGAGCTAACTGGTGTGTAAAATGGGATGCTCTCTCTCAGTGAGCTCCTGGTTACTTGTGCAGCATTGATGGTTGTCCCCAGAGTGGAGGAACCAAAGTTCCTCTGGGCTTTACCACAGGACTCTCTTAGGAACCATGGAACTTTTGAGCTGAAACGGGATTTTATACATAATCCAGGACAAGCTTCCCTCTACCCAAAGAAAAAGCTGTGGCTTGAATCTGGGTCTATCCCAGGGTCTTTTTAACTACGCTGGAGCCGGAAGCCCAGAAAGCATCATCTTCTTTTCTGCATAGAATATTTTATTTTTGCTCTTGTTGTATATATTTAAGGTGTATGGTGTGTTCAGCTATGCACGTATATAGTGAACTGATTACTACAGTTAAGTAAATTAATGTAGCCATCATCTCACCTACTTTCTGGTTTTTTTTTTTTTTTTTTGAGGTGGTAAAAAAAATCTAAAATCTAGTCTGTTAGCAAATTTCCAGTGTACAATATGATATTACTAACTACAGTCATTACGCTGTTTGTTAGAATTCTAAACTTGTTCATTCTACATAAGTGCAATTTTGTATCCTTTGATTACCTCCAGATGTCCCCCAATACTTTCCCCACCCATGACAATCACCCAGAAAACATCCTCTTAAAAGCACCCTTGAGTAGCCTCCTTTAGGAGACAGCAAAAAACAGTTTAAGCCACTATTCTGGTGGATCTCACCAACACAGAGCACCTTCAATGACCACAAGAAATGTTCTCTTTTACTGCAATTGGTAACCATGAGGTGCTAAACCTCACAGAGAAGCTAAGAGCTGGCTCCCCTGTCCCCAGTCTTACCACTGTACTAGAATTCTAAATTATAAAGCACCCAAGTGCACCTCTAATGCAGTGATGAAAAGGCTACTGAAGGTCAGAAAAAGCTCCCAAGTTTAAAATACCCTAGATGCATTCTAGTGTTTTCCATGAGCAAAATGAATGCTCTTCATCTCATTTGAAAAGGTTCAGAAGGCTCCTAAATAAACTATAATTTGTGGCTGTCTCCTTAACTGATGCATTTCATAGAAAAAAGATATATGTATGTATACAGTCAATGCAAAAAGCCTCAACATTTCTTGCCAGTATAACTTCTGGATCATGGCAGAACACTAACTAAACTCACAAAGGTTGAAATACACACTTGTATCTGGTAAAAGAAGCAAGCCAGACAGTCAGGATTTACTCAGATGTAAAATAAAGTTTGCTACACCAATCCACAAACACACACAAATGCACACAAGTACACCCTCACTACAATCTTTAGAGCAAAACACACACATAAATTGAAAACCAAATTTCCCCTAAAAAATATAGGCTCATATGAGGTAACGATTCAATGAATTACATTTTTGTCCATTTAGACGGAACTGTTTGACCTGCAAGGTTGGTTCTTGACCCTGTGATATTCACCAGAATCTTCCTTTCAGCAGAGAACTGATGACAGGCAAACTTAACTGAATTTCTTTTATGGCTTAGCTTATAGTCTTTCCTCTGAAGATCTGAGAATATTGGAATTAAGAACAAAACAAAACAAAACATAAAACCTTCAATCATGTAAGGATGCTATATTCTTGTTCACATATTTATGGAAAATTTAGTTGCTAAACCCCTATTGGAGGAAACTTAACATTTAAGTTTCAAAAGCAGCTCATTACCTTAAAGTATCATTTCCATAGCAGCCGACATCACCGATTCCTAGATCATCTGCCAAAATCAGTACGATGTTTGGTTTGGTGGGAATTGGCATGGTCGTTTGGACACAGAAGCACAGAAATACCATTAGAGGTGAATAGTTCCTGCAAAGAAAGACACAATATGAAACCAATCTTAGTAACTGGCAAGGGAATTCATTTAAAATGTAGAGGTGTTAAAATGTTTCCGGATGTCTGTGTTAAAACTTCATTTCCAGTGATTCTTCATGCATTTGCTAATGAATAACCACAATTTGTTGAGGGACAAGATAGCTTCTATTTTAAGTGTCAGGTACAACTGCATGATTTTGGTCTCTGTTAAAATCCTCAGAAATAGCCTCATGAGGTAGCCAGCCTCCAAGATGGCTCTTGATGATTCTTGCTTGGTGTTTATACCCTGAGGCAGAGTCTCCTCTCTATAAACAGGACTGCTCTGTGTGATCGATGCAGGGTGTGGTGGAAATGATGGTGTGTGATTTCTGAGGCTAAGTCATAAAAAAATGTCGTGTCTTCTGCCTGTGTTTTCTTGGAAAACTCAGTCTGAGAGAAGCTGGCCGCCATGTTGTGGGGACACTCAAGCAGCCCTGTGGATTGGTATATGTAGAAAAGAGCTGCAGCCTCTTGCCTAAAACTGACACCAGCTTGTCAGACAGGTGAGGGCATAACCTAGCAAGCCAACCCTCCTTTCCCAATCAAGCCTTCATATTACTGATGTCTTGGTGGCCACATAATGGGAGAGACTGAGTCAAAACCACTGGGATAATCCACTTCCCAGTTCCTGATCCATGGAAACTGTGTGAGACACAAGATGTTTATTTTGAAGTCACTAAGTCTTAGAATCATTTGTTACCCAGAAGCAGACAATTAATGCACTTTGACATCTCAAGTGCACACAGTTATATGCATGTATGCTCTGGTGCTTTCTCTGTTGCTTGTATTTACTAAGTGCAAACTGGTATAAGAAATGGTTCTAACAATCAAGAATACCTATCTGCTGTGTTTTTCTTTTGGGGCAGGGACATGCAATAACTATCTTGCCTTTGAAGTAACAGAATCAAAACTGGAGACTTCCCGTTACACATGGTCAACTGATCATGGGCATTTAACTCCTGCTAAAGGAAAAGCAGACAATACACCACGTTCAGCTTTGAGAAATTTTAGAAGATGGGCATTGAGCAGAGATGTTATGATAGGAGGCCACAACAGAAGAGAAATGAACCAGAAGAGATTTGGGATTTGGAGGAATGGGACCTAATGGGGAGGGGAATGGGTCTGTGGTCTAACAAGGAGATCAGCTGAATATTTGACCACAGAGGGGTTGAATCTCTTGGCTTCACACCCATGAAGGAAAAGAGACACCTCTGATAACACCAAATGATAGTGACTCTGGGGCTTGGGGAATACCAAACATGGAGGTAACAACAAATAAGAGCAACCCTCCCCCTCCACAAAAGTCTACTGGGAATAGGTAAAAACATGCATCACAGAAAATGGAATAACCTCTTCCTCCTCCCCCAACTCCTGGTATGCTGTCCCATTCCAGGAACGTGACCAGCCAGGTGTCTGCTATCCCGTTTGCTCTTCAGAAAAGGCTGTGGAGGATTATTTTCTGGAAAAGGTGATGTGGCCCAGCTGTTCATTTTGGGGGAGCAAACTCCAATTCAGAAGCAAGCTTCTCACCCAGTCGCCTCATTAAGGAAGGCCCAACACTGTTTCCAGCCAGCTTCTTTTATTCTGCTACATTAAATATTAATAGATAGCACAGACTATCCAACAATTGAGGAAATCTTCCCACATCAGAGAGAAACCAGCCAAACAAATGTAACACAAGAAATCGTGATCATAAAAGACGAGGCTGGCAGGTTAGTTCAGTTGGTTGGAGTGTGGTTTTATAACACGGAGGTCAAGGGTTTGGATCCACGTACCAGCCAGCCGCCAGAAAAAATAAAAAGAAAAGATGAAAAAAAAAAAACACCCAATAAAAAATTAAACAAAAACCTCTACTGCCCTTAAGATGAGGTTTTACTGCATCCGTAAAACAACAAAATGCTATAAAAAATTAACAGAGTAAGAAATAGCCTTTTGAAATTAGACTATGTGGCTAAAATTTAGCAGAACTGTTGGAAGACAAAATTGAGGAAGACAGGAAATAAGAGACAGTACAGGAGTATTTAGTAGATCCATTCAGATGACCCAATATGTAGAAAGAAAAACAATTTCTGAAAATGAAGTCAGAAAAAAATGAGCAAAGAATAGTAATAGGGAAATAATTTTAAAAACATGTTTTTCAAAGCAGAAGGACACAGGACTCCAGCTGGAAAGAGAAACAATGAAATTCTAGCACGAGGAACAGAAGAGACGTGCTCCAGATCAGAGCACGAACCCAGAGATGAATGAACGTGACAAACGTCGTCTTGTTGGGATGGGAGTGGAATGTCACATCCTACGGATGGAGGCTTCAGAGGCTCCAAGATAGAGGCTAGGCTTGAACCAGACGTTTCGAGTTTGAATTTTGTTTTGAATTTGACTCTTTCTTGAGGATGCGCCCCAGTAAAATTAAAAAGAAAGTCAAGGGATAACATGATCCAAGAAACCAGGCATCTATTGCAGGATTGCTTGTGTTTATGAAATCAGATGAGCCCGTGATGCAAAGGCATAATTAAAGAGAGAGATGTTAGTACAACTCTGCAAATGCAGACAAGGCGGTTAATTATCTGAGAAGGGAAATTGAGCCAGAAAAAAAAATAATAATAAAGTTATAATTGTCCAGTCTTTTGTTGGTTTTGCCATGATATAAACACATGCTACAAATTTTTGTAAATATTTTATATAAATGCATTGGAGGAAGATGAAGACAATCATTTGCTATAAAGTCAGAAACTAAGACCCAAACTAATAAAATAAGAAATAGCAGTGTAAGGAGGCTTTATTACTACAACAGAGATAAAGCATGAGACACTGCTGACAATATAGAGGGTTGTTACATCGCTGACAATATAGAGGGTTGTTACATCGTATTATACGCCCTTAGGTGCTCTTGGCTGATTTTAAATGTAAATGTGTGTTCTTTTTGCTGCCTATTTCACAGTAAAAGCAGAAAGTGGCAAAATCTGCAGGACAGAGAGATAGAAAGAGTATATAAAGAAGAAATGTGATAAGTAGAAGAAATAAAAATGAAGAAAGTAAGAGGAACATGAGAAGAGATGCAAGGGAAAAAATATAATGTCATGATGGCAATAGCAAGAAAAATGAGAAAAAAGACCGAGCAATTTCATGAGTCGCAGACGAGTCCACAGCATACAAGAATAAACCTTATGATCTGTGCAAAGTTATTTTAAGCAAAGTTTTTGCTCCTGGCAGAATTGCTTCCTGGCGTGCACAGCAAAAGACGGGGTATAATTTAAACTTGAGACTTTTCATGCCACGGAATGTGGATTGTGAAAATGTGTATCACTTCCAAGGCAATTTCGTAAAGTCAGTCCGATCATTAGTATATGTGATGGGTCTTCAGAAAGTTCATGGGGACATTCGTACTATCTTTTAATTTTATTTTCCACAAACTTAACATCATATTAATTGCCTGGCTGCTTCAGGTCCAATACTGAAAATGCAATGTCAGTAAAAACCAAAAGGACATGTGTATCTAGGTTAGATATGATCTTTGGGGAAAAATAATTAGAATTCCCGCAATGGACTTACCACCTACATGCAGAGACTTGAAAGTGGAATAAAAGATCATGGAGAAAACCCGCTAGTAGAGTCTAATTCATTGCTTTGGCTTCTTCCTAAGAATCTGGTTAAAGACTCCCTTTTCTGTCCTCAGTGCACCTACGTGGAAAACTTTCGTTGGAATTTTGGGGTCTACAGCATCCTTTGCTCATGAGAAATTCATTCCTGAGCTTCCAAGAGATCTATGACACTGAGTAGAAAATTGCAGCCTTCTTTCCAGGACTGAGTGAGGCAATTAAGAAGAAATAGGGTTTTGTGTCATGTCTCTTAACTTTGTCTCATTAGTCGTGCCTCTCTACCAGCCCGTACCAGGTCTGGGAGAGATGTACATGGGTCCCCAAAGCAATTACGTTACAAATTAAAATTCTGGAATAGAGATCAAGTGCTGTAGTTTTACCATGAGTGATATTGGAGGATAGCACAGCAATGCATGCTAAATAAATAATGAGCATTCTTATGACACAAGCATTCCATTTTTGTCTCTTATATGCTTGTCCTGATAGAGATGAGCACATGGGAAGGAGAAGTACACCACTCAGATCACTGGTCAACAGCCTGTGAAGGACTGAACCACCATCACGTGAGAACGGAAATGCATCCTGCTCCAATTCAGCTTTGATATAACTGCAGCCCCATCGGTCACACCTTGATTCCGTGGTATAAAATGCTCTCAGGATTAAAATATAAAGAACGAAATTCTGCCATTTGCAGCAACGTGGATGAGTCTGGAGAAAATCATGTTAAGTGAAATAAGCCTGACAAAGAAGCAGAAATGCTGCATGTTCTTACTCATAATTGGCTGCTAGGAAGGAAGGAAGGGAGCGAAGGAGGAAGGAAGGAATAAAGGAAAGAAAGAAAAGACCACAACAGTATGTTGAACTTTCAGAAGGAGAGAACAAACCTAAGGATACTAGAGATGGAGGGGATGGGAGGGAAGAGGTTTGAGAAATGATAGGTCAGGCAAAGGGCATAAAGAAATATCATGATTTGTAAAAATGAATATGCTAATAATAACTAAACATTTTAAATTTTTTAAAAAAGTTCAATTATACCTGGTCTTTTGCTCCACAGCCTCGTGAGGGACTCTGATTCTGAGGACCAGCTCAGCCTAGCCCACATTTCTGACTCAGAGAACATAAGGGTGATCGATGTGTGTTGTTTGAAACCAATAAGTTTTGGGGCAATTTGTTACACAGCAGTTGGTAACTGATACATGTTCAGATGGGTCTTTCAGATCTAGTCCTAAGGTTGGAGAAGCTGGGCAGAGGGATGGGTATTTTTAATTTTGGTAGTTATTGGCAAAGTGGTAGATACAGTTCAATTACCCTTTCTCACCCACTGGCCCTGACTAATGCAGATCAGCATCATGCTAGAGGCTGCCTTTTACATGAATCCTCTTGCAAATGAGTTCACATGTCCAGACATTAAAAGGGGTTTCTTCTCAGTTCCTTTCTAGGAATGTCTATTGTGTTGACATAGAGAAATAATTGCCTCCAATTGGCTTCTCTTACCTGTGATTTTTCAGGTAACTCATGTTCTCTTTCCTTTTTGCTGGTGGGTCTGGACCAGAAAAAGCCTAAAACACAGGACAACATTGTCTTCAATCTATTACGTAGTGTCAATGATAATACAGTCACGTGTCGCTGAACTGCAGGGACACATTCTGAGATATCCATCAGGTGACTTTGTCAGTGGGTGAACTTCATAGGGTGTGCTTACATAACCCTACCTGGTACAGCTTACTACACACCTAGACTATATGGTACTGCTCCTCAGCTACAAACCTGTACAGCATGTTGCTGTCCTGAATACTGCAGGCACTGGTAACACAATGGTATTTGTGTATCTACGTGTATCTAGATGTAGAAAAAGTACAGTAAAAATATGGTATAAAAGATAAAAACAGGTGCAGCTGTATAGGGCACTTACCACGCATGGAGCTTGCAGAACTAGAAGTTGCTCTGTGTGAGTCAGTGACTGAGTGTGAGAGAACGTGAGGGTCTAGGACATTACTGTACACTACTGCACTGTAGATGTAATGCACACTGTACAGTTAAGCTACATTGTACTTACAAAGAAATAAAGCAATTTGCTACAATGTTACAATGGCTATGACATCACTAGGCAATAGGAATTTTTCAGCTTCATTATAATTTTATGGGACCACCTTCACATATCCAGTTCGTTATTGACCAAAACATCATTATATAGCAAAAGACTATAATTACTAAGCAATAATATCTTACTCATACCTCATATGACTCCTTAGGTAGCCATAAGCTATTGGGTCCATTTTAAATACCTTATTTCTTGACATTATTATATGGAATCCTTATGATTTTTGTAAAAATTTCAAGCGTCTTTATAATCCTGACTTGCTGTCAGGATTCTCTAGTGTCCAGATGGAATGGCAGACAGGTCATATTTTTGTTGGCTGGGGGAGCTGGGGAAGGTGACTTACATCTCCGGGTGTGAGTTTTATTGTCTGTAAAATGAGGAAAATAACTATTCCAGGTCTGGTAGGATTGCTATGAGGTTTCAAATGAAAGAATATATTTAAAGTGGTTAGCACCAAGCCAGGCAGGCACAGGGTGAGTTATCAATAAATGGTTATCATTATTACAAATAAAAGATATAGTAGGCTTTTTGCTCTACATTCAAAAAGGGACACATACCCTCCTCCTGGAAGAAAGAAGGGTTCTCTTGCCAATTGTGTCTTGGTTTGCTGAAGGAATGAAGTTGGGCGTAATGGGTTGGGGGCTGGGGGGGAGTCTTTGCTCATTTGAAAAATTTTCGGTGACTTGAGAAACCATCTCAGTTCACCTGCATTTGGTCCCTGTTTGTTTCCTGATTCTCACGTTGGCGATTGTTTTTATATAAATGATAATTATCCAATCTCTGGCGTGAGGGACCCATAAGAAGCTTGAGTGGTTTGGGCAAGTTTTCTGTAGCTCTGTTTCCCTGTCAACAAAGTGAGTCCATTGGTGTCTGCAATTGTTGTGACAACATTTATTGCCAATGGACTCTTTGTGGACTTAAGAACTGACCACAGAGGACAGAGAGTTTAGGAGGCATGTCAGGCCACTCTAGTCTCACTTGCCCTGGTTTCCCATGAGCTATCTCTGGAGACAAAATACTACTTCGTTTCCAGACTGTCTGGATTCATCCTTTTGGTGTAGGTTCCATGCTGATTTTCAGTTACTCCAGTGTGGTCTCCGCCACCTGTTCAGGCACGGAGTTTTGCTCTTCAGCCTTGGGTCTTGGCTTTGGGTTCATCTTATGAGAACTCTGCAGTATCTACCCGTCACTACAATCACTGGAGACGTGGAGCTGGGTGTGTGGGGTCAGACCAGCACGGCCACAGGATCTTTATTCAACCATAAGATCTCATGTGTACTTACATATGTCCGTGCATGGACTAAATCAGTCCAATGATGTACTATTTATTTATATCGTTTTTAATAAACATGAACTCAGAGACAGTGATCTCTTGGAGTGTGATTCTTGACTGGAGAATGATTCTGTGCCTAGGGAATGCTTGGCAGTGTCTGGAGACATTTTTGGTGGTCAAGACTGGGGGTCTGGGGTGCTACTGGCTTTGAGCGGGTGGTGTTCAGGGACAGACACTGCTCAGCATCTTACAGTGCACATGACAGCACCCCACAGCAAAGGGTTAACCAGCGCTAGATGTCAATTCGGCTCAGACTGAGAAACGCTGGTCTCTTTTGCAAATTGGTAAGGAGGGACTGTGTATAGACATCCAAACCACTTTGTGAAGTATTATGTGACGGTTTGTGAAATTTATTACATCTCAAATTAAACACTATTATCATTATTATTATTTCAGTGTGGTCCTGCCAGCTTGACTCCTCACAGATGACAAAGTTCATTGAGCTCTCTGTCACCAACTTTCAGCTGCCTTCAGTGGCCAGGCCGTGCCTGTTTTATGCACAGTAGAAAGACAGTGCAGAGCAAAGTGGCCACCAGCTCCCCAAAGTTTGGATGCAGGTCTCCTCCTTCAAGATTTCCTCCTGACTCATCGTCAGCAGTGAACAGCATTAAGTACTTCGTAGGCACCTAAATACTCTTGAATGCATGAATGAGAGAGAAATGCACAGTGCAAGAGCAATGAGCACTTTCCCTGTGTCTGACCTTCCATGTGTGTGCAGCTGGTAGACATCAGACGAGCTATGCAAAGGAGATGGAAGGTCAGGCTTAGCAGTCCAGTGAAGGGGTTTGCGTTGTGCACAAAACAAGACCTCAGGGCAAGTTCCACGATCCAGTTCTCAGAGACAGTGGGAAGCTCCATATTCACTTCACAGCCATCTGTTTTCACTGCTTCCTCTTTACACCCCTAGGGAGAGAGGGATTCCCATTCTAGGGTTTAGAGAAAGGCCAAATGCCAACCATCACTAGACCAAAAAGATGGGCAGCAGTTTATCAGCCATATGTGGTCACAGCTCAGGAGATGAGGCTCCACCTGCCAGGCACAGCTATGTGGTGCTTGCATAGGGCATCAGAGTGAACCCTCAAGGGCTGGTAGGCAGGCTTTGTAGGAACAAAAGGGTGAGGTGGCCCCTGGTTCTCATGGAATGGTGTGATAGGCTCACTTGAAAAATTTCAATTAGCAAGGAAATGAAGCCCCCTACTCAGGGATGGGCAGAAACTTCATGGGGCCTGTGATACAGAGGGTTGTTTGGCAAGGGGACCTTATCTGTGGAAGCAGAGTGGGAAATGCGACAGCACGTTATGACACTCAAGTCCGTCCCAGCTTTCCCTAGAAGCAAAGGCACACATCATATGGGGCCTTCAATCCTAAGCCCACACCATCCTTACCCACCACCGCCTCTTTGAAATATGGTACACACACTGAATCTCAGTTCTTAGAGGCCGACAAAATGTTATCTAGTCAACATTTCTAGAGTTTGATGTTCAGAGGAGAGAAATGTGAGTACGAGAAGCTTAAAACATAAAAGCAACAAGAGAATTGATACAAGGTCGACGCTGGGATGGAGATTTTCCTGGAGCTCCGCAGAAGACACCCAACAGTTCTTGCCCATGGTGATGTCTCCAGTAGCAGAGGACCTACGAGTCTTTCTTTCTTTGTCTAGTGGGTTTGCCTCACATCTCACAGTTGGAGAGTGCAACCGGCCACCACGTCCAGGAGCAAGTTACTTCAACTCTCTGAGTCCTCTTGAGATGGTGCTATGTATAAGGATTCAACGGAGCAGGGGACAACAGACACCCATTCCCCCGAATCTGGTCTTCAGCTGAAGCTTTTTCATAAAGTCTTAGACGCAGAAGAACCTTGTAAGAGCAGGTCTGTGCGGTGAGTTAGAAATCACACAACCTTACCAACAAGAGACGGGCTTCATTTCCTGAAAACAAAACGAAACAGAAAAACTCCCAGAAGACAGACCTCTCATGTCTTTTGGGGAGGCATAAATTCCTTGGCTAAACCCAGTAGTCAGAGAATGCAGATAATAACGTTTCCACGTCGTTCCTCACTGTGGGGAGGTATGAATGAGTCTGCTTTCTGTCTCTGATAACAGAATACCCGAAACTGGGTAAGGCATAAGGCAATGAAATTCGTATCTTATAGTTTGGGTGGCCAGGAAGTCCAAAGTCAGGGGGTGCATCTGCTGACGGCCTTGCTCTTGCAGTGGGGCCACACTCTTCTTTGACTGTGTTTGCAGCATACTGACTTAACTCTGCTCCTGCCCCATATTTCGGTGGGAAAGAATGTCTTTTAAAAACGTGTTTTGTGTTATTGTCACGTATCACCCCCTTCTCCCTGTTTGTAAGTATCGTGCATTAATTAACATTTTATGTTCTCTAGAGGAAAAAGAAACGTGCCTCTGTTGTCCTCTGCCCGAAGTTCACGGCAGCCTTGGTAAAAAAATGACAATCTGCTCGGGTAATTATTCATCCAACATCTGTAACACTGTGAAACATTTGATGAAATATATCTGTGTATGCAAAAGGTTAGCCATTTTTATAATTTTTTTACAAAAGCTTTATGCAGCTTCCACCTGAGCCACACAATGTACCTGAAACCAGCTCTTTCAACCTCACGGGTACATGTTATTAAGGTTAAATTGAACCACCTGTATCTGCCACTCTTTGATTACTGCAGACCTTTAAAAATGGAAGGTGCTTCTTGCAATGACAAAATTAGAAAGAAAATGAATAGAATAGTGGCTGCCAGGGTTGAGGGGAAGGTAGAAGTTGCTGAATCTATTCGAGATGACATCGGGGAGCCTCACGATGGAGCTGTTCTGTACCTTCCAGGTGGTGGCATCCCACAAGCGTACACACACGATAAAATTGCATCAGACTAAACACACATGCTCACAAATGGGTATGAGCAAAATTGAAGAGACCTGAAGAAGATGTATAGATTGTATCCGCATCAGTATCCTGGTTGTGATGTGGCACAGCTTTGCAAGCTCTTACCGTTTGTGAGAAACCGGGTAAAGGTTACAAGGAATCTCTGCACATTATTTCTTACAAATGCATGTGAATCTACCATGATCTCAACATAAAAAGATGTTAAAAAAAGAGAGAGACAGGAATAATAAATCAGCAGCTCTACAAAGGTACTTCAAAAAGTTTGTGAAAAAATTTGTACTGCTTTTTAATTCTATTTTTCCGCACTGTTTGAAGTACCCTTATGTATGTATGGATAGCTGAATCAACTAAGTTGAGTTTAAGTAATTTGTCCAAATAGAGTAACACCAAATGACTTAGAAATTTGCACCCAAAATTGTCTGCTTCCAAACCCATATTTTGATCTATTTTTTCTTAATTGACGTGATAATCATGTATATGTATGGGCTATGATGCAATAACTGGTCTCACCTTGTTGCAAGTTGGATTTCCAAACCCAGTTTTCCCTTCCTGGTGGGCGGTAAAAACAGGAGGGTGGGGAAGGTGTGGATTGAGTTCCAGGTGTGAGGAGACAGGTGCCAGAGGGACCAGGCAGGAGGAAAGGAGCAAAGGAAACCTTGCCCTCACCTGGACTCCATTGGGGAGTAGATATGGAAAAAGTTGATGTTTCCAAGGGGGCCCACTCACCTCTGCACCCAAGGCAGCCCGTCTAGCGTGGGGCTAGCCACAAAGCAAGGAATGCCATCAAGGGCACATCCCATCTTAGTGTTTCTGCATGCAGCATAAAGAAAAACATTCACCCATCATTGACGACGACAGTAACTTTAGAGACACAAGGCTGAAAAACGGAATTTGATCATACCCCAATATTTTTCATAGACCCAAAAAGCATCGCGGAGTGGGGTAATGGCCACTCACCTACCTTGGTTTAGGAGACTTTTCTTGGTTGCTTGTCTGCAAGGCCAAAAGGCAAATATTTCTTTGGAAGCTTTTAATATGTAACTTACACACGGTAATATCTAACCAGGCCGAACGGTGGCTGAATGCTTCAACCCATCCCAGATGCTATAAAAAAATATTTTTCCTCTTCTTATGTTAATGAGACCTTAGTTATAAAACTCAGTCCATCTGAGTGGCATTTCAAATGTGAGCCTTTTTTTCTTTTCCACATAACTAGTTAGAGATTGAACTTTATACACAGGCCTGGTTGTCCTTAACTACACTTAGGACATCCCTAATAATGTGTTTCTTATGAAAGCTTGCAAAACAAGCTAGTAAATTCAGTATCAAAAGAAGGTAGACAGAATTGGGTCACAGTAAAATACTTGCCAACCCTTTGCCAGTTGAGAGACCGGAAAAAAAAAAAAAATGTGCTGCTGTTATGAGCCCACAAAAATAGCCAACAGTGTTTATGAAAATAACTATGTCATTAAATTCACCTGACTAAAGTATACAACGTAAAGTAAATTTACCAAAATTTGCAAGCTTCTCCCTAATCTAATTTTAGAATGTTTCCATGGCTCCAATAGGATTTCCCGTGCCCACTTATACAGTTCATCCATATTCCCCACCCCAGCCCAAGACAACCACTAATCTATTTTCTGTATCTACAGACTTATCTTTTCACAAAATTAGAATTTCACAAAAATGGAATTATACACTATGTGGGCTTTTCTATCCGGCTTCTTTCACTTATATATTTTTTTGAGGTTCATCCATGTGGAACCATGCGGCAGAGAAACTTTTTACGGCTGAATAATATCCCATTTCATGGAGAGACCACATTTTGTTTATCCATTGATCTGTGGTTGTACCCTTGGGTTATTTTTACATTTTGGCTATGGCGAAGAGTGCTGCTGTGTACAAGCTTTTGTGTGGACATATCTTCTTTTTGATTTCTCTTGGTTGTATACCTAAGAGTGGACTAGCTGAGTCCTAGGATAATTCTGTGCTTAGCATTTTGGGTAACTCCCAAACTATCTCCCATAGCAGCTGCAACTTTCTTAACCTGGATTTGTCTATATTGTCACCAATACCTGCCCTTATCTGTCTTTTTTATTCGAGCTGTCCTTGCGAGTGTGAGGTGGTATCTCATGGTGGTTTTGATTTGCATTTCTCTAATATCTAATGACATTGAGCATCTGTTCTTCTGTTTATTGTCCATTCGTATTTCCTTCAGTAAAATGCCTGTTTGCATCTTTCGTTGATTTATTAATTAGATTGTTTGGGTTTTTGTTATGGGGTTGAGTACCAATTTGCAAATATTTTTTGGCAGTCTGTGGCTTATCTTTTCTTTTTTTTTTTTTCCTTTTACTTATTTTTCTGGATGAGTTAATTTTTTTCATTGTACATGTTTATTGGGTACAGTTTTTTGTTTCAATACGTGCAGATGTTGTATAATGATCCAATTAGAATAGTTAGCATATCTATCATTTGTTTGTGGTTATAACATTCAAGATCCTTTTCTCTCACTATCTTGAAATATACAATATTACTAGCTATAGTCACCCTAGAGCACCAGAATTTTTCAATGCTGTTCTTTAAAGCCTAAAAAATTTGAAATTTGATAAAAGCTTACTTATCAAGTTGTTGTTTTAATAGATCGGGCTTTTGGTTTCTCTAAAAAGGCTTTTTCTAAACCAAGATGACGACAACTTTCTCCTGTGTTTCCTTCTGTAAGCTTTGCAGAGTTAGCACTTATATTTGGGTCTATAATCCGCTTCGTGTTCGTTTTTGTGCACGGTATGAAAAAGGGTCTCGGTGCATCTCCGTGCATATGAACACCCAAAAGTAACACAGCACGTATCGAACATTCAGTTTGACTTCTAAGAGGCTAATATCTGAGACCAGCCCGAACTATGATGTCCCCTCTGCAAAATGTCCCCAGTTTGGACATTTCTGTGGACTGCCCTGACCCTACACATACTCCTTCTCATGCAGCGCTTTCATTTAAAAGCCCAGGACAGAGTGAAGAATAGAAAGAAAAGACATGCCACCTGGAACTAGGGACTCGGAAAGCTGGTTTCAGGGTGGCTCAGGCAGCTATTGAGGGGGTGCGGGGAACAGTCTTATCTCTTGAGTCACATAGTGAAGCTGGCCTGTGTAACCAGTTAAGCCGGTTGCAAATATTCAAATGCTAAGAAGCAGATGCTGGGGTCACCAAAGGAGTTCTGAACTTTAACCAGCCTATCATCAATCCCCCTGCCCTTATCTTATCCAAGAGTCAAAGACCAGACTTGCAGGCCTCCACGGAGATAAGAGGGGGTCTCTCCAGTCCAGCCTTAAGTCAACTCTCTCCTTCACATGCTCGGGGCCCAGCCCTCCTTATCAGAGTCCTGGGGCTCCAGCCCTGTTTCCTTCCTGTCTAGGTCTCTCTCTGTTCTCCTCCAGTCACATACCTGCTGCACCCCTGCCTGGTATACTTGGGGCTGGTTTTGCAATGCAGTACTAGGGAAGTGCATAAAAATAAATGATGCAAGAGTTAAATACTGACAGCGTTAGGTGACCGGGAGAGGTGCCAGGATCTCTGCTTGGCCAGACCACAGTCAGGCTCCTTAGCCTTCTCTTAGGTCCACTTGTGCATGACCTTGTAAAATCTACTTTAGCTAGAACCTGCTAAGTCACTTTAGATAGAATCCCCCAAATATCGATCGCCCTCGATATTTGTTCCTCGTCCTCCACCGTCTCCCAGGTGACGTCTGGTAATGCTGGCTTATCTTCAGGTACAATCTTGTTGGGTCGGTTTAGCCAGAGTCCCCCTCACCCCTGATGTTTCCTCTGGGCGATTTCCCATCCACTGACACCACCCTGCTCCAGGCTATAAATCCGCACTTGCTGCTGTGTTCACAGTTGAGTGCAGTCTCTGTCCCCAACTGCAGGACCCCGTTGTCCTGGTGCCTGCCCCTATCACAACGGTCTGAATAAAGTCTCCCTTATCGTGCTTTAACAAGTATCACTGAATCATTTTTTTTCTTCACAGAGTTTTGACTCAAAAGTGACCTAACTCACAAGGAGCCAGACAAGAAAGTTTTAAAGGATGTTAAAAAAAAAAAAAAAGCCCAAAGGTTTTCGTATTTTTCTTTTTCTTTTTTTCTTTTTGCAGAAATCCCAGCTGTTGATAAGTCAGGCTGAACTTCAAACATGGAAGCATATCTGATGCAATTATTGGGTCTACAGGTGTGTGAGAAAAATTGAGGTTTTTAAAGAAGAAGACAGAGAAGATGGGCGTTCAAGGGTCTGTTTATTAATTCTGCATTTTGTTTTTCTTTTTGAGCATGTTCTCTAAGTGAGGAAAGTGCTGCGTTTTCTGAAAACAAAGACAAAATCATGTCATTCCTGTTTTCCAGTTGCTCGCAAGGGAGCAAGAAGATGGTATTTACCCTACAGAGATATGAGCTGCAGTGGGGCCTTGGGACAGAGGATGACGTGTTTTTTGTTTGTTCGCTTTTTGGCAAACATCACAGTGGATTTTCTCTATCTTTTTTTTTTTTTAAATTTCTTTGTTTATTTTTTTAGCTCCCCCTTACAAGTGAGGGCTGTGGTATTTTTCTTTCTGTGTCTGGCTTGTTTCACGTAACATAATTTTCTCCAAGCTCATCCATGTGGCCGTTGATGGTAGGATTTCATTCTTTTTTTATGGCTGAGTAGTATTCCATTGTGTATATACACCTGAGCTTCTTCTTTTTTCTTAACAGAGTACGGCATTGAAATCGGTCAAAACACAAACACTTAAGAGCAACTTATATTAAATTAGAATTAGAAAGGTACCACATGGGTGAAGATTGGTATTTGATTGCTGTATTGGTATTTGATTGTACATATCTGTGGGGTACAGTGTTGATATCAACACCTGTGTGCAATATGTGATGCTCTAATCAGGATAATTAGTGTACTCAACATTACAAAATGTAATTATTTTTTGTGGCCCTTTACCAATTTCTTGCTAATCCCCCTCCCTTTCTCCCTTTCCCACCTCTAGTGGCCTCAGTTCTGGTCTCTCCATTTGAAAGTTCAACATATTATTATGATTGCTGTATCTTTCTTATTTCTAAAGTTGTTCAATTTTTCAGCTTCCACTTATGAGTGAGGACATGTGTTATTTCTCTTTCTGTGCCTGGCTTATTGTACATAATTTTCTCTAAGTATATATACCACATTTTCCTATCCAGTCATCCATCAATGGACATTTAGGTTGGTTTGAACTCTTGGCTGTTGTAAAGGGAGCTGCAATGCACATGGGAGTGCAGGTATGAAAATGATGTATTCTTCCTGGGGCTGCTTTTAAACACAGGCCGTCTTCCTAGGTGGCTTTATCTGAAGGCAGGCGAATTATTCCTTTCTTGGAGGGCTGAGAAGAGAGGGTCCTTTGACATCAGAAAGTCTGAGCAGAGCAGAGATGCATCTGGAGGTCAGAGAATGTTGTCTGGGTCAGGTGTCCCTGTGCGCAAAGGTGAGGTCTGCAAGGGATATCCCCATCCATGCAGGGAGGGCATAAGACCTCAGAGACCCCGTGTTCTTGTGCTCATTTGTGAAGAGGTCATGGCCACAAGCATCTGCAGAAGTGTCTAGAGGGGCAGGTAGACAGTGATGCTGAAATAGAAACACGATTTGGACTCTAACTGCACCTGCTCTTCCTGGGCGAATCAGGACTTGGGGCAGATGCGTGAAGGCAATGAATGGGTTTCCTGGGGCTGCTGTAATAGACGACAGCAAACGTAGTGCTATAACACACAAAACTCCTGTCACAGTTCTGGAAACTAGATGTCTCACTGGGTTGAAGTGAAGGTGTAGGCAGGGTTGGTTCCTCCTGGAGACTGTGGGGGAGAATCTGTTTTCTTGCCTTTCCAGCTTCCAGAGGCCATGGGAATTCCTTGATTTGTGGTCCTTCCCTCCATCTTCAAAGAGCATCACTCGGATTTCTATTTTCATCACTGCATCTCCTCCTTTTCTCTCTGACCCCCCACCTTCCTCATACGAAGACCCTTGTGATGACATGGGCCAACTGGTTAATCCAGGCTCATCCCCTCATTGTGAGTCTCTTAACTGCATGACTTCTGCAAAGTCTGTCTTGCCATCTAAGGTCACATTCTTATGGGTTGCACTGTATTTCCTGTCCCCAAAATTCATATGTTGAAGACCTCTTCTCCTGGTACCTGTGAACAGGATCTTATTTGCAAAAGGGTCTTTGCAGAATTGGAAGCTTCCAGGACTCTCAAATCCAGGCCAGGCAGGGTGGCAATAAGCTGTGTTCTGTCAGTCAACACAAGTCATAGGTTCAGCCCACATCCATGGAAAGAGAGTACACTCGACCTCCTGATGGACTCACTTGGAAGGTCACAGGAGGACTCGGTGGCCACTTTTAGACGTGTACCATGTCCAGATTTCAACCTACAGAAAGGTCCAGGCTAGTCAATTGAAGCTGGCTCAAGACCACTCCCTTGAAGTGTGGGCTCACCAGCTTGAATGTCCCCTCAAACTCACTGAAACTCGATCACCATTGTAACAGTGTTAAGACGGTGGGAAATCCAACTACGGGGTTTGAAAGATGGGGCCTTTAAGAGGGGATTGGGTCATGAGGACCACACCCTCACGCATGGATTCATCCATTTGTGAAATAACGAGTTAATGGTTTTATGAGTTACCATGGGAGTGGCAGTCATGGCTTTATAAAGACAGCAGTCGAGCACATTATTTATTACACTCTTGCCGTCTTTGCCATGTGAAAACCTGCATTGCCTTGGGACTCTGCAGAGTTCCCACCAAGAAGAAGACCCTCACCAGAGGAAGCCCTTGGACTTTGGACTTCTCAGCCTCCAAAACTGTAAAAAAATAAATTTCATTTCCTTACGAATTACCCAGTTTCAGGTATTCTGTTATAAGCAACAGAAAACGAACTAATACACCAAGAACCTTTAGTGAACTGAAAGGATCCTTTCTCCTTCCTGCTGCCTGGAATGTCTATGTGCTGTCCGGAGCTGCGGCAGCTGTCTTGACACCATGAGGCCAAGTCTCCATGCTAATGACAGACCAGAAAGCTGGAAAGAGCCTGGAGTGCTGGGCTGCTTCCCTCTGAGCCTCCTATTACCTAAGAAAGAACACACCCTTCTCCTGTTTAAGGTGTTTTTATTCTCAGTCTCCTTCACTTGTCTCTATAACAAGGGCTTGTGACAATGATTTAGGTTTTCCAAAAGTCGAGCATTTGGGTTGTTTAGTCTTCTCCCCATGAGCAAGGAAGAGCAAAACCTGGTCAGGTGCTTCAAAGCTGGGGCGAGGAGGTGGGAGGAGGATTTGGGATGGGGAATACGTACAAACACATGAAACCATGTAGTGAAAATCTATGAGATTTTATTCAGAGCTTCTGTTCCATCGTTGGCGTAAAGATGCATTTGATTCCCCAGAAATCCCACCATCCTATCTGTGGAGTGGTCCACAGAACCAGCCAGATGCAACTTAATTGCCTCAACTATCCAGACCAGCGGCTTAGGTTTAGGTTGACTTAAATCCCTTTTACGTTCACTTTTAAAGATCAAATAAGGGGCGAGGAAAAGCCTCCACAACTCTGGCGAGGCACGTCGGGACCCTCTTAGCAAGTCCTAAGGAACCGATGATATATACTTGTGTCTTTCTTATAGGGAAGCTTTAAGAGATCAAAATCCACAGCAGTTTTTATCGAACACCACGGAATTCTTAGAATGTGATCGGTTTGAACGTTTCAAGTGAGAGATTTGTTTTAAGGGGTTTGTTCAACACCATGCCGAGCAGAATAAAAGATGAGACAGCTTTTAGTGACCCTCCCCCCAGCCCGCACACTCCATGGATGCTTCTATTTTACTGTTTGAAGGTTGTGCTTGGTCCTGTTTATGCTCCGGGTCTTTCTCCAGCTGTCTCTCTTGCCTCAGATTCCTTCTGGCTTCAAGTTTTCAGCCAACAAATGTCCCTTTAGGATTTGGGCATGGAGAGCTGGGGGAGAAAGGGTCCACCTGCCCTTTCTGAGCTGGCAGGGCTGCCTCAGTTCTCCCCAAGACCCTCACCCCTGCAGGCAGTCCCTGCTATTCCTCTCTCTGGATTCCAGAAGCCTCCATGCCTACGTGTGGTGATGACTTCCTACCTTCCCATCCCAGGTCCCTGCAATGCCAATCTCGTTGGTACGTGGTAGTGAATGATCCCTTCCCTAGATGCACCATAGTCTCCCCTTTGACTACCCCCCAATAGTGGACTCAGAGACAGTGCAATATCCACCAGGATGGGGAGCTGGGGGCAGGGGCTCCCAGCTGTGGGGTGAGTTAGGGTTACACCTGCATTACTGAGCCACCAGGGTGGGTGTGAGGATGAGACACAGCAAGATTTATTTAAATAACACACTGGTCAAATATGAGGTATTTGAAGAATGCCTGTGGCCTTCCTCGTGTATGGTTGGTCCTTTGTCTGAGGTTAACTCCTTCCATCCAGACATTTCTGCTCATTTTCCAGGAAGAAAGCACTGGCTGTAAGATGTGCTTGAAAGCTGAACAAGATAAAGTCACTTAAATTAGCCAAAAAAGTGGTGCATCTGAAACCTTAGACAACTTAATCTCTTTCCTTCCTGCTGACCGGCATAATCCTGATTTCATTCTGGGCAGCAAGGTGCCCACCCGAAAGGACTGCATGTCTCAATTTCCAGTTGTTTCTATGGATGACTGTGGGAAGCAGAACTTGTGGGTTGGGGCTTCCAAATAATCTCCCTTCACAGGGACTGACTTAGGGGTGATGAATGACCTTTTGCTCTTGCCCTTCCTGCTGCCTGGAATGTCAATATGAGGTCTGGAGCTGTGGCAGCCATTATGACACCATGAGGCAAACTCTTCATGCTCATGAGAATAAAGTAGGGAGTTGCAAAGAGCCTGGAGCCCTGGGATGCTTCCATCTGAGCTTCCTGTTACCTGGCAGAGAATGCACCCTTGCCTTGATTAAGGCCTTCTGATTCTCATTATCTGTTAACAGCAGCACAAAGCAATTCCTAACTGATGCACTACAGACACATAAAAGTGACCCTAATGTGTGGGAAAGGAGTCAAACTCTTGAGATCAAGGACTTGTCACCCCAAGAGCAGGAGACAGAGCCACTTTAACTTTCCTCTGTTATCTGAAAAACAGTAGTTGTGGGTACCTTTGCCTGTCATTTTGTGAGGCTGTTCTTGTAGGTGATGAAATCTCAAGTGTGCTTTAAGATCAATGAGTAAGAAAATCAGGCATCTGTCATATGATACCCCCAAGCTTTGAAAAGGAGGAGGAAGGGACATTATTGGGTGTCTACTAGGAGGTCCTCATTCCACTGATAGAAAAACTGAGACCCACTCACCATCCAGGGCATGCTCCTCACAAGAAGGAAACAGAAGTCAATATCAACGTTGGAGAGTTTTTCTTTCAATCCAGTCATGCTCTCTTGGGTCCTCCCTTACAGTCCTGGCCTATCTGGGGACCTGCTCCTGTCCTCATGGCATGAGCAAAACGGGAAGTGTCCACAGCATGGCTGCAGCCATGGCTTCCACAGGATGTTGCTCCCAGAAAACTGCTGGGGCACAGGACTCAGGGTCTGCCGGTGCTCTGCCACAGCCTCGTCCACCCTTGCGATCACTGTGTGGTACAGAGGTTCAGATGCAGGAGACAGGGGTCGTGCTTCAGCAGGGTCCAAGGAGAGGTCAAAGAGCAAAGGAGGGCTGTGATGGGTCACACCCTCCCCGGAGCACGGGCAGACACCTCGGCTGTAGCAGGCCCCTGCTCCCTCGGGGTGGAACTGTGGTGTCGTGTAATGGACCTTCCAGACTCTTCCACCTGGATGCAAACAATAAAGTAGTCAGAGCAGCAGAAATCTGCTCAGGTGTGGACATATGACCCAAGTGTGAACACCTGACCCTGGTGTGGGTAGCTGCCCCAGGTCTCATTACTGTGGAATCAGCACCAACATCTCATGTTAGATATAAAGTGGAGAGAAGGATACAAGGCTGTTTAGGCAATTACAACCTCCATGTTGCCAAATCAGAGCATGCATGTGTGTGTGCATGTGCATGTGTGTGTGTGCCCCAGGCAGAGAGTCAAGCGACTCATTCCAAAGTGTTCCATGGGGCTACTTTAGGGCATTAGGATCATCGATGCTATTAATTCCTTCTTACACTTTTCCCCTCTGTTTTCATTGTTCAACAACCCTGTATTCCTTTTATACACAGAAACAAGTATAATATTTCAAATAGCCTGGTTGGCAAAGGTTTTGCTATGTGCACAGGATGTCCACTTGGAGAAATCAGATGAGCAAGCCAATCAGAAGACGGCACAGTGTGGACCCAATGTAGTCCTTCCCTATAAACGTGGTCAAATGCCAGCTGTCACCCTCTTTGAGATATCAGACTGATTGTTCTCAGCTTGCAAGAGAAGAATTTGCTCTGTGACAGGGAATTTTCTGTGCCAATTTGGCCGGATCATGGTACCCAGATATGTGATGGAACACGAGTCTAGGTATAGCTGTGAAGGTCCTTTTTAGAAGAGATGAATAGTTAAATCAGCAGACTCTGAGTAAAGCAGATGACCCTCCATAATGTGGGTGGGCCTCGTCTAATCAGTTGAAGGCCTTAAGAAAAAAAGACTGAGGTCGCCCAAGGAAGAGGGAATTCTTCCTTCAGAAGACAGCATAGAAAACCTGCCTGTTTGCAGACTTCAGATGCAGGAGCGCAGCATCACATCCTGCCAGAATTTACAGGCTGCCTGCACGCCCTGCAAACTTCAGGCTTCTCAGCACACAACTGCATGAAACAATTCCTTAAAATCCGTCTACCTGTCTATATCTGTGAATATGTCTATCTGTCTGTCTATCTGTATCTATCTACCATCTACCCATCCATCTTTATCTATCTACCTATCCATCCATCTATCCATCTATCCACCTAATCTATCAATCTTCTATCTCTATTATCATCTGTCAATCATCTGTCTATTCTATCTACCTACCTACCTATTTATCCATCATCTATGTATTATTATCTACCTACCTACCATCTGTCTACCTATCTTCTATCTATGTATCTACCTATGTATCTATCAGGTATCTATGTATCTATTATGCGTCTATCCATCCATCCATCCGTTACACACACATCCTCTTGACTCTGTTTCCCTGGACAACCCTGTCTAACACAAGCCTGGTCTACAGCGGGGAAAGCATGTACTCACTGTCCTGGTACCAGCGTGCTGCGTGCAAATACTCCCCACAGTAATGAAACAGGAACTCGTGTGCCGAGTGCTTAGCAGCTCCTTGCAGCAAGGGAATCAGGCTGCGGCCGTCAATCACCCTGATTCGGCAGAGAAACCACAGGACAGAGTCAGACCAAGCCTCCCACAGAGAATTTTGTCTCTGGGAATAAAACCCCAAGACTGCAAGTGTGCGCCACGGATAGCAAATGCAGCAGAGATGAGCCATCTCCTCAATCACTGCTTAGACTGCAAGTTGCTTGGCAAGGTGCATGTTGTTATATTTTAAGACATGAAGTCAGTAAGTTTGGGGTTGTTTGTTACATGGTACTACCTAACTAGTATGCACAAGTGCACACATGCACATACACACACACACACACACACACACACACACACACACACACGCACACCATTGTGACCTCAGGTGTCCGCATAAAGTCTTCTTAAATAACGGCTGGACTTCCCACATCCCTAGATGGAGCATTCTCACTTTTTAATCGTTAAGAGATTCCAAGACACATTGTCAGTGTGTACAGAAGACTGGACTCTTCTCGTAAAAAATTTTTTATGTTAACTTTTAAAAGTCCTCAATCTGGAGTTTTCAAGATGGCGGCGGCTGTGGCGGCTGGTGCGGAGTAGCTGAGGTGGAAAAGGTGGCCACTGGGCCTCAGGCAGCCGGGAAACTTGTGGACCTTTCTCTGGCCATCTCTTAAGGGAGGACTGCTGCTGCTGGCCGGTCGTGGGGGCTCAACGCCACTTTGCCCCCGGCAGGAGAGGCTGCCTCATTTATAGGCAACAGCTTTGAAGTGTGGAGCAGGAAAAGAACTGATTCTTAGCTGCAAAAGTGAGTCTTGAAACAGGGAACACGGCGCCAGGGCTGCTGTGGATGCAGCCAGGATCCCGGAGGCTGGGGCCGCACTGAAGGCGGCCAGCTGCCCTATCCAGGATTCGAGGTTTCAGGCCGGCATTAAAGAAGACTCCTGGGAGCGCCCGAGTGGCGCCGCGACTGAACAGCCCGAGGCGGCAGCGCCGAGAACACGGAAGGCAACAAACCAGAGACAGAGCGAGCGCCCGACCTGGCACAGCACTGTGAGTGATCCCTGGCACAGCTCTGTTCGGGGGGTGGATGCCCATGCGGCTCCTGCCTGCACCACCAGGCCACTCACTGCCCCGGTGCTGCCTCCATTTTCCCAGGTGCGGGCAGCTCCGCCCTGCTCGGCCATCACTGAGCCCATTTGCTTGGCCTGGCGCGGGGCTTTCCGGACCCTGCGGGCCGACCTCCTCTCCCACTCCCTCCACGGTTCTCTGGCAGGGCTGGGGGTGTGGGGCGTCCCGACCAGTTTTGGGAGGGCTAGGAAGTACGGGCGGGCCGACTGTCACTCCACCACACCCTGGACTCCGGCCCCGGTAAACTTCCTGTTACTGGGAGGCAGATACCATCTCTGCGACCACCAGTTTGGAAAAAAGCCTAATGAATTTCTGGTTGGGAATAGTGTGGTAGGAGAGTTCCCAGGTCCGCTTGAACCTGCCGGAGAGCAGGCTGCAGGCGGGCACTAGACTCGGTTTATACCGGGGGGATACAAAGGTGAACAAGACCCGAGAAAGATCTACACAGTACTACAAAGGCACCCAGAGAGACTGGTCGTCTGTGCCTAGCAGAAACCTGGTAGACTTCCTGGGCGAGGCGGTGCTGAGCAGGGTCTTGAAGGCCCAGCTGATAGACGAGGGGTGCAGAAGACACGCCCCAGCCCAGCACAGTGTGCACAGAGGGGGGAGACGTGCGGCCAGGGAGGCGGAGACTCGACAGAAACCACACACCCTGTGGGGTCGCCACTGCACAATCCAACAGCCTGGGCCAGAGCACATGGAACAGGGAGAAGTCCAGCATGGGAAGTGAAAGCTCAACAGAGATCACACACCCTGTGGTACGTGATCCACCAGCCCAGCAGAGTCCAAGCTGACCAGAAAGGTGGATCTCCGGAGAAGCCCAAGACCCGAGGCAACCACACACACAAGACACTAGAGGCCAACTGAGCAGTCACGGCGGGAGCCATACCAAATTGGCAACCACAGCAACATCCTAGTTAGTCATTAGTCTTAAACCGGTGGACTGTGAAACCCCCTGCCACAATGAATAAACACCAAAAAAAAGACACCAGAAATACAAAAAATCAAGAAAGTACACCACCAAAAGTTAATAAATCTCATACTCTAGATCCTATAGAACAAGAAGCCCTTGAAATAACTGACAAGGAATTTCGAGTGATAATTCTAAGGAAACTGAATGAGATACAAGAAAACTCAGCTAGACATCATGATGAAATGAGGAAAAGTATACAGGATCTGAAAGAGGAAATATACAAGGAAATCAATGTCCTGAAAAAAAATGTAGCAGAACTTGCTGAACTGAAGAAGTTATTCAGCGAAATAAAAAACACAACGGAGAGTTTAACCAGCAGGCTTGTCGAAGTTGAAGAGAGAACCTCTGAACTTGAAGATGGGCTGTTTGAAATAACACAAGCAGACAAAAAGAAAGAAAAAAGAATCAAGGACATGGAAGAAAATCTGAGAGAGATATCAGACAACCTCAAGCGCTCAAATATCCGAGTCATGGGTATTCCAGAAGGGGAGGAAAATGGAGATTCCATTGAAAACATATTCAGCAAAATAGTGGCAGAAAACTTCCCAGGTATAGGAAAAATCACAGATCTTCAGATCCAGGAAGCTCAACGATCTCCAAACGTATTCAACCCAAAAAGGCCTTCTCCAAGACATGTCATAGTCAAATTGGCAAAACTCAGAGACAAAGAGAGAATCTTAAAAGCTGCAAGAGAGAAGCATCAAATCACCTATAAGGGAGCCCCAATCAGGTTAACATCAGACTTTTCATCACAAACCCTAAAAGCTAGAAAGGAATGGGATGATATTTTCAAAATACTAAAAGACAAAGATTGCCAGCCAAGAATACTCTACCCTGCAAGGCTATCCTTCCGAAATGAGGGGCAAATAGTATATTTCTCAGACAAACAAAAACTGCGGGAGTTCACTACCACAAGACCACCCTTACAAGAAATCCTCAAGGGAGTACTGGGTTTGGTTCCTGAAAAATAACTACCACTGCCATAAAAACCTAAGAAAAATCTAAACCCGCTAGTACAATAAAAATGGCATTCATGAAGAGAAAACAAGCTAACAAAAACACTATCTACAACCTAAGGAACCAACAAACAAAGAAACCAAACAGTAAATCAGAAAGCAAGGAACAAAAGACACCTAAGACAACCAAACAACCAATAAAATGCTAAGAATAAATCAACACCTTTCAATAACAACTCTTAATGTTAAAGGCTTAAATTCCCCAATTAAAAGACACAGACTGGCTGACTGGATCAAAAAGCAGGACCCAACTATATGCTGCCTACAAGAGACCCACCTCACCCATAAAGATTCACACAGACTAAGAGTGAAAGGATGGAAAAAGATTTACCATGCAAACAGAAAAGAAAAACGAGCTGGAGTGGCTATTCTTATATCTGACAAAATAGACTTTAAACTAAAAACCATAAAAAGAGACAATGAGGGACACTACTTAATGATAAAAGGACTGATCCATCAAGAAGACATAACAATCATAAATATGTACGCACCCAATGTTGGAGCAGCCAGATTTATAAAACAAACTCTATTAGACCTAAAGAAGGAAATAGACACTAATACCATAATAGCAGGGGACCTGAACACTCCACTGTCAATATTAGACAGATCATCTAGGCAAAGAATCAGTAGAGAAACACAAGATCTAAACAAGACTCTAGACCAATTGGAATTGGCAGATATCTACAGAACATTCCACCCAACAACCTCAGAATATTCATTCTTCTCATCAGCACATGGATCATTCTCCAAGATAGATCACATATTAGGTCACAAATCAAGTCTCAATAAATTCAAAAAAATTGGAATTATCCCATGTATCTTCTCAGACCACAATGGATTAAAACTAGAAATTAATAACAAACAAAACTCTGGAAACTATACAAACACATGGAAATTAAACAGCATTCTACTTAATGACATATGGGTCCAAGAAGAAATCAAGCAGGAAATCAAAAAGTTTATTGAAACTAATGAAAATAATGATACATCATACCAAAACCTGTGGGATACTGCAAAAGCAGTATTGAGGGGAAAATTTATTGCATTAAATGCTCACTTCAGAAGAATGGAAAGATGGCAAGTGAACAACCTAACACTTCACCTTAAAGAACTAGAAAAACAAGAACAATCCAATCCTAAAGTTAGCAGACGGAAAGAAATCATTAAGATCAGAGCAGAACTGAATGAAATTGAAAACCAAAAAACAATTCAAAAGATCAACGAATCAAAAAGTTGGTTTTTTGAAAAGATAAATAAAATTGACAAACCATTAGCATGGCTAACAAAAAAAAGAAGAGAGAAGACTCAAATAACAAAAATTAGAAATGAAAAAGGCGATATTACAACTGATTCATCTGAAATACAAGGAATCATTCGAGACTACTATAAACAACTATATGCCAACAAATTTGAAAATCTGGAGGAAATGGATAAATTTCTGGACACACACAAGCTCCCAAAACTGAACCGTGAAGACGTAGAAAATTTGAACAGACCAATAACAATAAAGGAGATTGAAGCTGTTATCAGAAGGCTCCCAACAAAGAAAAGCCCAGGACCTGATGGATTCACAGCAGAATTTTACCAAACATTCAAAGAGGAATTGACACCGATTCTTTACAAACTATTCCAAAAGATTGAAACGGACGCAAATCTCCCAAACTCATTCTATGAAGCAAACATCATCCTGATACCAAAACCAGGTAAAGATATAACCAAAAAGGAAAACTACAGGCCGATATCCTTGATGAATATAGATGCAAAAATCCTCACTAAATTACTAGCAAACAGAATACAGCAACACATACGAAAAATTATTCATCACGATCAAGTGGGATTCATCCCAGGGATGCAAGGTTGGTTCAACATACGCAAATCAATAAATGTGATACACCATATTAATAAACTCAAACACCAGGACCATATGATCATCTCTATAGATGCTGAAAAAGCATTTGATAAAGTTCAGCACTCATTCATGACAAAGACCCTCTATAAGTTAGGTATAGAGGGAAAGTATCTCAACATAATTAAAGCCATATATGCCAAACCCACTGCCAATATCATCCTGAATGGGGAAAAGCTGAAAGCTTTTCCTTTAAGAACAGGCACTAGACAAGGATGCCCACTCTCACCACTCCTATTCAACATAGTGTTGGAAGTACTAGCCAGAGCAATCAGAGAAGAGAAGGAAATAAAGGGCATCCAGATTGGAAAAGATGAAGTCAAACTGTCCCTGTTTGCAGATGACATGATCCTATATATCGAACAGCCTAAAACCTCTACAAAAAAACTGTTGGAATTGATAAATGATTTCAGCACAGTAGCAGGATACAAAATCAACACACAAAAATCAGTAGCATTTCTTTTCTCCAATAGTGAACATGCAGAAGGAGAAATCAAGAAAGCCTGCCCATTTACAATAGCCACCAAAAAAATAAAATACTTAGGAATTGAGTTAACCAAGGAGGTGAAAAATCTCTATAATGAGAACTACAAACCACTGCTGAGAGAAATTAGAGAGGAGACAAGAAGATGGAAAGATATTCCATGCTCTTGGATTGGAAGAATCAACATAGTGAAAATGTCCATACTACCCAAAGTGATATACAAATTCAATGCAATCCCCATCAAAATTCCAAAGACATTTTTCTCAGAAATGGAAAAAACTATTCAGACATTTATATGGAACAATAAAAGACCACGAATAGCCAAAGCCATGCTCAGCAAAAAAAATAAAGCTGGAGGCATAACACTACCTGACTTTAAGCTATACTACAAAGCTATAATAACCAAAACAGTATGGTACTGGCATAAAAACAGACACACTGACCAATGGAATAGAATAGAGAATCCAGAAATCAACCCACACACTTACTGCCATCTGATCTTTGACAAAGGCACCAAGCCTATTCACTGGGGAAGGGACTGCCTCTTCAGCAAGTGGTGCTGGGATAACTGGATATCCATATGCAGGAGAATGAAACTAGATCCATACCTCTCACCGTATACTAAAATCAACTCAAAATGGATTAAGGATTTAAATATACACCCTGAGACAATAAAACTTCTTAAAGAAAACATAGGGGAAACACTTCAGGAAATAGGACTGGGCACAGACTTCATGAATACGACCCCAAAAGCACGGGCAACCAAAGGAAAAATAAACAAATGGGATTATATCAAACTAAAAAGCTTCTGCACAGCAAAAGAAACAATTAAAAGAGTTAAAAGACAACCAACAGAGTGGGAGAAAATATTTGCAAAATATACATCTGACAAAGGATTAATATCCAGAATATATAAGGAACTCAAACAACTTTACAAGAAGAAAACAAGCAACCCAATTAAAAAATGGGCAAAAGAGCTAAGTAGGCATTTCTCTAAGGAAGATATCCAAATGGCCAACAGACATATGAAAAAATGCTCAACATCACTCAGCATCCGGGAAATGCAAATCAAAACCACATTGAGATACCATCTAACCCCAGTTAGGATGGCTAAAATCCAAAAGACTCTGAACGATAAATGCTGGCGAGGCTGCGGAGAAAAAGGAACTCTCATACATTGTTGGTGGGACTGCAAAATGGTGCAGCCTCTATGGAAAATGGTATGGAGGTTCCTTAAACAATTGCAAATAGATCTACCATACGACCCAGCCATCCCACTGTTGGGAATATACCCAGAGGAATGGAAATCATCAAGTCGAAGGTATACCTGTTCCCCAATGTTCATCGCAGCACTCTTTACAATAGCCAAGAGTTGGAACCAGCCCAAATGCCCATCATCAGATGAGTGGATACGGAAAATGTGGTACATCTACACAATGGAATACTACTCAGCTATAAAAACGAATGAAATACTGCCATTTGCAACAACATGGATGGACCTCGAGAGAATTATATTAAGTGAAACAAGTCAGGCACAGAAAGAGAAATACCACATGTTCTCACTTATTGGTGGAAGCTAAAAATTAATATATAAATTCACACACACACATACACACATACACACACAAACCGGGGGGGGGGGGGGATGAAGATATAACAACCAGAATTATTTGAAGTTGATACAACAAACAAACAGAAAGGACATGGTTGGGGGGGAGGGGGGGAGGGAGAAGGGAGGGAGGTTTTGGTGATGGGGAGCATTAATCAGCTACAATGTATATCGACAAAATAAAATTAAAAAAAAAATAAATAAATAACAAGATTTGCAGTATGCAATTAGTAGACTGTGGCCAAACTTTCAATAAAATAAAGACAACTTCCCTCTCTTTCAAAAAAAAAAATAAAAAAATAAAAAATAAAAATAAAAAAAATAAATAAAAGTCCTCAATCTGAATTTAATGCAGAAATACAGTAGCTTTCCTTCAAATGGTGAAATGCTTTTGGCCTGTTTTATGTTTTTTTCATTTTATGTTTTATTGTATTTTTTTATGTTTTTTAATGTCTTATTTTATGTTTTGTTATATGTTTTATGTTTTTTTAAAAAATGTTTTCTTTTTATTGAAACACAATTGATTGTACACATCTGTGGGGTACAGAGTTGAATATCAATACCTTTGTGCAAGGTGTGACGATCGAATCTTCATCATTACAAAATGTAACCATTACATTTCATCTGCTAACTTGACCACACTATGGTGCCCAGTTGTTTTGTCTTACATTCATCTAGACGTCTCTGTGAAGGTCTTTTGTGGAAGCAATGAGCATCTGCAATCGGTGGACTTTAAGTGAAACAGATGACCCTTCACCACGTGGGTGGGCTGCATCTAATCAGTTGAAGGTGTTAAAAGCGAGGACTGAGGTTTCCTGGGTAAGACAGGAGTCTGCCTCTAGACTGTAACGTAGAAACTCTGCCTGAGATTCCAGCCTGCTGGCCTGCTGCAAGGATTCTGAGTTTGCCAGCTCTCACAATTACCTAAGTGAATGCCTTAAAATAAATGTCTTTGTAAGTATGTGTGTGCATACATGCAAAGATAAAAATGTCTTTATATATGTCTATTTAGGTGCGTATGTATATAGACACAGACATACAAATAGATAGATTTATGCCGTGACACACACTTACATCCTATTGGTTTGTCCTTTGGAGAATCTGGATAACAAACTGATATAACATGATGCTCTTTGGGGATGAGAAGTCAGAGACAGGGTATCTCACAAGATCATCCTCTCTACAGGATAATTTTTTATTTTAAATGGAGCAAAATCAAATCATTACCAAAATATTTACCTGTGTCCTTTTTCTCTTGTATTAAGTTGGCTTTTTCACACTGTGCTGATACTGAGGTGATAAATTATCTTTAAATCATATTCTCATAGCGTCACCAGCAAACTGGCAGACTTGTAATTCAGGAAATGACAGAAAATTGTTTTTAAGTGGATCACATTTTAAAGGTTTACTCTTCCCCTTGATACTTGGAGGTAACAAAATTTTACCAATCATAAAATATATAAGTAGTGGGAGCAAATATTTTATTTAAATCCTATGTTTTACTGGGTATGATCATCTTCCACTAGGCTGGTCCCTAAATTAGAGGAAGTGACTATTTTTAAAAAGTTCTGATGTTCTGTTCTCTCCCTCTGTAAATGTGAAAAATGGAAAGGAGAGCTCTCAGGAGTCAGGGGGCAGGTGGTCTTCTCCCCACATACCTGTCCTGGGGCACCTGGCCGCCCCCCAACTGGACCACAGTAGGGAAAACATCCATGAGGCTGGTGGGCTCATCGATCACCCGGCCAGCTGGCAGCACCCCGGGCCACCGGAATATCCCCGGCACGCGGATCCCACCTTCCCAGCCTCCCATGCCTTTGCCACCTGCAAATAAGAGACATCATTAAGATTCTCCAAGAAAGTGTGCAATCTGTCCACATTTCTGGTGCATCTGCATGTAACAGGTGTGTGTCTGTAGACACCCACATGCACATATGCCTGTATTTCCCAGAAATGACCACAGCAATGTTTTCAGAATCGTGTCACTCCCCCAACCTCTTGAATTTCAGTGGCTCTTCGTGGATGCCTCAGCAAACGGGATGCACGGCTTCCTCTGTTTCTCTCTCTCTGTCTTCAGATGCTGGGTCACTAAGCCTATTGTGCTAACCCAGATAACATGAACACACACACACTTATACCAACACGCACACACATACACACACACGTACGCACCATCTGGAAACATGTGAATCATTCACACACAGGGAAATAAAACCACACTGACTAGAATATCCCTTATTCCCAAAGAGGATTGTGTTGTATCCCATCCATGCCATTGACGGTAAGGAAATTATATAAGGATATTATATAAGGAAATTGAAAGCCCAACAGAAGAGGGAAGCGTGAAAGTTATTGTTAGAGACAAAGGATCTGCATTCGGTGTAAAAACATAGCACACAATAGATCATGAAAAGGATACTCATTGCTACGGGTAGAGTGTGTGTCCCCTCTAAAGCTCATATTGCAACCTAATCCCTAACATGATATTTGAAAGATGGGGCCTTTAAGAGGTGATTGGATCATGAGGCCGGCACCCTCGTCAATGGGTTAATCCATGCATGGGGTAATGGGTTGATGGTTTCACAGGTTGTCATGAGTGCAGACTGGTGTGTCTATAAGGGAGCATGTGAAAGCACCTTGCCATTTTCACCATGTGACACCCTGGTCATCACAAGACTCTGTAGAGAGTCCCCACCAAGAAGGTCCTCACTGGAGGTGGTCCTGGATCCCAGACTTGCCAGCCTCCAAAACTGCATGAAATAAATTTTGTTTCTTATAGATTATCCAGTTTTGGGTATTCTGTTATGAGCAACAGAACATGGTCTAAGACACACACTTACAGCTCGAGAGCTGAAACCAGAAGTCAGAGGTCGCCTGGTTCAACTTCAGCTGGGAACGCAAGCTTCATGGTAACTCAGTTTTTCCCCATTCTGTGAAAGGCTGCAAAAGCCCTTTGAGTATTGCTTTGGGGAGCACAAATAAATTTTAGTGAGTGGGAGAATTCACAAGTGTGGCATTTGTGACTATTAAGGATTGATTGTAAAAGACTTTTAGAAAACAGCACTATGAAGGTATTATCCTCTGAAGTTGACATGGTATCGTAATTCCCCTTTTATCCATGGAGGATGTGTTCCAAGACCCCCAATGGATGCCTGAAACCATGAGGGGTACCGAACCCTGTATACATATGAGGGTACTTCAAAAAGTTCATGAAAAAACGGAATTGAAAGGTAACACAAAAATAAAAACAAAAATGAAAGGTAATACGCATCTTTCCTTAAACTTTTTGAATGCCCCTTGTACTGCGCCCAACGATCAGTGTAACGACTGAGACGGCTCCTGAGTGATGAATGCACAGGTGGTGTAGACAGCTTAGATACGCCAGACAAAGGGGTGATTCACACGCCCTGGGAACCCAGCGGGAGAGTGCAAAATGTCATGACGCTACTCAGAATGGCATGCAATTTAAAACATATGAATTGTTTATTTCTGGACTTTTCCACGGAATATTTTCAGAGAGCACTTGTCTGCGGGTAAGTGAAACCATGGAGAGTAAAACTGCAGATAAGGTGAGGCTACTCGAGGCTGGAACAAAGAAACACATAAACCTGGTATTACAGTCACTCTGTGTTTCCTTTTATTTAGAATAATGTTTAGCTTAATTTTGTCTTAATTATTTATTTGTACATCTCTCTGCTGGTAAAACGCAAACCCTTTAAGGGGAGGAGATGTGCCCTTTAATCTCTATCATTGTCGTCTAGGTAGAACTTGGTCTAGAGCAGGTGCTCAAATATTCTCTTTGAAATGACCACTTTTTTTTTTTTTTTTTTTACCTCTGCTTGTTCTGGAAACTTCACTGGTGGGAGACATTTGGTTAATCAAATACCGGTCTTTTTACCCCAATGGCCATTGATCTTACCTCTGTATATTCCATTCCACCCTCCCAACTGGCTGCTCTCATCTCTCGCCTCCAAGTGTCCTCCATGGTCAGAGGTGAAATACGTGAGGGTCGTGTTCTTCAGGCCCCTTTCTTCAATAGCGTTGAGAATTTCGCCTTTGCAGAAAATGGAGGGTTTCAGGACAAAGTGTGCAAAACTTCCACCGGCCCATCCGCTTTCACTTTTCTAAGTCAGCTCTTGCCAGAAAGTCATAAAACTGGACCACCACCGCTAGGAGACCATTGTTATGAACGTCATCACAAAGCATTACAATGTAGCTAATCATTGCAATCCTACAGGGCTGCTTGATAACGCCAATACAAAACAAACAAACAAACAAAAAACCAGAATAAAGATATAAAGCCTAGGTCACCAACGGGGTATTTTAAGCATCATCCGTCTGTGCATGTCACAGGCCCATAATAAGGGCATGGGACTGGGGACATGGAAATAAACAGTAAAGAGAGGCCCCTGTCCATATGAGAGGCTCAAGACTTAGCAGCATCTACGGGTGCTGGTATATCAGCGGGTCCATGGATTAGCCACCTGCAAACCAAGCAATCGCTTTATTCATGCAAAATGCCAGTTCTTTAAAGCAGTGAAAGTCAAGATTCCCAATCCCATGGGTGTTTGCAGCTCTGAAAACATGGATTTGTAAAACTTCTACGTGGGGTCTGTTTGGCCCAACATCTCATATGCTTGTCTCGGGAGATGCTGTCAGATTCTACAAAGATTCCAGCGTCTACGCTTTTTTTAAAAAAAGTCTACAACCTCACTGGTTCTCTTTGGGGTTTCTCGAAGTCCGCGGGAGGAAAGCAGTTTTGCTGCCAGGTCCTGAAAGTGAATGTTACTGCCTCAGTTTCTGGAATTTCTAAGGATGATGCTAAATGATCGGCTTTGTAGAAGGATGATTTTGTGCAAAATTAAACGAAGTTGTTGGAAGTACTGAAGCAGTTAAATGAATCACACGGGAGGGTTTTCTTTCTCCCCCATGCTTTTTATTTTCTGTTATTCTTCATTGTGACCTGGTTCATTGTACGGTGGCCAGTCTGTTACCCTACACTGAACACTGAGGCCCAAAGCGGATGCAGCCCTGCCCTGCCTTGACTTACCTATGAGCCAGTCCATCTCCTCCACGTTGTCACCATATAAGCCGTGCTGACTTTTCCCAAGAAACGCTTTCGTGGTAGGGAGTGGAATGTGCACGTGTAACAGGGAGACAAACAGGAGAAATGGCCCGTGCTTATTTCTGAAAGAAGAAGGCCACCCTTAGGATGTACGGGATGCCATCACATCTGCCTGAGTGCTAAGTGGCACATCACATGATGTCAGCACACAGGGTCCAGTGTGGAAACCAATCCAATATGAGAAGGTGGGATTCTTCAAACCCGTCATCTCCTAGGGTGGCATTATGAGATCCCAAAGATTCTACTCAGATGCTCTGAGAAGTCATCTGCTCTGTTCAAATGTGATTGTCTTATTACCTGCTGTGAGTCCAATGTGCTCCCCAAAAGTCCTTGTGTTGGAAACTTGAACTCCATTGTTAAGAAGGTGGGAAATCTGATTATGGTATTATTTGAAAGGTGTGGCCTTTGAGAGGTGATGAGATTGTGAGGACTGTGCTCTTGTGAACGGATTGATCTATCCATGGAGTCATGGGTGTGGTTCAGATGGCTTTGTAAGGACACTGAGTGAGCAGGTCAGCTCTCTCTTGCTCAGCCCACTCTCACCATGTGACACCCTGTATCACTGCAGAGAGTCACCACCAAAGAAGGCCCTCACCAGATGTGTTCCCTGGACTTCGGACTTCCCAGCCTCTGCAACTGTAAAAAATAAATTCTATTTCTTTATAAATTACCCAGTTTCAGGCATTCTGTTTTAAGCAAGATAAATAGATTAATACAGTAAAGCAACTACATTGCAACAAAACAGGTAATTGGTCACAGCTGGTGCTGGTTGTAGAGAATAAGTACATATACCCCAGCTCCACCATTAGGACTATATTCTAGAGCACAGAGCTTAGCTCTCGCTTGCACAGCCCATTCTTGCCATGGGATACCCTGAGATGCTGTACAAGACCTTCACCAGATGCATTCCCTGGACTTTGGACTTCCTAGGCTCTAAACCATAAGAAATAAATTTCATTTCTTCATAAATTACCCAGTTTCACGTATTCTGTTATAAGCAACAGAAAACAGACCAAATAGATTACCTCTCAATATAGGAAACAGCTTCCTTTAGCACAAGATGTGCTGTTTTTTCCAGATCCATGGGCTGCTCCGTGACTACATGGTTTCTCATCAGGATGCAATTCCAGCGTCGCACAAACCCGAAGCTGGCATACCAAGAGACGAAAAACAGGAAGCCAAGACAGGCCACACCTGTGACTGCTTTCCAGGAAACGGAGATGAAACCACAGGTCTTGGCAGTCACTACGGTGAGAATCCCCAAGACCATTATCTGGGTATAATGCCAGAGCTTTGCTCTGGTCGCTGCATCCACTTCGGGGGGTCTGTCCGGGTCACAGTCATTTACAAGTGTGAATGGCATGCCGAAAAAGTAGTCAAACCCGTGGTTGAGTGGGTGGTGGCAGTGATCGGCACGGGATGCACAGTTTACACCCTGGTGCCATTTTCCTACAGTAAAAGCAGAAAGTGAAACAAAAACATGCATTGGAGGCACCTTGTCTGACACAAATAACCTCAGGATGGTTTGGGTGTCGGAATGAAAAGGAAAATCAGCAAACGGCAGGATATGAACTAGGACAGGCAATGGAAGTATTTGATACTGGTGTTTAAATGGATACATTCTGCTCCATGAAGACTAATAAATGCTTCAATGTTATGATTGATATGAAATCATGAAAAGGTCGACGTTCTCTGGAATGTCTGTCCTGCAAACTTACAACCCTAGACCACCCTGCTACTAAATAACTTATAAAATATCATTTACCATTTTTTAAAAAATTAAGACAACAAATTACCATAAAACTTCAAGTAAGTACTTGAGAAGATTTTGAATCTTTGCAACACAAACATCTGGCAAAGGCTTGAGGTAATGGACATGCTAATTACCCTGATGTGATCATTACACACTGTATAAATGTACCCAAATATCACACCATACTCCATAAATATATACAATTATAATGGGTCAATAAAGAAAAAATAAATTTAAAAGAGAAAAAATAGAGGGAAACAGAGTAGAATAGAGGTTACCAGAGGTAGGGAAAGAGACAGGGGAAGGTTAGTGGACTGATACAAAGTTCCAAAGTTACAGATACACAGGAAAAATATGTTCTGGTGCCCTAGTGTGACAATAGCTAATAATATTGTATTGTATGTGTCAAGACAGACAGAAAAGGTGTGACAATAGCTAATGATATTGCATTGTATGTTTCAAGACAGCCAGAAAAGGTGTGACAATAGCTAATGATATTGCATTGTATGTTTCAAGACAGCCAGAAAAGGTATGACAATAGCTAATAATATTGTGCTGTATGTTTCAAGACAGCCAGAAAAGGTGTGACAATAGCTAATGATATTGCATTGTATGTTTCAAGACAGCCAGAAAAGGTGTGACAATAGCTAATAATATTGTACTGTAGGTTTCAAGACAGCCAGAAAAGGTGTGACAATAGCTAATGATGTTGCATTGTATGTTTCAAGACAGCCAGAAAAGGTGTGACAATAGCTAATAATATTGCATTGTATGTTTCAAGACAGCCAGAAGAGAGGATCTTAAATGTTATAACCACAAAGAAATAATAAATGTGTAGGTGATTGATATGCTAACTATTCTGATTAGATCATGATACAATATATATGTGTACTGAAACAATGGACTGTACCCCCAAAACATGTACAGTGAAAAAAAATAATAAATTTTAAAAAAGAAGAAAAAAAATTTTTTTTTTTAAAAGTGGTTAGTAAAATAAAAGAATAAAGTGGCAGGAAGTTAGAAAAGTGGGAATTATATTTGTGCCCTGTTAGCCAGCCACAACCATCACCAAGTGGGGAGTGGCAGTCCCCTCTGAACAGAATGGTGGCTTTGAGTGTGGGAACAGCCCAGTGAGGAATCAGGCATGCTACCCACAGACCCGACCCCAGCCCTGCCTTAACTGCTGGGTTGGGGCAGGCGACCTTATCTGCACCTGCAGGTTGAGCAAGGAACAAAAGAGGTAACCACAGAGCACCTGGCACACAAGACTGGAAACAATCTCATCCCTACTTCCTCCCTGTGTAGACAAGAGTTAATGCTGCAGACCTGAGACAGATCCCCTTAGAAAGACCAGCTTGCAGTGCTGCCCCCTGGCTGGTGTCTGAGATCTAGGTTTCCAGAGGATTCACACCATTCCCCAAATAACAAGGATGACTCCCTGTGCCTAAATGATTTGCAAAAACACAGTGGTTTATGTGGAACACCAGCTTGCTTCTGGGAACCTGGAAGTTTGGTGGGTGTCACTCAGCCCATGCAGAGGGTGTCACTCAGCCCATGCAGCAGGTGCCCATGTGACAAGCTCCCTATAGAAACTCTGGATGCTCAGTCTCCCTCACACGTCACACACGCTGTCAAAACTCAGACCGCAAAGGGGCATACAAGACTTTTAGGGTAATGGGAATATTCTGTTCTGATTATAGTGAAGGTTACAAAATTGTATAATTGCCAAAATCCATCAAACCAAACACTTTAAAGGGGGAATGTTATTTAACATTCATTAGAGCTCAATGCTGCTTAGGAAAAAAACAAAACAAACAAACAAACAAACAAAAAAACCCAGAACCTGGGTAATGAGATAATTGTGATGCTACTAAAGGAACCTTGGAACAAGAACTCCCCCCCAATATACAAACAGTAGGTCATAGTCTTTCCAGAGTGTGCATTGCATCCAACCCACATTCTATTCTTTTATGTAAAATGTTTATATCTCTTAATTTTGTATAAAGCTTCAAGATCTCGTCCCATGTTCCAACCAGATTGCTGTAACCAAGCCTCTCTTGCACACACACTGTGAAAGCTCCCCTGCGTGGGTGTGTGGGAGCATGTGAGCATGTGTGTATTAAATTTCAAGCGTCACTAACTTTCAAGAAGCACTTGCAGCGTATGATATCAGCATGTCAGACCACATGGAGTTAAAGTCCCGGATCTAAGTCCTGTTAGTCTAGCTGAGGACGTGTCAACTCAGAAAAATACCTGGGGTGAGAAATAGACATCCAGATCCAGGAAGCCCCAAGGACTTGTTGAACCTGTTGAGAAATGTTGTCCCACACAATAAAGGCCTATGACAAGCCCTCATCATGCTCAACAATGGGAAGTTGAAGGCTTTTACTCTAAGATCAGGAACTAGATGAAAACGCCCACTCTAGTCCCTTCTGTTCAACACAGTACTGGAAGACCCAGTCAGAGCCAGCCAGAGTCAATCAATCAATCAATCAATCAATCAATCATCAATCAATAAATGCCAAAGGGGAAAAGAAGAAAAAAACTGTCTCTATTTGATGATGATACCATCTTACATACAGACAATCCTAAAGGCTCCATCAAAAAACTTACAACTGATAAACAAATCCAGTAAACCTGCAGGATACAAAATCAACATACAAAAATCGGTGGCATTTCTGTATACTAACAACAAGCTATTTGAAAAAGAACTGAAGA